>NC_142796.1:75548685-75864931 GCF_049724085.1 Artemia sp. Qi Xiang Cuo | reverse complement strand
TTACATGCTTAGTTGTACAGCAACGGGTCACTTCAATGACAATAATGGTGACCGAGATGAAAGAGTTAAAACTTCTATCTCAATGGATCTTCTCAAGTCAAACTTACGATTAAAAATTAAAAAACACATCTACCCCACTTCCAAAAGCAGTTCTTTCGTCCTGCGCTGTAAGGACTGCTTGCCATTGGCTCACGTGGCACAAGGACGCGAATCCTCGTCCAAAAGTCTCTTTTAAATGTTTTTGATGATTCAAGCATTCACACGGTTTTTTTTTGCCATTTAAACTTTCTTAGAAATGTTGTGCATAGCATTTTTTTGCTACTAATTATCTTAGGGAAATTCAAACAACTAGCGTCGTTGTTTGACTGAAGCTAGAATGCAATTTATCTTTTTGCTGATTAAAATTTTAGACTCTTGGAAGCGGTATTTGAACTCAATTAGGGGACGTTTAATTTCTACCCGAATCATCTTTAAAAGGAAAGAATCTTGTATTTTAAATATATCGCCTTTTACTCCTGGTACAAGATGAACTTTGAAAAATCAAGAAAGTTTAACTGTGACATGGTAAACCATGACAAAACACTACTGAAATAATCCAACTCTTACACTTCAATGAATTAAATTCAAAATGAACTTTGAAAAATCAAGAGAGCGTAACTGTGACAAGGTAAACCACGAAAAAACACTAATGAAATATTCCAACTCCTGCATTTCAACGAAAGAAATCCAAGATGAACTTCGAAAAATCAAGAGAATGTAACTGTGACAAGGTAAACCATGACAAAACATTACTGAAATAGTCCAATTCTTGCATTTCAACGATCGAAATTCAAAATGAACTTTGAAAAATCAGGAGAATGTAACTATGACATGGTAATCCATGACAAGACATTACTGAAATAATCTAACTCTTACATTTAAACGAAAGAAATCCAAAATGAACTTTGAAAAATAAAGAGAATGTAACTGTGGAAAGGTAAACCACGATAAAACACTACTGAAAAATTCCAACTCTTTCATTTCAACGAAAGAAATTCAAAATCAACTTTGAAAAATTAATAGAATGTAACTGTGACAAGGTAAACCACGACAAAACACTACTGGAATAATCCAACTCTTGCACTCCAACGAAAGAAATACAAAAAGAACTTTGAAAAATCAAGAGAATGTAACTGTGACATGGTAAACCATGACAAAACACTACTGAAATAATCCAACTCTTTCATTTCAATGAAAGAAATTCAAAATGAACTTTGAAAAATCATAATACTGTAACTGAGACAAGGTAAACCATGACTAAACATTACTGAAATAATCCAACTCTTGCATTTCAACGAAAGAAATTCAGAATGTACTTTGGAAAATAAAAAGAATGTAACTATGACAAGGTAAACCACGACATAAAACTACTGAAATATTACAACTCTTGAATTTCAACAAAAGAAATTCAAAATGAACTTTGAAAAATTATTAGAATGTATTTGTGACATAGTAAATCACGACAAAACACTACTGAAATATTCCAACTCTTGCATTTCAACGAAAGAAATCCAAGATGAACATTTAAAAATCAAGAGAATGTAACTATGACATGGTAAACCATGACAAAACACTACTGAAATATTCCAACTCTTGCATTTCAACGAAAGAAATTCAAAATGAACTTTGAAAAATAAAGAGAATGTAACTGTGACATGGTAAACCACGACATAACACTACTGAAATAATCCAACTCTTGCATTTCAACAAAAGAAATTCAAAATGAACTTTGAAAAATTAATAGAATGTATTTGTGACATAGTAAATCACGACAAAACACTACTGAAATATTCCAACTCTTGCATGTCAACGAAAGAAATCCAAAATGAACTTTGAAAAATCAAGAGAATGTAACTCTGACATGGTAAACCATGACAAAACACTACTGAAATAATCCAACTCATGCATTTCAATGAAAGAATTCCAAAATGAACTTTAAAAAATCATGAGAATGTAACTTTGACAAGGTTAACCATAACAAGCCACTAGTAAAATATTCCAACACTTTCATTTCAACGAAAGAAATCCAGAATAAACTTCGAAAAATAAGAAAAATATAAATATGACATGCTAAGCCATGACAAAACACTACTGAAATATTCAAACTCTTGCATTTAAACGAAAGAAATCCAAAATGAACTTTGAAAAATTAAGAGAATGTAACAGTGACATGGTAAACCACGACAAAACACTACTGAAATATTCCAACCCTTGCATTTCAATGAAAGAAATTCAAAATGAACTTTGAAAAATCAAGAGAATGTAACTATGGTAAGTTAACCCGTGACAAAACACTACTGAAATATTCCAACTCTTGCATTTCAACGAAAGAAATCCAAAAATGAACTTTGAAAAATCAAGAGAATGTAACCGTGACAAGGTAAACCATAATAAAAACACTACTGAAATATTCCAACTCTTGCATTTCAAGGAAAGAAATCCAAAATAAACTTTGAAAAATCAAGAGAATGTAACTTTGATAAGGTAAATCACGACAAAAAACTACTGAAATATTCCAACTCTTGCATTTCAAGGAAAGAAATCCAAAAAGAACTTTGAAATATCAAGAGAATGTAATTGTGAAAAGGTAAACCCCGATAAAACACTACTGAAATATTCCAACTTTTGCATTTCACGGAAGAAATTCAAAATGAACTTTGAAAAATCAAGAGCAAGTAACAGTGATATGGTGAACCACGACAAAACACTACTGAAATATTCCAACTCATGCATTTCAACGAAAGAAATTCAAAATGAACTTTGAAAAATTAAGAGAATGTAACTGTGACAAGGTAAACCACGACAAAACACTACTGAAATATTCCAACTCTTGCATTTCAACGAAAGAAATTCGAAACGAACTTTGAAAAGTTAAGAGAATGTAACTGTGACATGGTAAACCACGACAAAACACTACTGAAATATTCCAACTCTTGCATTTCAACGAATGAAATCCAAGATGACCTTTGAAAAATCAAGAGAATGTAACTGTGACATGGTGAACCATGACAAAACACTACTGAAATAATCCAACTCTTGCATTTCAATGACAGAATTCCAAAATGAACTTTGAAAATTCATGAAACTGTAACTGAGACAAGGTAAACCACGACAAAACACTACTGAAATATTCCAACTCTTGCATTTCAATGAAAGAAATTCAAAATGAACTTTGAAAAATCAAGAGTAGGTAAAAATCCAAAATGAACTTTGAAAAATCAAGAGAATGTAACTGTGACAAGATAAACCATGACAACACACTACGGAAATATTCCAACTCTTGCATTTCAAGGAAAGAAATCCAAAATGAACTTTGAAAAATCAAGAGATTGTAACTGTGACATGGTAAAGCAAGACAAAACACTATTGAAATAATCCAACTCTTGAATTTCAATGAACTAAATTCAAAATTGACTATGAAAAATCATGAGAATTTAACTGTGACAAGGTAAACCACGACAAAACACTACTCAAATATTCCAAATCTTGCATTTCAACGAAAGAAATCCAAGATGAACTTTGAAAAATCAAGAGAATGTAACTGTGACAAGGTAAACCATAACAAAACACTTCTTAAATAATTTAACTCTTGAATTTCAACGAAAGAAATTCAAATTTAACTTTGAAAAAACAAGAGAATGTAACTCTGACAAGGTAAGCCATGAGAAAACACTAATAATATATTCAAAATCTTGCATCTCACCGAAAAAAAATAAAAATGAATATTGAAAAATTAGGAGAATGTAACTGTGACAAGGTAAACCACGAAAAAACACTACTGAAATATTCCAACTCTTGCATTTCAACGAAAGAAATTCAAAATGAACTTTGAAAAATTAAGAGAATGTAACTGTGACATGGTAAACCACGACAAAACACTACTGAAATATTCCAACTCTTGCATTTCAACGAAAGAAATTCTCTTGAAAGATCAAGAGACTGTAATTGTGAAAAGGCAAACCACGATAAAACACTACTGAAATATTCCAACTCTTGCATTTCACGAAAGAAATTCAAAATGAACTTTGAAAAATCAAGAGCATGTAACAGTGATATGGTAAACCACGACAAATCACTACTGAAAAATTCCAACTCTTGCATTTCAATGAAAGAAATTCAAAATGAACTTTGAAAAATCATGAGAATATAACTGTGACAAGGTAAACCACGACAAAATACTACTGAAATATTCCAACTCTTGCATTTCAACGAAAGAAATTCAAAATGAACTTTGAAAAATTAAGAGAATGTAACTGTGACAAGGTAAACCACGACAAAACACTACTGAAATATTCCAACTCTTTCATTTCAAAGAAAGAAATTCAAAATGAACTTTGAAAAGTTAAGAGAATGTAACTTTGACGTGGTAAACCACGACAAAACACTACTGAATTATTCCAACTCCTTGCATTTCAACGAAAGAAATCCAAAATGAACTTTGAAAAATCAACAGAATGTAACTGTGAAATGGTAAATCATGACAAAACACTACTGAAATAATCCAACTCTTGCATTTCAATGAAAGAAATTCAAAATAAACTTTGAAAAATCATGAAAATGTAACTGTGACAAGGTAAACCGCGACAAAACACTACTGAAATATTCCAACCCTTGCATTAAAACGAAATAAATTCAAAATGAACTTTGAAAAATTAAGAGAATGTAACTGTGACAAGGTAAACCACGACAAAACACTACTGAAATATTCCAACTCTTGCATTTCAATGAAAGAAATTCAAAATGAACTTTGAAAAATCAAGAGAATGTAACTGTGACAAGGTAAACCACGACAAAACACAACTGAAATATTCCAACTCTTGCATTTCAACGAAAGAAATTCAAAATGAACTTTGAAAAATTAGGAGAATGTAACTGTGACAAGGTAAACCACAACAAAACACTACTGAAATATTCCAACTCTTGCATTTCAACGAAAGAAATTCAAAATGAACTTTGAAAATTAAGAGAATGTAACTGTGACATGATAAACCACGATAAAACACTACTGAAATATTCCAACTCTTTCATTTCAACGAAAGAAATTCTCTTGAAAGATCAAGAGAATGTAACTGTGAAAAGGCAAACCACGATAAAACACTACTGAAATATTCCAACTCTTGCATTTCAACGAAAGAAATTTAAAATAAACTTTGAAAAATTAAGAGAATGTAACTGTGACAAGGTAAACCACGACAAACCACTACTGAAATGATCCAACTCTTGCATTTCAATGAAAGAAATTCAAAATAAACTTTGAAAAATCATGAAAATGTAACTGTGACAAGGTAAACCGCGACAAAACACTACTGAAATATTCCAACCCTTGCATTAAAACGAAAGAAATTCAAAATGAACTTTGAAAAATTAAGAGAATGTAACTGTGACAAGGTAAACCACGACATAACACTACTGAAATAATCCAACTCTTGCATTTCAATGAAAGAAATTCAAAATGAACTTAGAAAAATCAAGCGAATGTAACTGTGACATGGTAAACCATGACAAAACACTACTGAAATATTCCAACTCTTGCATTTCAACGAAAGAAATCCAAAATGAACTTTGAAAAATCAAGAGAATGTAACTGTGACATGGTAAACCACGACAAAATACTACTGAAATATTCCAACTCTTGCATTTCACTAAAAAGGAATTCAAAATGAACTTTGAAAAATCAAGAGAATGTAACTGTGAGATGTTAAACCAAGACAAAACACTACTGAAATATTCCAACTCTTTCATTTCACGAAAGAAATTCAAAATGAACTTTGAAAAATCAAGATAATGTAAAAATCCAAAATGAAATTTGAAAAAATCAAGAGTATGTAACTGTGACAAGGTAAACCAAGACAAAACACTACTGAAATATTCCAACTATTGCATTTCAATGAAAGAAATCCAAAATGAAATTTAAAAAATTAAGAGAATATAACTTGGACAAGGTAAAGCACAACAAGACAGTACTGAAATGTTCAAACTCTTGCATTTCAACAAAAAAATTCCAAATGAACTTTGAAAAATTAAACGAATGTAACTGTGACAAGGTAAACCACGACAAAACACTACTGAAATATTCCAACTCTTGCATTTTAACGAAAGAAATTCAAAATGAACTTTGAAAAATTATGAGAATGTAACTGTGAAAAGGTAAACCAGGACAAACCACTACTGAAATATTCCAACTCTTGCATTTCAACGAAAGAAATTCAAAATGAACTTTGAAAAATCAAGAGAATGTAACTGTGACATGGTAAACCACGACAAAACACTACTGAAATATTCCAACTCTTGCATTTCAACGAAAGAAATCCAAGATGAACTTTGAAAAAATCAAGCGAATGTAACTGTGACATGGTAAACCATGACAAAACAATACTGAAATAATCCAACTCTTGCATTTCAATGAAAGAAATTCAAAATGAACTTTGAATAATCATGAGAATGTAACTGTGACAAGGTAAACCACGACAAAATACTACTAAAATATTCCAACTCTTGCATTTCAATAAAAAGGAATTCAAAATGAACTTTGAAAAATCAAGAGAATGTAACTGTAAGATGTTAAACCACGACAAAACACTACTGAAATATTCCAACTCTTGCATTTCACGAAAGAAATTAAAAATGAACTTTGAAAAATCAAGAGAATGTAAAAATCCAAAATGAACTTTGAAAAAATCAAAAGTATGTAACTGTGACAAGGTAAACCAAGACAAAACACTACTGAAATATTCCAACTCATGCATTTCAACGAAAGAAATCCAAGATGAACTTTGAAAAATCATGAGAATGTAACTGTGACAAGGTAAACCACGACAAAACACTACTGAAATATTCCAACTCTTGCGTTTCACCGAAAGAAATACAAAATGAACTTTGAAAAATCATGAGAATGTAACTGTGACAAGGTAAACCACGACAAAACACTACTGAAATATTCCAACTCTTGCATTTCAACGAAAGAAATCCAAAATGAACTTTGAAAAATCATGAGAATGTAACTGTGACAAGGTAAACCACGACAAAACACTACTGAAATATTCCAACTCTTGCGTTTCAACGAAAGAAATTCAAAATGAACTTTGAAAAATTAAGAGAATGTAACTGTGACAAGGTAAACCACGACAAAACACTACTGAAAAATTCCAACTCTTGCATTTCAATGAAACAAATACAAAACGAACTTTGAAAAGTTAATAGAATGTAACTGTGACTTGGTAAACCACGACCAAACGCTACTGAAATAATCCAACTCTTGCTTTTCAACGAATGATAGCCAAAATGAACTTTGAAAAATCATGAGAATGTAAATATGACCGGGTAAACCACGACAAAACACTACTGAAATATTCAAACTCTTGCATTTCAATGAAAGAAATTCAAAATGAACTTTTGAAAATTAAAAGAATGTAACTGTGACAAGGTAAACCACGACATAACACTACTGAAATAATCCAACTCTTGCATTTCAACGAAAGAAATTCAAAATGAACTTTGAAAAATCATGGGAATGTACCTGTGACATGGTAAACCATGACAAAACACTACTAAAATATTCCAACTCTTGCATTTCAACGAAAGAAATCCAAAATGAACTTTGAAAGATCAAGAGAATGTAACTGTGAGATGGTAAACCACGACGAAACACTACTGAAATATTCCAACTCTTGCATTTCAATGAAAGATATTCAAAATGAACTTTGAAAAATGAAGAGAATGTAACTGTGGCAAGGTAAACCATGACAAAACACTACTGAAATATTTCAACTCTTGCATTTCAACGAAAGAAATTCAAAATGAACTTTGAAAAATCAAGAGAATGTAACTGTGACAAGGTAAACCATAACAAAAACACTACTGAAATATTCCAACTTTTGCATTTCAAAGATAGAAATCCAAAATAAACTTTGAAAAATCAAGAGAATGTAACTGTGATAAGGTAAATCACGACAAAACACTACTGAAATATTCCAACTCTTGCACTTCAAGGAAAGAAATCCAAGAAGAACTTTGAAAAATTAAGAGAATGTAACTATGACAAGGTAAACCATGACAAAACACTACTGAAATAATCCCACTCTTTAATTTCAATGAAAGAAATAAAAAATTAACTTTGAAAAAACATGATAATTTAACTGTGACGTTTTTAAATACGACAACACACTAATGAAATAATCCAACTCGTTCATTCCAACTCATGAAGTCAAATATGAACGTTTAAGGATACTGAGACTGTAACTGTCTAAAGGTGAGGAATGCAACTAATCTAGTTAACTAATAAAAGTCTAACACTTCAAAGAAAGAATTCCAAAATGAAATTTGAAAAATCATGAGAACGTAACTGTGACAAGGTAAATCACGATAAATCACTACTGAAATATTCCAACTCTTGCATTTCAACGAAAGAAATCCAAGATGAACTTTGAAAAATCATGAGAATGTAACTGTGACAAGGTAAACCACGACAAAACACTACTGAAATATTCCAACTCTTGCGTTTCACCGAAAGAAATTCAAAATGAACTTTAAAAAATTAGGAAAATGTAACTGTGACAAGGTAAACCACGACAAAACACTACTGAAATATTCCAACTCTTGCATTTCAACGAAAGAAATTCAAAATGAACTTTGAAAAATCAAGAGCATGTAACATTGATATGGTAAACCACGACAAAATACTACTGAAATATTCCAACTCTTGTATTTCAACGAAACAAATTTAAAATGAACTTAGAAAAATAAAGAGAATGTAACTGTGACATGGTAAACCACGACAAAACACTACTGAAATATTCCAACTCTTGCATTTCAACGAAAGAAATCCAATATGAACTTTGAAAAATCAAGAGAATGTAACTGTGACATGGTAAACCATGACAAAACACTACTGAAATAATCCAACTCTTGCATTTCAATGAAAGAAATTCAAAAGGAACTTTGAAAAATCATGAAAATGTAACTGTGACAAGGTAAACCACGACAAAACACTACTGAAATATTCAAACTCTTGCATTTCAACGAAAGAAATTCAAAATGAACTTTGAAAAATCAAGAGTAGGTAAAAATCCAAAATGAACTTTGAAAAATCAAGAGAATGTAACTGTGACAAGATAAACCATGACAACACACTACGGAAATATTCCAACTCTTGCATTTCAATGAAAGAAATCCAAAATGAACTTTGAAAAATCAAGAGAATATAACTGTGACATGGTAAACCATGACAAAACACTACTGAAATAATCCAACTCTTGTATTTCAATGAAAGAAATTCAAAATGAACTTTGAAAAATCATGAGAACTTAACTGTGACAAGGTAAACCACGACAAAACACTCCTGAAATAATCCAACTCTTGCATTTCAACGAAAGAAATACAAGATGAACTTTGAAGAATAAAGAGACTGTAACTGTGACATGGTAAACCATGACAAAACACTACTGAAATAATCCAACTCTTGCATTTCAACGAAAGAAATTCAAAATGAACTTTGAAAAATCAAGAGAATGTAACTGTGACATGGTAAACCATGACAAAACACTAATGAAATATTCTAACTCTTGCATTTCACCGAAAGAAATTCAAAATGAACTTTGAAAAATTAGGAGAATGTAACTCTGACAAGGTAAACCACGACAAAACACTACTGAAATATTCCAACTCTTGCATTTCAATGAAAGAAATTCAAAATGAAATTTGAAAAATCAAGAGAATGTAACTGTGACATGGTAAACCATGACAAAACACTACTGAAATAATCCAACTCTTGCATTTCAATGAAAGAAATTCAAAATGAACTTTGAATAATCATGAGAATGTAACTGTGACAGGGTAAACCACGACAAAACACTACTGAAATATTCCAACTCTTGCATTTCAACGAAAGAAATTCAGAATGAACTTTTGAAAATTGAGAGAATGTAATTATGACAATATAAACCGTGACAAAACACTACTGAAATAATCCAACTCTTGAATTTCAACAAAAAAAATTCAAAATGAACTTGGAAAAATCATTGAAATGTACCTGTGAAATGGTAAACAATGTCAAAACAATGCTGAAATATTCAAACTCTTGTATTTTAACGAAAAGAAATCCAAAATGAACTTTGAAAGATCAAGAGACTGAAACTGTGACATGGTAAACCACGACAAAACACTACTGAAATATTCAAACTCTTGCATTTCAACGAAAGAAATTCAAAATGAACTTTGAAAAATCAAGAGAATGTAACTGTAACAAGGTAAACCATGACAAAACACTACTGAAATATTCCAACTCTTGCATTTCAACGAAACAAATTCAAAATGAACTTTGAAAAATCAAGAGAATGTAACTGTGACAAGGTGAACCATAACAAAAATACTACTGAAATATTCCAACTTTTGCATTTCAAAGAAAGAGATCTAAAATAAACTTTGAAAAATCAATAGAATGTAACTGTTATAAGGTAAATCACGACAAAACACTACTGAAATATTCCAACTTTTGCACTTCAAGGAAAGAAATTCAAGAAGAACTTTGAAAAATCAACAGCATGTAACTGTGATATGGTAAACCATGACAAAACACTACTGAAATAATCCAACTCTTGCATTTCAATGAAAGAAATTCAAAATGGACTTTGAAAAATCATGGGAATGTAACTGTGACAAGGTAAACCACGACAAAACACTACTGAAATATTCCAACTCTTGCATTCCAACGAAAGAAATACAAGATGAACTTTGAAGAATCAAGAGAATGTAACTGTCATATGGTAAACCATGACAAAACACTACTGAAATAATCCAACTCTTGCATTTCAATGAAAGAAATTCAAAATGAACTTTGAAAAATCAAGAGAATGTAACTGTGACAAGGTAAACCACGACAAAACACTACTGAAATATTCCAACTCTTGCATTTCAACGAAAAAAATCCAATATGAACTTTGAAAAATCAAGAGAATGTAACTGTGACAAGGTAAACCACGACAAAACACTACTGAAATATTCCAACTCTTGCGTTTCACCGAAAGAAATTCAAAATGAACTTTAAAAAATTAGGAGAATGTAACTGTGACAAGGTAAACCACGACAAAACACTACTGAAATATTCCAACTCTTGCATTTCAACGAAAGAAATTCAAAATGAACTTTGAAAAATCAAGAGCATGTAACATTGATATGGTAAACCATGACGAAATACTACTGAAATATTCCAACTCCTGCATTTCAACGAAAGAAATTCAAAATGAACTTTGAAAAATTAAGAGAATGTAACTGTGACATGGTAAACCACGACAAAACACTACTGAAATATTCCAACTCTTGCATGCCAACGAATTAAATCCAAGATGAACTTTGAAAGATCCAGAGAATGTAACTGTGACATGGTAAACCATGACAAAACACTACTGAAATAGTCCAACTCTTGCACTTAAAGGACAGAATTTCAAAAAGAACTTTGAATAATCATGAGACTGTAACTGAGACAAGGTAAACCACGACAAAACACTACTGAAATATTCCAACCCTTGCATTTCAATGAAAGAAATTCAAAATGAACTTTGAAAAATCAAGAGTAGGTAAAAATCCAAAATGAACTTTGAAAAATCAAGAGAATGTAACTTTGACAAGATAAACCATGACAACACACTACGGAAATATTCCAACTCTTGCATTTCAAGGAAAGAAATCTAAAATGAACTTTGAAAAATCAAGAGAATGTAACTGTGACATGGTAAACCATGACAAAACACTACTGAAATATTCCAACTCTTTTATTTCAATGAACGAAATACAAAATGAACTTTGAAAAATCATGAGAACTTAACTGTGACAAGGTAAACCACGACAAAACACTACTGAAATATTCCAACTCTTGCATTTCAACGAAAGAAATCCAAGATGAACTTTGAAAAATCAAGAGAATGTAACTGTGACATGGTAAACCATGACAAAACACTACTGAAATAATCCAACTCTTGCATTTCAATGAAAGAAATTCAAAATGAACTTTGAAAAATCATGAGAATGTAACTGTGACAAGGTAAACCACGACAAAACACAACTGAAATATTCCAACTCTTGCATTTCAACGACAGAAATTCAAAATGAACTTTGAAAAATTAGGAGAATGTAACTGTGACAAGGTAAACCACAACAAATTACTACTGAAATATTCCAACTCTTGCATTTCAACGAAAGAAATTCAAAATGAACTTTGAAAAATTAAGAGAATGTAACTGTGACATGGTAAACCACGACAAAACACTACTGAAATATTCCAACTCTTGCATTTCAACGAAAGAAATTCTCTTGAAAGATCAAGAGAATGTAATTGTGAAAAGGTAAACCACGATAAAACACTACTGAAATATTCCAACTCTTGAATTTCACGAAAGAAATTCAAAATGAACTTTGAAAAATCAAGAGCATGTAACAGTGATATGGTAAACCACGACAAAACACTACTGAAATAATCCAACTCTTGCATTTCAATGAAAGAAATTCAAAATGATCTTTCAATAATAAAGAGAAATTATGTGTGACAAGGTAAACCACGGCAACCCTCATCTATTATCTTCCAACTAAAGTAATTCGACGAAAGAAATTCAATATTACCTTCTAAAACTTTGGAGAATACAACTATGACTAAATAAGCAACAACAAGACAAAAACAACATGTTATAACTCTAGAACTCTAGTAAACTAAATCAAAAATGAACTTTGAAAAGTTAAGAGAATGTAACTTTGACATGGTAAATCACGACAAAACACTACTGAAATATTCCAAATCTCTCATTTCAAAGAAAGAAATCCAAGATGAACTTATAAAAATAATTATAATGTAACTGTGAAATGGTAAACCACGACAAAACACTACTGAAATATTCCAACTCTTCCACTTCAACGAAACAAATTCAAAATAAACTTTGAATAATCATGAGAATGTAACTGTGACAAGGTAAACCGCGACAAAACACTACTGAAATATTCCAACTCTTGCATTTCAACGAAATAAATTCAAAATGAACTTTGAAAAATTAAGAGAATGTAACTGTGACAAGGTAAACCACGACAAAACACTACTGAAATAATCCAACTCTTGCATTTCAATGAAAGAAATTCAAAATGAACTTTGTAAAATTAAGAGAATGTAACTGTGACAAGGTAAACCACGACAAAACACTACTGAAATATTCCAACTCTTGCATTTCACCGAAAGAAATTCAAAATGAACTTTGAAAAATAATGATAATGTAACTGTGACAAGGTAAACCACGACAAAACACTACTGAAATATTCCAACTCTTGCATTTCAACGAAAGAAATTCAAAATGAACTTTGAAAATTAAGAGAATGTAACTGTGACAAGGTAAACCACGACAAAACACTACTGAAATATTCCAACTCTTGCATTTCAACGAAAGAAATTCTCTTGAAAGATCAAGAGAATGTAACTGTGAAAAGGCAAACCACGACAAAACACTACTGAAATATTCCAACTCTCGCATTTCAACGAAAAAAATCGAAAATGAACTTTGAAAAATCAAGAGAATATAACTGTGACATGGTAAACCATGACAAAACACTACTGAAATAATCCAACTCTTGCATTTCAATGAAAGAAATTCAAAATGAACTTTCAAAAATCATGAAAATGTAACTGTGACAAGGTAAACCGCGACAAAACACTACTGAAATATTCAAACCCTTGCATTAAAACGAAATAAATTCAAAATGAACTTTGAAAAATTAAGAGAATGTAACTGTGACAAGGTAAACCACGACAAAACACTACTGAAATAATCCAACTCTTGCATTTCAATGAAAGAAATTCAAAATGAACTTTGAATAATTAAGAGAATGCAACTGTGACAAGGTAAACCATGACAAAAAACTACTGAAATATTCCAACTCTTGCATTTCAACGATAGAAACCGAAAATGAACTTTGAAAAATCAAGAGAATGTAACTGTGACAAGGTAAACCACGACAAAACACTACTGAAATATTCCAACTCTTGCATTTCACTAAAAAGGAATTCAAAATGAACTTTGAAAAATCAAGAGAATGTAACTGTAACATGTTAAACCACGACAAAACACTACTGAAATATTCCAACTCTTGCATTTCACGAAAGAAATTCAAAATGAACTTTGAAAAATCAAGAGAATGTAAAAATCCAAAATGAAATTTTAAAAAATCAAGAGTATGTAACTGTGACAATGTAAACCAAGACAAAACACTACTGAAATATTCCGACTCTTGCATTTCAATTAAAGAAATCCAAAATGAAATTTAAAAAATCAAGAGAATATAACTGTGACAAGGTAAAGCACAACAAGACACTACTGAAATATTCCAACTCTTGCATTTCAACAAAAAAATTCAAAATGAACTTTGAAAAATCAAGAGAATGTAACTGTGACAAGGTAAACCATGACAAAACACTAATGAAATATTCCAACTCTTGCATTTCACCGAAAGAAATTCAAAATGAACTTTGAAAAATTAGGAGAATGTAACTGTGACAAGGTAAACCACGACAAAACACTACTGAAATATTCCAACTCTTGCATTTCAACGAAAGAAATTCAAAATGAACTTTGAAAAATCAAGAGAATGTAACTGTGACATGGTAAACCACGACAAAACACTACTGAAATATTCCAACTCTTGCATTTCAACGAAAGAAATCCAAGATGAACTTTGAAAAAATCAAGCGAATGTAACTGTGACATGGTAAACCATGACAAAACAATACTGAAATATTCCAACTCTTGCATTTCAACGAAAGAAATCCAAAATGAACTTTGAAAAATCAAGAGAATGTAACTGTGACATGGTAAACCACGACAAAATACTACTGAAATATTCCAACTCTTGCATTTCAATAAAAAGAAATTCAAAATGAACTTTGAAAAATCAAGAGAATGTAACTGTGAGATGTTAAACCAAGACAAAACACTACTGAAATATTCCAACTCTTGCATTTCACGAAAGAAATTCAAAATGAACTTTGAAAAATCAAGAGAATGTAAAAATCCAAAATGAACTTTGAAAAAATCAAGAGTATGTAACTGTGACAAGGTAAACCAAGATAAAACACTACTGAAATATTCCAACTCATGCATTTCAACGAAAGAAATCCAAGATGAACTTTGAAAAATCATGAGAATGTAACTGTGACAAGGTAAATCACGACAAAACACTACTGAAATATTCCAACTCTTGCGTTTCACCGAAAGAAATTCAAAATGAACTTTGAAAAATCATGAGAATGTAACTGTGACAAGGTAAACCACGACAAAACACTACTGAAATATTCCAACTCATGCATTTCAACGAAAAAAATCCAAGATGAACTTTGAAAAATCATGAGAATGTAACTGTGACAAGGTAAACCACGACAAAACACTACTGAAATATTCCAACTCTTGCGTTTCACCGAAAGAAATTCAAAATGAACTTTAAAAAATTAGGAAAATGTAACTGTGACATGGTAAACCACGACAAAACACTACTGAAATATTCCAACTCTTGCATTTCAACGAAAGAAATTCAAAATGAACTTTGAAAAATTAAGAGAATGTAACTGTGACATGGTAAACCACGAAAAAACACTACTGAAATATTCCAACTCTTGCATTTCAACGAAAGAAATCCAAGATGAACTTTGAAAAATCAAGAGAATGTAACTGTGACATGGTAAAACATGACAAAACACTACTGAAATAATCCAACTCGTGCATTTCAAAGACATAATTCCAAAATGAACTTTGAATAATCATGAGAATGTAACTGAGACATGTTAAAACATGAATACTCATTAATGAAATATTTGAACTCTTTCATTTCAACGAAAGAAATACAGAATGTACTTTGAAAAATAGAAAGAATGTAACTGTGACAAGGTAAACCACGACATAACACTACTGAAATAATCCAACTCTTGCTTTTCAACGAAAGAAATTCAAAATGAACTTTGAAAAATCAAGGGAATGTAACTGTGACATGGTAAACCATGACAAAACACTACTGAAATATTCAAACTCTTGTATTTCAATGAAAGAAATACAAAATGAACTTTGAAAAATCAAGAGAATGAAACTGTAACATGGTAAACCACGACAAAACACTACTGAAATATTCTAACTCTTGCATTTCAATGAAAGAAATTCAAAATGAACTTTGAAAAATGAAGAGAATGTAACTGTGGCAAGGCAAACCATGACAAAACACTACTGAAATATTCCAACTCTTGCATTTCAACGAAAGAAATTCAAAATGAACTTTGAAAAATCAAGAGAATGTAACTGTGACAAGGTAAACCATAACAAAAACACTACTGAAATATTCCAACTTTTGCATTTTAAAGAAAGAAATCTAAAATAAACTTTGAAAAATCAAGAGAATGTAACTGTGATAAGGTAAATGACGACAAAACACTACAGAAATATTCCAACTTTTGCACTTCAAGGAAGAAATTCAAGAAGAACTTTGAAAAATCAACAGCATGTAACAATGACATGGTAAACCATGACAAAACACTACTGAAATAATCCAACTCTTGCATTTCAATGAAAGAAATTCAAAATGGACTTTGAAAAATCATGGGAATGTAACTGTGACAAGGTAAACCACGACAAAACACTACTCAAATAATCCAACTCTTGCATTCCAACGAAAGAAATCCAAGATGAACTTTGAAGAATCCAGAGAATGTAACTGTCATATGGTAAACCATGACAAAACACTACTGAAATAATCCAACTCTTGCATTTCAATGAAAGAAATTCAAAATTAACTTTGAAAAATCATGAGACTGTAACTGTGACAAGGTAAACCACGACAAAACACTACTGAAATATTCCAACTCATGCATTTCAACGAAAAAAATCCAAGATGAACTTTGAAAAATCATGAGAATGTAACTGTGACAAGGTAAACCACGACAAAACACTACTGAAATATTCCAACTCTTGCGTTTCACCGAAAGAAATTCAACATGAACTTTAAAAAATTAGGAGAATGTAACTGTGACAAGGTAAACCACGACAAAATACTACTGAAATATTCCAACTCTTGCATTTCAACGACAGAAATACAAAACCAACTTTGAAAAATTAATAGAATGTAACTGTGACAATGTAAACCACGAGAAAACACTACTGAAATATTCCAACTCTTTCATTTCAACGAAAGAAATACAAGATAAACTTTGAAAGATCCAGCGAATGTAGCTCTGACATTTTAAACCAAGACAAAACACTACTTAAATAATTCAACTCTTGCATTTAAATGTAATATATTCAAAATGAACTTTAAATAATAATTAAAATGTAACTGTGACAAGGTAAAACATAACTAAACACTAATGAAATATTCCAACTCTTGCATTTCAACGAAAGAAATTCAAAATGAACTTTGAAAAATTAAAAGAATGTAACTGTGACAAGGTAAACCACGACATAACACTACTGAAATAATCCAACTCTTGCTTTTCAACGAAAGAAATTCAAAATGAACTTTGAAAAATCAAGGGAATGTAACTGTGACATGGTAAACCATGACAAAACACTACTGAAATATTCCAACTCTTGCATTTCAACGAAAGATATCCAAAATGAACTTTGAAAAATCAAGAGAATGAAACTGTGACATGGTAAACCACGACAAAACACTACTGAAATATTCCAACTCTTGCATTTCAATGAAAGAAATTCAAAATGAACTTTGAAAAATGAAGAGAATGTAACTGTGGCAAGGTAAACCATGACAAAACACTACTGAAATATTTCAACTCTTGCATTTCAACGAAAGAAATTCAAAATGAACTTTGAAAAATCAAGAGAATGTAACTGTGACAAGGTAAACCATAACAAAAACACTACTGAAATATTCCAACTTTTTCATTTCAAAGATAGAAATTCTAAAATAAACTTTGAAAAATCAATAGAATGTTACTGTGACATGGTAAATGACGACAAAACATTACAGACATATTTCAAATTTTGCACTTCAAGGAAAAGAATTCAAGATGAACTTTGAAAGATAAAGTGAATTTAATTTTAAAAGGTAAAACACGATAAAACACAACTGAAATATTCCAACTATTGCATTTCCCTACAGGAATTCAAAATTAACTATGAAAAATCAAGAGAATGTAACAGTGATATGGTAAACCACGACAAAACGCTACTGAAATATTACAACTCTTGCATTTCAACGAAAGAAATTCAAAATGAACTTCGAAAGATTAGGAGAATGTAACTGTGACAAGGTAAACCACGACGAGACCCTATCGAAATATTCCAACTCTTGTATTTCAACTAAAGAAATTCAAAACGATCTTTGAAAAATCAATAGAATGTAACTGTGACAGGGTAAACCACGACAAAACACTACTGAAATATTCCAACTCTTGCATTTCAACGAAAGAAATCCAAAATGAACTTTGAAAGATAAAGAGAATGTAACTGTGACATGGTAAACCATGACATAACACTACTGAAATAGTCCAACTCTTTCATTTCAATGAAAGAAATTCAAAATGAACTTTGAATAATCATGAAAATGTAACTGTGACAAGGTAAACCATAACAAAACACTACTGAAATATTCCAACTCTTGCACTTCAACGAAAGAAATTCAGTATGAACTTTGAAAAATTAAGAGAATGTAACTGTGACAAGGTAAACCACGATAAAACACTACTGAAATAGTCCAACTCTTGCATTTCAAGGAAAGAAATTCGAAATGAGCTTTGAAAAGTCAATAGAATGTAACTTTGACGAGGTAAACCACGACAAAACACTATTGAAATATTCCAACTCTCGCATTTCAACGAAAGAAATTCGAAATAAACTTTGAAAAGTCAATAGAATGCAACATTGACATGGTAAACCACGACAAAACACAACTGAAATAATCCAACTCTTGCATTTCAGCGAAAGAAATCCAAAATGAACTTTGAAAAATCATGAGAATTTAACTGTGACAAGGTAAACCACGACAAAACACTACTGAAATATTCAAACTCTTGCATTTCAACGAAAGAAATAAAAAATGAACATTGAAAAATTAAGAGAATGTAATTTTGACAAGGTAAACCACGACATAACACTACTGAAATAATCCAACTCTTGCATTTCAATGAAAGAAATTCAAAATGAACTTTGAAAAATCAAGAGAATGTAACTCTGACATGGTAAAACATGACAAAACAATACTGAAATATTCCAACTCTTGCATTTCAACGAAAGAAATCCAAAATGAACTTTGAAAAATCAAGAGAATGTAACTGTGACATGGTAAACCACGACAAAATACTACTGAAATATTCCAACTCTTGCATTTAACTAAAAAGAAATTCAAAATGAACTTTGAAAAATCAAGAGAATGTAACTGTGAGATGTTAAACCAAGACAAAACTCTACTGAAATATTACAACTCTTGCATTTCACGAAAGAAATTCAAAATGAAATTTGAAAAATCAAGAGAATGTAATAATCCAAAATGAACTTTGAAAAAATCAAGAGTATGTAACTGTGACAAGGTAAACCAAGACAAAACACTACTGAAATATTCCGACTCTAGCATTTCAAATAAAGAAATCAAAAATGAACTTTGAAAAATCAAGAGAATGTATCTGTGACATGGTAAACCATGACAAAACACTACTGAAATATTCCAACTCTTGCATTTCAATGAACGAAATTCAAAATGAACTTTAAAAGATCATGAGAATGTAACTGTGACAAGGTTAACCACGACAAAACACTACTCAAATAATCCAACTCTTGCATTTCAACGAAAGAAATCCAAGATGAACTTTGAAAAATCAAGAGAATGTAACTGTGACATGGTAAACCATGACAAAACACTACTGAAATAATCCAACTCTTGCATTTCAATGAAAGAAATTCAAAATGAACTTTGAAAAATTATGAGAATGTAACTGTGACAAGGTAAACCACGACAAAATACTACTGAAATATTCCAACTCATGCATTTCAACGAAAGAAATTCAAAATTAACTTTGAAAAATTAAGAGAATGTAACTGTGACAAGGTAAACCAAGACAAAACACTACTGAAATATTCCAACTCTTGCATTTCAACGAAAGAAATTCAAAATGAACTTTGAAAAATTAAGAGAATGTAACTGTTACATGGTAAACCACGACAAAACACTACTGAAATATTCCAACTCTTGCATTTCAACGAAAGAAATCCAAGATGAACTTTGAAAAATCAAAAGAATGTAACTGTGACATGGTAAACCATGACAAAACACTACTGAAATAATCCAACTCTTGCATTTCAATGAAAGATTTCCAAAATGAACTTTGAATAATCATGAGAATGTAACTGTGACATGGTAAACCATGAAAAAACACTACCGAAATATTCCAACTCTTGCATTTCAACGAAAGAAATCCAAAATGAACTTTGAAAAATTAAGAGAATGTAACTGTTAAATGGTAAACCATGACAAAACACTACTGAAATAATCCAACTCTTGCATTTCAATGACAGAAATCCAAGATGAACTTTGAAAAATCAAAAGAATGTAATTGTGACATGGTAAACCATGACAAAACACTACTGAAATATTCCAACTCTTGCATTTCAACGAAAGAAATTCAAAATGAACTTTAAAAAATTAAAAGAATGTAACTGTGACAAGGTAAACCACGACATAACACTACTGAAATAATCCAACTCTTGCATTTCAATGAAAGAAATTCAAAATGAACTTTGAAAAATCAAGAGAATGTAACTGTGACATGGTAAACCAGGACAAAACACTACTGAAATATTCCAACTCTTGCATTTCAACGAAAGATATCCAAAATTAACTTTGAAAAATCAAGAGAATGTAACTTTGACATGGTAAACCACGACAAAACACTACTGAAATATTCCAACTCTTGCATTTCAATGAAAGAAATTCAAAATGAACTTTGAAAAATCAAGAGAATGTATTTGTGGCAAGGTAAACCATGACAAAACACTACTGATATAGTCCAAATCTTTCATTTCAATGAAACAAATTCAAAATGAACTTTGAAAAATCAATAGAATGTAACTGTGACAAGGTGAACCATAGCAAAAACACTACTGAAATAATCAAACTTTTGAATTTTAAAGAAAGAGATCCAAAAGAAAATTTGAAAAATCAATATAATGTTACGTTGATAATGTAAACGACGACAAAACATTACAGAAATATTTTAAATTTTGAACTTAAATTAAAAGAATCCAAGAATAACTTTTAAAGATCAATAGAATTTACTTGTTAAAATGTAATACACGATAAACCACTACTGAAATAATGAATCTCTTGTATATCAACGAAAGATATTAAAGACTAACGTAGAAAAATCCATAGTATGTAACTTTGAAATGATAAACAACTACAAAACACAACTTAAATATTCCAACTCTTGCATTTCAACGAAAGAAATCCAAAATGAACTTTGAAAAATTAAGAGAATGTAACTGTGACAAGGTAAACCACGACAAAACACTACTGAAATATATGAATTCTTGCTTTTCAACAAAAGAAATTCAAAACTACCTTTGAAAAATCAATAGAATGTAACTGTGACATGATAAACCATGACAAAACACAACTGAAATGTTCCAAATCTTGCATTTCAACGAAAGAAATCCAAAATGAACTTTGAAAAATCAAGAGAATGTAACTGTGACTTGGTAAACCACAACAAAACACTACTGAAATATTCCAACTCTTGCATTTCAATGAAAGAAATTCAAAATGAACTTTGAAAAATCAAGAGAATGTAACTGTGGCAAGGTAAACCATGACGAAACACTACTGAAATATTCCAACTCTTGCATTTCACGAAAGAAATTCAAAATGAACTTTGAAAAATCAAGAGCATGTAACAGTGACATGGTAAACCACGACAAAACACTACTTAAATATTCCAACTTTTGCGTTTCACGAAAGAAATTCAAAATGAACTTTAAAAAATGAAGAGAAGGTAACTGTGACAAGGAAAAGCACCACAAAACACTACTGAAATGTTCCAACTCTTGCATTTCAATGAAAAAAATTCAAAAAGAACTTAGAAAAATCAAGAGAATTTAACTGTGACGTGTTAAACCATGACAAAACACTACTGAAATATTCCAACTCTTGCATTTCAATGAAAGAAATTCAAAATGAACTTTGAAAAATCATGAGAATGTAACTGTGATAAGGTAAACCACGACAAAACACTACTGAAATATACCAACTCTAGCATTTCAACGAAAGAAATTCAAAATGAACTTTGAAAAATCAAGAGAATGTAACTGTGACATGGTAAACCATGACAAAACACTACTGAAATATTCCGACTCTTGCATTTCAACGAAAGAAATTCAAAATGAACTTTGAAAAATTAAGACAATGTAACTGTTATATGGTAAACCACGACAAAACACTACTGAAATATTCCAACTCTTGCATTCAACGAAAGAAATCCAAGATGAACTTTGAAAAATCAAAAGAATGTAACTGTGACATGGTAAACCATGACAAAACACTACTGAAATAATCCAACTCTTGCATTTCAATGAAAGAAATTCAAAATGAACTTTGAATAATCATGAGAATGTAACTGTGACAAGGTAAACCACGACAAAACACTACTGAAATATTCCAACTCCTGCATTTCAATGAAAGAAATTCAAAATGAACTTTGAAAAATCAAGAGAATGTAACTGTTACATGGTAAACCACGACAAAACACTACTGAAATATTCCAACTCTTGCATTTCAACGAAAGAAATCCAAGATGAACTTTGAAAAATCAAAAGAATGTAACTTTGACTTGGTAAACCATGACAAAACACTACTGAAATAATCCAACTCTTGCATTTCAACGAAAGAAATTCAAAATGAACTTTGAAAAATTAAAAGAATGTAACTGTGACAAGGTAAACCACGACATAACACTACTGAAATAATCCAACTCTTGAATTTCAATGAAAGAAATTCAAAATGAACTTTGAAAAATCAATAGAATGTAACTGTGACATGGTAAACCATGACAAAACACTACTGATATGTTCAAACTCTAGCATTTCAACGAAAGATATCCAGAATGAACTTTGAAAAATCAAGATAATGAAACTGTAACATGGTAAACCACGACAAAACACTAATAAAATATTCTAACTCTTTAATTTCAATGAAAGAAATTGAAAATGAACTTAGAAAAATCAAGAGAATGTAACTGTGTTAAGGTAAACCATGACAATACACTACTGAAATATTCCAACTCTTGCATTTCACGAAAGAAATTCAAAATGAACTTTGAAAAATCAAGAGCATGTAACAGTGATATGGTAAACCACGACAAAACTCTACTGAAATATTCCAACTCTTGCGTTTCACGAAAGAAATTCAAAATGAACTTTGAAAAATCAAGAGAATGTAACTGTGACAAGGTGAAGCACAACAAAACATTACTGAAATATTCCAACTCTTGCATTTCAGCGAAAGAAATCCAAAATAAACTTTGAAAAATCAAGAAAATGTAACAGTGACAAGGTAAAGCACAACAAGACACTACTGAAATATTCCAACTCTTGCATTTCAACGAAAGAAATTCAAAATGAACTTTGAAATATCAAGAGAATGTAAAAATAGAAAATGAACTTTGAAAAATCAAGTGAATGTAACTGTGACAAAGTAAACCACGACAAACCACTACTGAAAATATTCCAACTCTTGCATTTCAAGGAAAGAAATCCAAAATGAACTTTGAAAAATAAGGAGAATGTAACTATGACAAGGTAAACTATAACAAAACACTACTGAAATATTCCAACTCTTGCATTTCAACGAAAGAAATCCAAAAATGAACTTTGAAAAATCAAGAGAATGTAACTGTGACAAGGTAAACCATGACAAAACACTACTGAAATATTCCAACTCTTTCATTTCAAGGAAAGAAATCCAAAATGAACTTTGAAAAATCAAGCGAATGTAACTGTGACAAGGTAAACCACGACAAAACACTACTGAAATATTCTAACTCTGTCATTTCAAGGAAAAAATTCAAAATGAACTTTGAAAAATCAGGAGAATGCAACTGTGACAAGGTAAACCATAACAAAACACTACTGAAATATTCCAACTCTTGCATTTCAACGAAAGAAATCCAAAATTGAACTTTGAAAAATCAAGAGAATGTAACTGTGACAAGGTAAACCATGACAAAACACTACTGAAATATTCCAACTCTTTCATTTCAAGGAAAGAAATCCAAAATGAACTTTGAAAAATCAAGCGAATGTAACTGTGACAAGGTAAACCACGAGAAAACACTACTGAAATATTCTAACTCTGTCATTTTAAGGAAAAAAATCCAAAATAAACTTTGAAAAATCAAGAGAATGTAACTGTGACAAGGTAAACAACGATAAAACACTATTGAATTATTCCAACTCTTGTATTTCACGAAAGAAATTCAAAATTAACTTTGAAAAATCAAGAGAATGTAAAAATCCAAAATGAACTTTGAAAAAATCAAGAGGATGTAACTGTGACAAGGTAAACCAAGACAAAACACTACTGAAATATTCCAACTCTTGCATTTCAATGAAAGAAATCCAAAATGAACTTTTAAAAATCAAGAGAATGTAACTGTGACAAGGTAAAGCACAACAAGACACTACTGAAATATTCCAACTCTTGCATTTCAACGAAAAAAATTTAAAATGAACTTTGAAAAATCAAGAGAATGTAACTGTGACAAGGTAAACCACGACAAAACACTACTGAAATAATCCAACTCTCGCATTTCAATGAAAGAAATTCAAAATGAACTTTGAAAAATCAAGTGAATGTAAAAATCCAAATGAACTTTGAAAAAATCAAGAGAATGTAACTGTGACAAGGTAAACCAAGACAAAACACTACTGAAATATTCCAAATCTTGTATTTCAATGAAAGAAATCCAAAATGAACTTTGAAAAATCAAGAGAGTGTAATTGTGACAAGGTAAAGCACAATAAAACACTACTGAAATATACCAACTCTTGCATTTCAATGAAAGAAATCCAAAATGAACTTTGAAAAATCAAGAGAATGTAACTGTGACAAGGTAAACCATGACAAAAAACTACTGAATTTAAGTATGTTTCATCTCATTCGAAGACATGTAAAAAAAAAGAAGTTGAAAAAATATATCATGTTAAAAAAAATCAAAAAAAAATGGGAGGATAGGGGAGGGTGGGGGGGGGGGCAAAAAGTTGGAGGGAGGGGGGGCAAAAAGTTGGAGGGAGGGGGTGCCCTTCGAGTTTGGGGATAGGGGACTTATGGAGGGTTGAAGTCCCTGATGGTTAGGGTCGTTGGTGCTTATGATTCACGATGGTTCATACTCATGTGTACCTCACTACTTGATCTGTAAGGATTTCTATGGATTGTTCTGAATTTCTTTATTAAAGTTCTTTTCTTGCCATCTACATCTCTCTTAGTATCAACTTTTTAGTATACTATAACGTTAGACCATATTTTAAACTGAGAACACTGTTCAAATGCCACTTGTGTATTATACAGAACACATCGAAGAAGTAAAGCTATCCATTATTAAAATTCTTTTCTTGCCATCTACATATCTCTTAGTATCAACTTTTTAGTATACTATAATGCTAAAATCTATTTTAAATTGACAACACTGTTCAAACGCCATTGAGGTTACCTTAACTGCTAATCGCTTTAACCCTTTTTCTCTATCGTCAAGTACATGCTCTGGAAAGGTACCAAGGAACATAAAGCAATTCAGGAACCAGTAGGGAATCCTCGCTCGTAGCTGCTAATCCCTTTTAACCCTTTTTTTCCATCGTCAAGTACATGCTCTGGAAAGGTACCAAGGAACGTAAGGCAATTCAGGAACCAGCGGGGAATCCCCGCTCGTAATTGCTAATCACTTTAACCCCTTTTCTCCATCGTCAAGTACATGCTCTGGAAATGTTTTTCCTATAGCTTCACGCAAATAGCATGGTAATTCCTATAGCTTTATGCAAAATAGTACCTAGCACTCTACTGACGTCGGCAGTTGACAACCCTGTCCTGTATGATGCCGTAGTGCAAAACCAATCGCATATCAAGGAATTAAGCAGGTTCTATCCAAAAGATTGAAAACTTTTTGAGTTATGGGTGCAAAGCACAGAGGACCTGGTTTGATTAATGCGCAAAAGGGCAGGGAAAAATTAAAACAAATATAGCCTACGTGAGACGTGGAAGAACAAGACTTCCAAAGTATTTGCTAGACTCGGAGGAAGTATCTGTGCAAGAGGAAACCATTATAGAACTATCTAGATTAAAAACGGTACTTGTTTAGAATCAGGTAAGTGCGCAATAAAAGACAGCATTGAGATGCCAAACATACTATTGATAAAGATGTTTCCGCTGACTACTGACGTATAAACAAAATGTTTTTCACTTCGGGAAATACATTTAAGCTTTAGTTTTTGGGGTTTAGGGGGACTAAAAGGTACCTAGGTTGGGTTATGTTAGGTTAGATTACGTATTTGATATATACTATGCTTTACCCCCACCCCCATCCCCTAATGTACAAATATATAGCCCAAATTTGTTTCTGAACTATTTTATTTTTACCCCATTTTATTTTATTTCATTTGAATTTCATTTACTTCACTTATCGCACACTTACCGGATTCTAGACAAATACCTTAAAAACAATAACAGCTGGCCACTAAAAACAATAACAGATGGTTTTTCAGTCCCGAATCCAAAGATGGTTACTTTACCCCCCCCCCCCCCAAAAAAAATTGTCGAGGTTCAGAATAATTTAACGCTTGTGCTGGAGTGCTATTTTGGGGCTATTTCCCGTCCTAGATTTGAAACTGCAGTTTTTTAAGTATTTTTACTGAGAAAAAAAAAAAAAAATTCTGTTCTTGTATGATATAGCCTCGACCTAATATTCTTCATCTAAGTAGAACCTGTTCTAACGCTCAATCCTAAAGAAATTAAATAAAAAAACAGTTTTTTTTAACTGAAAGTAAAGAGCAACATCAACATTTAAAACGAACAGAAATTATTCCGTATATGAAAGGGGCTGTCCCCTCCTCAACGCCTTGCTCTTTACGCTAAAGTTTTTTATTTTTTTAAAAAATAGAGTTGTGAGAAGGAGTCAAACTTTAGCGTAAAGAGCAAGACGTTGAGGAGGGGACAGCCCCTTTCATATACGAAATAAGTTCTGTTCGCTTTAAGTTTTAATGTTGCTCTTTACTTTCAATTAAAAAAACTTGTTTTTTTATTTAATTTTAAATGTTTTTGAATTAATGCAGGTTTTGATTTTGGCTCATCGTATATGAATAATTAAAACAAAATTACATACTAATTTTACTTTTATTTGGTTAAATGGCTTTCTCGAAAGTTGTTTAATTTTATTTACGAACGTTTTATTAGTAATAAAGATACGTAACTTACGAATTAACTTACTTAACGAACTTCTATATTCATATATTTTTAATATACGTATATTAGGGGGTTTGCCCCCTAGTCAATACCTTGCTCTTGACGCTGAAGTTCAAATTTTGTTCCAATTCTTTAAAAATGACCCCTTAATCACAAAAGGCGTTAATTAGAATAAATAGCTCTTATGAAAGTACTAAAAAATCTTTGGCTTAAAGAGTCAGGTATTGACTAGGGGGCGAACCCAATCATATACGGAATAATATCTGTTCGTTTTAAGTTTTGATGTTGCTCCTTACTTTCAGTTGAAAAACTTGTTGTTTTTTTATTTAATTTCTGTTCGTTTTTGTAAATAATGCTGGGAAATCCGGCGCCTCCTTCATAACAATGTCCCTTCACCCATGAAATTTCCTCCATGGAAAGATCTTTTCACATAACCCCCGATCCCCCCCCCGGCTACCGGAAAAAAATGAGCGTGGGAGGGGGCCTAGTTGCCCTCCATGTTTTCGTCACTTAAAAAGGGCACTAGAAATTCTAATTTCCGTTCGAATGAGCCCTCCTACGATATTCTAGGACCACTGGGTCGTTAAAATCACCCCTGGGAAAAAAAATAAAATAAACACACATCCGTGATCTTTCTACTGGCAAAAAATACAAAATTCTACATTTTTGCAGATAGGAGCTTGAAACCTCTATAGTAAGGTTCTCTGATACGCTGAATCTGGTGGTGTGATTTTCACTAAGGTTCTATAGCTTTTAGTGGGTGTTTCCCCCTTTTTTCGAAAATCAGGCAAGTTTTCTCAGGCGCATAACTTTTGATATGTAAGACAAAAATTGATGAAACTTATATATTTGAAATCAGCATTAAAATCTGATTCTTTTGATGTATTTATTGGTATCAAAATTCCATTTTTTACAGTTCGTTACCACGAACTAGAAATAAATTTCGGCTATATGTTTGCATATTAGGGGGGGGGGGAGAGTTAGAGTATAGCGGGCCTGCAAATTTTATTTTTTTAGGTACAATTATTCTGCATATCAGAGGCAACGCTATAGCGTTGCCTATAGTAAAGGTCATTCCCCTCAAATGTTTTATTTTTTTCCCAGAGGCACTTCATATGGAAGGGGTCGTCGTATAAACCTCAAAGGGGGCTCATTCGATTGGAAATCGAGAGTTCTAGTGCCTTTTAAAGAGTCAAAAGTGATCGGAGGGCATCTAACATCTGTTCCAAGTCCACCATTTACCCAAAGACATCCAATCAAAATTTTGAGATAGCCATTTGGTTCTACGTAGTTGATTTCCACATAAAAAATACGTTTTTGAGGGGGACACTCCCCCCAAAGCCCTCAGGGCAAGGGTTGTAAGTTATGCCCTGGGGGCTTGTATGGTTTTTATAGAAAGCTTTGTCGTAGACACTTTAAAAAGGCCTCATTCGATTGGAAATTCAAAGGGCTAGTGCTCTTTTTAACAGTCAAAAGTGATTGAAGGGCAACTAACCCCCCTCTCACGTCCACCTTTTCCCCAAACACATCCAATCAAAATTTTGAGATAGCCATTTCATGCAACGTAGTTGAAAATTCTGAAAACTAGGTCTTTGAGGATGACAACCCGCCCCCACAGCCCTCAGTAAAAGGGTTGTAAGTTATGCCCTGGGGGCATATAAGGCTTTATAGAAAGTGTTGCCGTAGAAACTTCAAAAAGGGCTCATTCGATTGGAAATTTAAATGGCTAGTGCCCTTTTTAAAAGTCAAAAGTGATTGGAAGGCAACTAACACCCATTCCACGTCCACCTTTTCCCCAAGCACATCCAATCAAATTTTGAGTTTGCCAGTTTGTTCAACGTAGTTGAAAGTTCTGGAGATTATATCTTTGAACAGGACACTCCCCCCACAGTCCTAAGGGTAAGGGTTTTAAGTTATGTCCTGGGGGCATATATGGTTCTTATGGAAGGAATGCTCGTATAAACTTCAAAGAGGACTCATCTGATTGGAAATTAAAAATTCTAGTTCACTTTTTAAGAGTCAAAAGAGATTGGAGAATTAGATCTCCAATCCCCCCTTCTGATTCTTATCAGCAACTGGAGTTCCCTGTCTATTAATAATATTTCTAAAGCATTTGTTCCAATTTGTCTTTATTTAAATAATGATAAGTGCAAGTATCCTACTGTAGGCTCATTGCCCCCTTTCTTTCGCTTACTGTGCAAATCGTTTTGTGTCTTCTCTGTTGTACATTTAGGGTGCTGGGCACCAATACTGTTACCAATGAACTATCTTTACACTCTTGGTTGGTTTCTGACTCCAGGATAAAGATTCAGGTTGGTAACTCAGTTCGTTTGAAACAAAGGAAGATTTAATCGCTATAATTTATGCAAATTAGTTTCAGCTTTCTGCGATCTTTCAGTTCTCGATTTTTCAGCAATAGTGTTTTTTTCAAACAATAGTTTTGACCTATTTTAATATTTTTTCAAAGTTGTGACAGAAGATTTCCATCAGATTTCTAATGGACAGGTAAACTGAATATTCCTTTAGGTGGTTGCAACATTGTCCTATCAATACCTTCCTAAGTTCTTATTCATTTTCAAGCTTGTTTTTTTATGTTTAAGTAAGAATTTTTTTTCATGCAATAAATTGTAATATTTTGAAACAGTATTTCAATATAACTTGTTTCAGTTCAGAATACTTAAAAAATTAGCCTTTTTTAATCAAATAAAAAAGCCTTTTTTGATAATTAGCCTTTTTGAATGAGCATCGTTAAGATAAACTGGTAAAGTTTTTTCTTAATCAGCCTTATGTGCTGGTACCCCCTCCAGATGAGATTGGCTGGCCTTACTGTCAATTTGATCTCATTCCTATAAATAAAAAACTGATTCCCAATCATGTTGTGACAACTATTTTTCAAAACCAATTTTGAAAAATTACCCAAATCAGAAACAAATTTATACAGATGAACCTCTACATGGTAAGAGAAGGGGAGCAGCTTCATACATTCCATCCCTGGACCTTAATCTTCATATTCTCATTCCATTGCGAGCCTCTATTTTGTCTGCTGAATTGTGTACCATCCACCTTACCCTAGATGTCTTATAGATTATTGTTTCGAGTCTGAAAATATTCTCTCTTTAATTGACTCCCAATCTGCAATACTTTTGCTCTAAAGTTAAAACATTATTGTTGATGATAAGGGCACACTTCTTGTGTGCGATCACACAAGAAGTGTGATTTTTGTATCTTGACCAAGCCCCCTCCCCTCCTTTGTCATAGATTAAAATTTTGTTTAGTGTCATATCGGGAAAATCTAAATATTGGTTATTACAAGGTCTAAGAATTTAGGGTACTTGCGCATAATATGGAACCCACAAAAGAAGTCAAGTTTGGTTAAGGCTCATAAAAAATAGGATGAATATATTATAGTTTAGAAACAAATTTGGGCTGTATATTTTCACATTAGAGGGGGGAGGGGCTGGGGGCTTAAGCATAGCATATATTAAACACGTAACCTAACCTAGGTTCCTTTCCCCCCTAAACCCCCCCCCCCCCAAAAAAAAACAACAGTTTAAATATTGTAAACGCAATGAAAACCACGCTTTGCATTCCATTTCTCTATTGCAAATACCCGTTTGGCGGGTTTCGTGTCTGGTCTCCTTGATAGAGTTATAGCGGTGGGTACCAGAAAGTGCATAACTACCGAATTTAGCTACAGAAATAGGGTAGGCCTACCATAAAGGCAGGCAAATGAAAAAAAATATACAGGGTTTTCCCGGAAAGTAATAGGACTGAGTCGATATTAAGAAAAAATTTGAGCCAATCGTTACAATTCTTTAAAAACTTCCAAAATACGCTCCTTCTGCGTCAATGCAGCGCTGCCAGCGTGATTTCCAAGCATTGAAGGCGTCTTGGTATGCATTCTCCGGAGCTTGAGAGCCGCGGTGCATGGTGCTTGGATCCCCTCTGTCGCCTCAAAATACTTGCCTTTCATCGGCCTTTTCGGGCGAGGAGACACAAAAAAAGTCCGGGGGCCAAATCTGGGCTGTAGGGTGAGTGCGGAAGCGTTGGGATGATAGGCAAGCTCAGGTAGCTGTTCACGAGAAAGGCGGTGTGAGCCGGGGCGTTGTGGTGGTGCAACTTCCATTCGGCTGCAATGTCTTGTCGGACCCGATTGACCATTCGTTTGACTCTCTTGAGCACTTCCAGATGAAACTTGGCTTTGAAGGTTTGTCAAGGAAGAACAAATTCATGGTGGACGATGCCTTTGATGTCAAAAAAGACAATGAGCATCGTTATCACTTTGGATTGGCTCATTCTTGCCTTTTTTGGGCTAGGAGACGCCGACGTGTGCCACTCGGAAGATTGCCTGTTTGTCTCGGGTTCATACTCAAAGATCCAGCATTCGTCACCTGTGATTACGTTATGCAAAAATTGTTGGTCACTTTCACACATGTTCAAATTTTCTTGGCACACTTCCACTCGCCGCTATTTCGGGTCTTCAGTGAGCACTTTTTGGATAATGTCCACACGAACCTTGCCCATGTTAAAATACAGCTCCACAATGTCATACATGTCGGATTTCGGTAAATTAAACAGTTGAGGAATTAGACGAATACTAAGTTGACGGTCTGAGTTCAAAACTTTGCTTACACGAGTCACATTGTCAGCTTTTGTCGAATTCGAAAGTTTTCCACCACGGTCTTCATCGGCGACCTCTTCCTGGCCTTCCAAAAATGCCTGGTGCCACCGAAACACCACTTCTTGCTAAAGCAACATCTGGGTAAGCCTGCTTGATCATATCAAATGTCTCTATCGCAGATTTGCCGAGTTTCGCACAAAATTTAATCGCGTACCTCTGCTCTAACGAACGCTGCATTTTCGGCTTGCACCACTCACAGAAAACACGTCACGCAAAAATGCCTGTCCTGACTCTCCATGTGCTCGGAGACACCTGACCAGCAGCTCGTTTGTTAGCTAGGAAAGCCCTCTACCGAATACCGAATCCAGTTGGAGCGTGCACGTTCCGAAGTACAGTCGTGGCGAAAGAGAATTAGTCCTATTACTTTCCGGACAAACCCTGTATTTGCTTGCGGTTTGAGGACTTCTTATATTCGAATTTTGTATTTTATGTTTCAGCAATGATAGCATGGGGCTAGACCAAAATTATATATGGAAGCTTTATTTCCCTAAATTCTGGACAGAAGAAGACCGCACAATATGGCAATCCGCGAGCCATTTCTAAACGAGTTGACGGGTAAATAAAACTGCATACATGGCTTCAAGATAATGTGTTTCAGAATTATTGTTTATATATTGCATACACTAAAAAAGTCTCAAATGCTGAAATCAAATGCATTTATACATATGTATGTTATTACTAGATAATGAACATAAATTTACTCTTCTTAGCTGTCCTTGTCATTGAAATTTTCCCGTCTAGATTATGCTAATACCGTGGTAGGAGTTTCATCAAAATTAATAAAAAGTTTCTTTTATCTTGAAGGTCAGTCTGGGTCAAAAGATAAAAGGAAAGCCCCATCCTTATGAATTTTCTAGCCCCTTCATACATAAAACGATGTGTGATTCCGTAAGGAGTACAATTGCTTCTGTCACAAAAGACCAAACTACAGCCCATGATTTAGTCAAGACTCTAAAAGTAATTGTGGTGCTTACAAGTACCACAAATTATCAACATCTGCGAGCCATTTCTTAACGGATCGAAGGCGGTCGTAATTTGCTATGGGGCAGGAGGGGCAACTGCTCCCTCTAAGCCCAATTTGCCCCCCGACCTCAGTTTACCCGCCCAGCTGAAATTTAGTTTCTGCAAAAAATCTTGTCACTAAGATGAGCCTGCATAATTCAAGTATCCAGAGAAACAGGCAGTTTTCTTTAGTATATTTTTGCCTTTATGGTAACATTGGATCATTTTTCAGTTTTCACTGTCATTTGGATTTGATTTGGGAAAATTGGCTTTAACTTTGCCCCCTCCCCCCTCCCAAGATTTTGACAGAATTACGCTAATGATCAAGGGGTAAATTAAATTGATTGTAGGACTTCTAAGCAAGACAGTATCTGTTTGGGCTTTTTCTTTGGAGGGGGGGGGGGACAAAAAAACATAAAAAATTTGTTTATGTATATTTGGGTTGAGTTTTGACGAGTCTGAGAAAAATTTCAGAGGGGCCAAACCACCACTGGATACGGACTTGCTTCTGAGACAATATTTCTTTTTTTAATAAGTAGGGCAAACCCAATGAAAAGTCAAGTTTCGAATTAGGTTTTTAACGAAAGTTTCTTTTAGCTGCTCAAGTATTTATTGTGTCTGCTAATTACCTCCTTAGACGGTTCCCCCTGAGAAAAATCCTCTCCCCGTATAAAATTTTCCTCAATCAAAATAACTTCATTTCTTAAAATTACCAGTTTATTTAAAATCACCTTTGACTCATTCTTTTTATTTTCCTCCGTCAAGATAAAAGGCATTTTGTATAAACATTTGCTCCAATACATTCATTTGGAAACTTAAACCAATTTTTACTTTCTTCTTACTAGTCAAACCACACATTCTTGATGATAACTAGTCATAGTGAGACTAGTCAACTAGTAAGAGTGCTAAATGTTATATTCCTGCTAAAATGTTACAGATTCTTGCCACTAGATTAAGTAATCTCTATGCTTTTAATTTTCTGAAAAAAAAAAATTCAGAATCGGTAACCCAGACATGAATCAGCGAAGTAACGACTCTTAACAGAGAGCAATGAAAACACTGCCTTAATAAATGTACGTCATTCCCTTAAAAACCCGTCCACTTCCGAATCCACCTATTATCCAAGTTGAATTTTATGCTTTTTGTGCCTGGACACCGGTCGCCCTTGCTATAACCGTGTGCGTCAAAGCTAGTCAAGGTCAAGCAAAGTGTAATTGGACAACAAAAAGAAGCCACACTTTTGAGTGAACTCCAAGGCTGACATAACATAGTTTGCGGATTATAACTGTAGATACAAACAAAAATTTCAAAACGACCTCAATTACCCGCTCTTTACGCTAAAGTTTAACTTTTTGGCCCAATTCTCTAAGAGAAATCCCTAAACCTAAAGGCCGTTTAATTGGGATAGGAAGCTTTTTAAACCACTAAAATTCTTTCACATAACGAGTGAGGGATTGAAGTAGGGGCAGCCCCCTCACATACGGAATAACTTTAGCTCGTTTAAAGTTTAATATTGGTTCTTACTTTTAATTGAAAAAAAATCAATTTGATTCCTGATAGTTTTGAGCCATTACCGGAAAATCTGCCTCCCCTCCATGGAAACCTCCCTCTCACATGAAAAATTCCTCAATGGAAAATTCTTTCCGAACAGCTTCAGCCTCGCTGAAAATTACCTTTGGATAGTTTTCAGTTTATTAATTTGTAAAATTAATTCCGCCTGAAAAATTCTCCTAATTTGCATTTAAAAAAAGCTTTTGTTTTACAGTATATGTAATTTATGATTGGTTTTCAAATCATTTCTAAAATCTCTCCCTCCATTGAGAATTTTTTTTTACCGAAAATCCTTTCCCCCTGATAAAAAAAATACCCCCAGACAGTTTCAACCGCGCAGAAAATTTCCCCTGGACAATTTTCCGGAACATTCCAGATTTAGTTGCCAAGGAAAAAGTAAGAAAAATAAAAAGAGGCGTTGGCCTAAATGAATTCTGGAAAATTACCCGTGTAAAAGTTTCTTCTTGAAAATTTCCCCCCAAAGACTTCCCTCCCCACGGAAATTTTTCCCTGTGGAAATTCCCCCTCCCGCCAAATATGTCCATATTGCTTTCAGTGACAAATACTATATGTAAACGAAGTCCAAATTTTAAAACTTGCAGCCCTTTCCCTAGGGGGCTGTGGGGGTCATACCATCCCCAGGGGCATATTTGTTGGACCTTTCTACTATGCTGAACAAAATGACTATCTCAAAATTTTGATCGTATGTATATGGGGAAAAAATGGGTTTGTGAGGATGGCTGTTTGCCCTCAAATATATCTGGTCACTCAAAAAGCGCATTAAATTTTTTAGAATCTGTATGAATAATCCCTCTCCAATTTTCTAGGACCGTTGACTCAATACGGTCACCATTGGGGAAAAAAAGAAAAAATAAATACTGCATTTTTGCAGATAGGAGCTTGAACCTTCAGCAGTGAGGTTTTCTGTTAAACTGAATCTCACGGTGTAATTTCCATTAAGATTTCTTTAAGTTTAGGGTGTGTTTTCCGCCCTTGTCGAAAAACAAGGCAAATTTTCTCAGGCTCATAGCTTTTGATGGATTGAATTAAACCTGATGAATTATTTATTGTTGGAGCCAAGATAAAAAAAACTGAATTTTCTTGTGTATATATTGGCATCATAATTTCGTTTTTTTTTTTTTTATTTGGCCGACTTGCTTCCTAATTACAGTTCGTTATTACGAACTGTTGGACTTCGGAAAGGCGAAGCTGAAATTGGATTAACTCTGTTTTTAGTGTTTTAATCTGCTGTCCGTTATCAATGACTAGAGATTCTCATACTGCCAGGAGTGTTTAGGCAATTGGGATCAAATCCTTTCCTGTTAGAGGAACGATAAATGAATTGCAACAGTGGAAGATCTATATTTATTATACATATCGTTTTTTTTTTCAAGGGAACTACACCTCCTTATGGGACTTTTTATCTATGCCTATTGCCTCATTGCTTTGTAATATATTCTTCTCATTTACTATCGACAAATAATTTTGCATCAACAAAATTTTCTTAAACCTGGGATGTGCCCTCTTCCATTCCCCTTATTCATTATTTTGGATTTCGGGAACGATATTCTCACCCACGTCTACAGATTTTTTAATTGCCGGTTTATATCCCTTTATTTGATATTTTGAATTATGTTTACGACTTGGAAGGGGGCAGCCAGTGAGCCTCAATTGTAGTCAGGAACAAATGAAAGTTTGTAAGCCTTAAATGTCACCCTAGAAGGCCAATAAACAACAGTAGTACATTTATATATACAAGGCTATTTGCGCTAAAACTAAAAGCTTGTAATAGCTATTTAAGGAACGTCTGTACGAAAAATTGTGACTTGCATTTATGACAGTGGGGGAGTGCATGCTAGGCCCTATAATTTTAGTCAAACCTTTTGGTTGATTCTGAGAGCCAAAAACAAATAATGAATATCACAAAAAAGTTAGAGCTTGCCTTTTCAGAGATGTAATTACTTATGGAAAACGAACCATACAGAAAGTTTGAATGTGACGGGGAATATATTCAAAAACAATTACTGACCGTTTTGGTCTAAATGCGATTTCTTCTAATCCTAAATAAAATAGCACATTTCCAGATAAATCCCAAATACTCCTTACTGAGAAAAAAAAACAAATGCACGAAAAAGTCTCCTGTTCGTGCAGTGAATTCGAAGAACTGGAGGACATTAGTTCAGTAATTTTAAACCGAGTAGGTAGCCGGGGTGGCAGAGTGATATACAACTATTTTGACCTTATCCTGTGATTATTAAGTAATATCTGAGGATTCAGGGTGATGGGTAAAGAGACCTTTTTATCAAGTAACATAGAATAGAAGATGAATAGCGAAGACGGAACAGATAATGACCATTTACATGTAATTATTTGAAGAGAGAAAAAATGAGCAGTAATTAAAAAGCAGTGCCGGAAGAAAAAACATCAGTCATTTTGGAATGAATATGAAGAGTAGATGAACCCAAGGTGAGTAAAATTCCAAAGGTTGGATATAACTTAGAAGTTAGACATATAAGGTTATGTCAAAGTTCCCGTTCATGTGTATACGTAACACATATACAGAATGTTGAGAAGGATCGTTCTGTAGGCTGATGAATTTCGGGTACTAGTCAACCCTGTTAGCTATATGCGGGTATTTACACATGCAGCGTATATTCTGCGCTGTATACGAGTTTCCAATGACGTTTACATTCCTCCTTTTTTATGTTCTTGCAGAAACAGAGGGATATGTGTTTGAGTGGTGATGTAATACTCCTGGACAAGAAACTTTTCTCATGGTGGAGGACAGCCTGGAACAGAAAGAGCGATTAGTCATTTGTTTTTTTATTTGGTAGTTTGGCTTCACATGTACAAGCTCACTAGCTATTATCATAGGCACCGCAATAGCGCTGCTTAAGTAAGGAACAAAGACGGCTCTATGTACTATTTTTTTTTCTTTCTTTTATAAAGTTATCGTAAAATCTTCAGAGGGGCTCATTTGATCGGAAATTAAAAGTTCTAGTGCGGTTTTTAGAAGTCAAAGGTGGTTGGAGGGCAAACAGGCCCATAACCACACCCCTTATTTTCTCAGACATCATCGAAAAATCAGGAGCCATTTTTTCAGCATATCTCAGAAGTCCAGCAGCTTTGTCTCTGGGAATAACAACCCCTCTCAAATAGCCCTTGCGTCAAGGGCTTTAAGCTATCTAATTCGCTCATTGTTTACCTACAGTATTTGTTATTAGGGAAGGGGGTAGGCTTGACGCGTGATGTCCAAAAAGACTAAATTTCTTATATTGAAGCTTTCAGGTAATGTTGAGGGGAGTATTGAAATAAATCAATACACGATATGTGCATTCAAGTCGTCACAAGGTACATCTCAGGAAAAGGGGGTGGTAATAAGTTAATAATTTTAGGGAATGATGTTTAGGCAAGGCCGTACCCAGGATGGGAGGCTAGGGGATTTGAATTCCCTCTCCCGAAATGTTTTTCTGACTCGTAAAAATGTAAAAAAATGGATATAAAAAATATTTATGCGCTTTTTGAGTTTTTTTGTGTAACCCCCTCCCCAAAAAATTCTTTGACCCCCCCCCCCCCCCGAAAAAAAATCCTGGGTACGGCCTTGTGTGTAGGGTAATCAATTGACCAAAAATGCAAGATGTGCACGCTACTACTACTGCTGCTATTACCACTACTACTATCGCTATTACCACAGCTGCTTACACCTCTGCTACTATTACCACTACTAGCACTACTATTGCCACCATAGTATTACCTCCATTAGCCAATATAGCCCATAGGGCGTGTACTTCTCATCAAAACTGGTCTTTAGTAGCCCCTTAAAATCTCCATGAATTCTAAGATACCAAGAGGGGGCTTACTTTTCATCAAAATTGGTCTTAGTAGTTCTCCGAGGTTCTATGGACTTCTGCTTGGCTCGTATACTAGTTGTGTAACTAATTTCGCTGACTTTGAGCGAAAGAAAAAAAAACTGTTCCATTGTCTTGAAAAACAAAAAAATGATTGTCGAGAATCCCTGCAATTTAGTTTGTTTCTTTAATGTTTCGTGTTACGTGAACGGTCATCACAAATACCTTACGTCAATGTTGTTAAGAAAAAAAACATTTAGGTGTCTAAAAAAAGAAAGAAAAATGGTTATCACTGCAGCTTCCAATATTCTAGTCTTGGTGCGCAGGCTTATCTTCCTTTTCTTCCAGACTTTTTTCAACTGTGAAAAAAGACTATTCTACTTTTAACATCTTCATTGCATCCATCGTCTTTACGACTAATACTACCTAGATAAGTGAAGCTGTCCACTTGATCAATCTTCTTGTGACCCAACATCATCTCTTCACTTTCACTTATTCCCGGTCTTAGCGACTCAGTGTTCTTAACATTAATTTTCAAACCTACTCTTGCACCTAAAACCCGGGAAACCTCGAAAAAGTCATGGATTTCACCAAGACTTTCATCTAGGATGCTAAGATTATCAACATAGTCCAAATCTGGAAGAGTTTTCTAGTTAATTCCGTGTTTTCTCATTGTCTTGGCTGTGTTCATTAGGATAAAGTCCATCAAAATGATCCATATGAACGATGATAAGACGCAACCCTGCTTAACTCCTGATTTGATACGAAACCAGTTACTAACCTCATTTTCTACCTTAACCACAGCAAGATATTCTCGTACAAAGCAATAATCACTTTAATGTTTTTGTCTGGTATACCGTACACGGATAAGACCTTCGCTAAAGCTCTTCAATTACCTGAATCAAACGCCTGCTCATAATCTATAAAACTGAGGACTGTATGGGTTTGATGACTCAGGCACTTCTCAATTATTTATCTAAGAGCGGAAATTTGGTGGACACATTCTCTCCCCTTCCTAAAACCCCACTGTTCTTCTCTTATAACTTTATCTACAACGTTTCTAAGCCTAAAAAGCATAAGAATACCAAATTATTTGCTTCCTACAGAAACCAAGCTAATACCTCTATAATTCTGCTATAAACTAATACCTCTAAAATATTCAATCTTATCACCTTTCTTATAGAAGGATTTAATTATAGTTTTCTTAAAATCACTACCATTCCCTTCCCCTTGTTCAAAATCGTGTTCATAATCTTCATTAGTTTATCTCTACCTTCACAACCACACTATCAGCACTTGGGGCATTATTAGTTTTTAATCCTTTAGTACTATTACTAGTCCTTACATACAAAATAAATCTTACCTCACATCCAAAATGTCAAAAACTCATTCATTATTTTAATATCTTTTCCTGTAACTCTTCTTCTTTCTTTATTACGGGTTAGCACATTCTCAATATGTTCTGCCCATCTTTCTTTAACTGTTTCCTTATCACTAATTGTAGCCCGTCTATATCTTTGACAAGTCCAAATTAATTTTCCCTCTCAATTTATTAACATACCAATACAGTATTTTACTATCATGTCATCTGGCTGCATCTTCTAGATCTTTAGCAAATGTATCCAGGGCCTCCACTTCACACATCCTTAATTCATATTTTAATGTGAAGGCCATTATAAGTTTCAATTTCTAATCAAATGAGTCCCTCCGAAGTTTTTGCGACTACTCCTTCCATACAAAGTGGTTTGGTAAAAAGAAAAAAAAATAAATGAAGCCCACTTCGCTCCTTACTTAGGCAGCGCTGTTGCGCTGCCTATGAATGTACGGCACAATTTTATACAAAATATAGACGAGAAATAAATGTTTTACTAATCTCTGGTACACAGCAAAATATATCACCGCAATTGGGAATTCATCATGAAGAGGTTCATTAGGAGTAAATTTTAACTTTTTTAATCTAATATTTATCACTGCTATTTTAAGATAGATATAAGAGACAGGCTCATATTTTTATTTGTCATTTCGGTACTGGTGCATTATGCGGGCACCGCTATATACTGTATGTGGAATGTCAAACGGGAAATGCTACAGTCAAACGGGAGAGACAGATACCCGTTACTAAAACAGTTGTTAGAGTGGAACTGATCTAATATGAATGTTAAAATTAAAATTTGGGATTTGCCAAAGACAGAAAAAGAGGCAGTTGAATTTTTACAGGGTAAGGGGTTATTGCCCAAGACTAAAGAGTGCGATAATGGACACACCCTGACTTTATACTTGTATGAGAAGCATATTGGATAATATTGGAGGTGTTGCGTACGGCAATGTAAGCAAAAAGTCGGTTTGTGTGTCAACACGTGGTTTGCTATTAGTAAATACTATTTTTTACTCCAGTTCGTTTCATTTATTTCATTGATTATTTTTCAGCGATTGTGAAAGACATTACAGCGTTCTGGTCGCATAATTATAACTTGTAATTCTTATTATTTCGTTCATAAACTATTGTAGCCGGGTATCTGTCTCTCCCGTTTGACTGTAACAATGCCCGTTTCACATTCCACATACAGTATATAGCGATGCCCGCAAATTGCACCAGTACCGTCATTTGTTTAATACATAATTGCATATAACCTAGCCTAAATTTTTTCCATGTCCTGTAAATCAGGATACAAATTATACAAAATTGGATGCGGCAATTCCGGTCGACGGCAATAGAAAAGCCGCAAATTAGCCCTTAATGTAGACATATGGTTCAAGTAGTGTCTCTTACTACTTGACATCATCTTCGTAAATGCAATCATGGTACATGAAAAAGGAGGAAGGGAACCTGATTGAGAAATAGAAGGGAAGTCAATTAGTGAGAAAATGAACCGGGAATTGATCGGAGAAAATGGCTCACCGGAACTCATTTAGTATGGTGCGGAAGGTACAGTTGCTTTCTTCGATAAATTTGGAGAAAATAATATTTGAGCGAAGTAGAACTAATTTTCAGTCTCTACTACTATCTACAGATATTGCAAAAGATATAAGAGAAAACTGGGAAATAAGCGCTCTTAAAGCATAGTCCCAAATAAACTGCCTAGATAAAAAAAAAAACAGAATTGTTGATGCATTTCTTAGTTGTCACCCCTTTTGGGGTTTTGTGGTACTACAATCAGATACCCTAAAAGTTTTGCAGTTCGCGCACACATAACTCAATTGAAGAACAAATTTCTGTTAAAATGAAAGTAATGATTCACCTCCCTCTAAACATACAAAAGAAATGCACGCCAGAAGAGCGATTTTAAAGAAAGGTCGGGAAAACGCTCAAACTCAACGTATATGAATGATCCCTCTAACGATCCAAAAGCATTAATAGTTTTCAAACATCATCAGTTGTAATAAGAAAGCAATAATTTAAAAATCATAATTGTTTCTAAATACTAGATATTTGCCATAGAAATTTGCCTGAAAAAAAATTAAAGGGAAAATCAGCAATTTTGTCAGAGTGGTTACAGTATCTTATTGAATTCTGATGCATCTTATCACATTTTCTAAAAATATCATTAAATCTAGAGATATTTTCTAATCCGTATTAGATTATGGGAGAACCAAGAATTTTTTTTAAGGCAGGGAAAAAAATATTGGAAAAAACTTATCCATATAACCGAACTTAACTTCTTTTTTGTCCCCGCTGGATACGACTGTTTGAATCATTTTATATATCCGCTTTAACACTCACGTGCTCAATATCATTCATATAAACATTTTATCTTCCCTCAAACAAAGTGAGAGGCAGACAACGGTAGCTGCCAAGTGCCAAACCAACAGAGCTATAATTGCCAGGCACTTACGGAAGGGGGTTGAGGTAGGTTTCCATCCTGATCTTTTTTTTTATTATCATCCCGTTAAGCTCAAATGGAGTTAATATTCCTGTTTCTATTATCATAACCAGTGCTCATTCATCAGACGCAATTTGTTGCGCACATACCTGATGGTCACGGTCCCATGACACAATTGCAGGTAGATAAAATATTCATAAATATAATACAATACTGATTACTAATCCTATGGAATATATTATAGCCCTATGGAGTTTTTGATGTTTAATCATTCTATGACTAGAAAAGAATACAGAATTTTACGAATATATCGTTTACAGAATGCCCAACTCAAATTAATAATAAACGAAAACATAAGAGAACAGTTTCAAAGGTAAATAAACAAGGTTGACTGTTCCAACTTCTTTATTAATTCTCCTGATGCAACTCTTCTTGGGGATTAAATAAAAAAAACACAGTTTTTTTTCAACTGAAAGTAAGGAGCAACATTAAACCTTAAAACGAACAGAAATTATTATGTATATAAAGGGGGCTGTCCCTGCTCAACACCTCGCTCTTTACGCTAAAATTTTTTAGCACTTGTAAAAAAAAGCGTCTTATTGTTCTAATTAAATGGCCCTTGTGTTTCAGGAATCATTCTTAAAGAATTGGGAAAGAATTTAAACTTTAGCATAAAGAGCGAGGTGCTGAGGAGGGGGCAACCCGATTTATATACGTAATAATTTCTGTCCATTTTAAATTTTAATGTTGCTCTTTACTTTCAGTTGAAAAAACGTGCTTGTTTTATTTAATTTCCGATCGTTTTTTAAATTATGCCAGGAAATCTGGCCCCACCTTCACGAAGGAACCCCCTTCCCTCGGAAAAATCCTCTAGACAATTCAATCCCGGTACAAATTTCCCCTAGGCAATTACTCTTAACCACTCCGCGCGTAAAATTGAGACGGAAAAGAGAAAGAAAGACATATACAAGAATTTTCCATAAGAATTCTGGTGAATTCCCCCACTGTATAATTTACCCTGACAAGTCCAGTCGCTTGAAACTTCCCTCCACATTAAAATTCCCCCGTGGAAAAAGTCCCAGCAGAAAATTTGCCCCCCCCTCCACCCGAAAATGTATGGATACATCCCAATAACAAATACTATGCGCAAACAATGGGCAACTTTATAACTTAAAGATCTTTCCCCTGGGGCTGTGGGGGTCATGTTATACATGAAGGCATAGTTATTGGGCCTTTCAACTATGATGAACAAAATGGCAATTTCAGAATTTTGATCGGACTTTGAGAAAAAATGAGCGGGGGAGCGGGCCAAGTTGCCCTCCAGTTTTTGGTCACTTAAAACGGGCAGTAGAACTTTTAATTTCCGTTCATATTTAATTTCCTCTCGCGATATTGTAGGACCACTAGGTCGATACGATGACCCTTTGCGGAAAAAAAAACAAAACAAACAAATAAACACCCAGCCGTGATTTTTCTTTTGGGATTTTCATTAAGGTTCTATGAATTTTAGAGGATGTTTTCCCCTTATTTCGAAAATAAGGCAAATTTTCTCAGGCTTGTAAATTTTGATGGGCAAATTAGCATTACGTTTGAAATCAGCATAAGAATCTGATTCTTTTGACGTAGCTATTGGTATCAGAATCCCGTTTTATAGAGTTTCGGAGTTTTTCTCTCCCGATATTCTAGGACCACTGGGTCTATACGATCACCCCTGGGAAAAACAAACAAACAAATAAACACGCATCCGTGATCTTTCTTCTGACAAAAAATACAAAATTCCAGATTTTTGCAGATAGAAGCTTCAAACATCTGAAGATAGGGTTCTCTGATACGCTGAATCTGACAATTTGATTTTCATTAGGATCACTTGACGTTTAGGGGTGTTTCCCCTTTTTGGAAGCCAAGAAAATTTTCTCAGGCTCTTAACCTTTAACGGGTAACCTTCATTAAGACTAAACTTAATGAAATTTATACATTTGAAATCAGCATAAAAAGGTAATTCTTTTGATATATCTATTGGTATCAAAATTCTGTTTTTTAGATTTTCGGTTACTATTGAGCCGGGTCATTCCTAACTTACAGTTCGTTACCACGAACTGTTTAATAAGGATAAGTGGGAATTTATATAGCTGGAAATCGTAAGGCTAGAAAATTAGGGGGGTGGCTGTTTTGAAATATTAGATAGGGATATAGAGAGAAAGAGAGAGAGAGAGAGAGAGAGAGACAGCGGGGAGGGAAAGAGAAAAGAAAGAGAGGGAGAGAGAAAGATAAACAGATAGAGGGAACCAGCAATAGGGATTAGTCAAACTTAGATAAAAAGAATATACAAACTAAGAACGTGACAAAATCTAGATTACAACACGAAAGGATAAAACACAAAATTAATACGAGGGGAAAAGGGCTGAGACAGAATACCACGAAATATTTAAAAAATTAGCCAGAAGAAAATTTATATTAGCATTGGATGTGTCAAATTAAAATTAACGAGAAAAAAAAACAGATTTTAATTCCCTAGAAAATTATCTAAAGATGTGGCATGGAAATCTAACCTGTCTTATTGCTCATTTCCTTAAAATAAAAACCTTAATAAGTAAAGCTGTTTATTGCCATATGAAGGTACTCAGGCTTTGGACCTGGAAACTCCCATATTGTAAAAATTCTTACGATTATCTCCATTTGTTATTGTCTCCATATATTGTCTCCATATTTTATGCTTAGTTGTTTTGTTGGACCTTGGATGAAGTAGCCCTCAACAGGAGAAAAGCTAAGTGTGTGCCCGACTTTTTTTGTGATTTACAATGCATTATTTAATTATTTTTTTCTAAACCTGGGTATGTGTGATAGGCTTCCCGAGCATGAATCCCAATTCACAGCGAAATTGAACTTCAACCTGTTTTTTAAATAATTAAAAACGAATGGTTATGAGGAAGTTAGAAAAAATTGAGCCTTCCAAGCCTGGTTATAAGTATTACCTCATGAAACAATTAAAATCGTTCATAAAATCCTGAGATGTTTTTTCTCTAATTAATCATATTTTTTTACTAAATCAGATGCTGCTGAAAATTTTCGAATGAATTATGAATGCCTCTGAGTTTTCCAACATCTGTATCTTACACAAAAGTAAATACCGTTGTCGTTATGATATCTTATATTTAACCTATTGAACATAATTTTGTGTAATAAGCTTCTGAAAAAGAGTAAAGATTCTTTCAAATATTAAGTAAAAAAAATCAACTGAAAATAAGGAAACAACTTTAAAACTAAAACGAAAAGATATTATTCCGTGTACAAAGTGAGCTACCTCTTTTTTAAGACCTTGCTCGTTACGCTGAAGTTTTATAGTTCTTTGAAATAAGCAATCTAATGGCCTTTTTATTTCAGTACCGTAGTTATCCATAAAGAGAATTGGGACATAAAGTTAAACTCTGAGAAAAGAGTGATGGATTGAGGAGTGGCAGTATATACCAAGGTACTACTTTGCACAGGCCCCTGGACCAAACAGACTTTTCTGTTAGGTAAACAGGTCATTACACTCGGTCATCACACTCTTTGCCGATAGGAAAGGGTACAACGTGGTTGGTGATTATGATTTGAATAAAAGGACTAGTTTTCTTTACAATTCATATTAGTAAGATACTTTAATTCAAATATAATAGTTTTTTTTATTTGCACGGATATTAGTGGAGAAAAAAAAAATGATTGGTGCATTTACACTATTGGAGATTAATGATGGAACCGACAGCAGCAGCAGAAGCAACGATATACGAGTACCTATTGTAGCTGTGGAAATAACTGCTGGTTGTAGACTATGTCTTGAATGGGACACTATGTATGCGAGATATGTGATATCATTAAGCAAATTTAAGCAGGAGGAGCAGCTGTGTTTTGCTGGAAAAGTAAATATTCTCCATATAAATAAACTTCGGTCAGCATTAGATGTTCTATCGAAATATATTGATGAGAACAAAATGCATCAGTGAATATTATTATTGTAATTATGTTCAATAAAACTGTTTTCTAAATCAATGGTATTTTTTTCTTTTTCTATAGTAGACTAGCGTATATTTTTTAGAGTAGAAAAAAGAAATTCTGTTTAGTCTGAAGTTGGTTGTGAGAGAGTTAGGACTCTAAGAAATGGATAGATTCGAGAAAGATCGAATCATGAGGAATCTAGTTCTTATGGAAAAACGTTTAATTCTAGACGATGATTTTCAAGAGTTGTCTATTCAAAGGAAAATATTTTCTCAGGGGATGCTTGTCGATATAATGAAAACTTATTCTCCATCATTAGAATATTGTATGAAGCTTCTACATCGTGGTCCAAATGTATTTACACAATTTTTTTATATTTTGATCACGACGCAGAAAAATGATTTTGTGGTTTTTATTTTAAAAATTATTTTTTATAAATTTTGGACTTTTTTTTTTTCATAATAATGTTGTTGCTAAAGGATTATTTACTCCTCTATATCTATCTCTGACAATTTTTTTTTTTCGTTTATAGCTCAGTTTAATTGTTGTCGTGATAGCGTTAACACATGACAAAATGTTCCATACATTTCCGTGATGTATGTACACACAGGGCAGCTGGTCATCATGTGAGAATTGCACAATGATTGAGGAGTATGATGAAAAGTGTAGATTCTGCAACCCGTGTAAATTGCATAGAGGATATGCTGTACAACTTAAAGGTTGTAATTCCTGTATTGAAGAGGTGTGCGACTCTCATCCTTGAGGCCATCTATGCTCCAATTGTCATTATGATAAATGTAAGCAGTGGGAGAGTACATATCCCGGTATGATTGGAAAGAATCCTAACCGTGATTTTAGTTTATTGCTACGAGATTGGTATCGTCGTGGTTTTAGATTTTTCTGGGAGGAGGAACCAGGTCAACGATTCAACTGTTGGAACAACAAGAGAATATGGTTTCTACGTCATTGTTGTGAAGACACTGGGTGTTATGATTATAAACCCACTGATTTTTATTTGGCTGCGACGGAATGTGATTCGACACTTGAGGACACTGTTGGTGAAATTGCTTCAAATACGCAAATTGAAACATGTGAATTTTATAGAATGAATGCGACTAGTATCATTGACTATACAAAGATATATGACAAGAGTGAATTCACACTCTACTGTAGAAAATGTGACCCTGACATTGCACTACATCAGGATCAGTACACTGTGAATTCAGATAATCTACCTGCACTAGTTGTTGTTGACAAATACGTAGTAGTGGATGAAATCTAAAGAGTAGAAAAGTCGTTTTATCATGTATATAATTTTTTTTTTTTATTAATAAAAGATTTAAAATACATATTTGTAACAATTTATTCTTAGGGAACTAAAATCAATATTAAAAAAACTTGTAACTATATTCTCCACTAGAAAGTTGTTCAATCGAGTTAAGTCTACGTAAATGTTGAGAAACTGTTTGTAGGTGTAGCCGTGACATCTGAACATGAAAAAGAGTAGCGCATGAAAGCCACATGTCTTAGTTGTTAAATCCTGTATTCTTCGTTGATTTTGAATAATGGTTTTCCCACTGCTTTCAATAAAGATGCTGATGTATGGAGCGTAGAATTTATACGATAGGCCAAGAGGATCAAAAAATTCAATATTCTTCGCTGTTTGAAAGATGCATAGCCTATGGCCAGTCTTCAAAGTCGATGGACTGCTATTAACAATGATTAGGGTATTGTTAACACTTGGAATTTTTTCAATGAAGTCCAAAGGTATGCAATAGGACTTGTACTGGGACATGTATAGATCCATACTAAATACATTGTTTGGCTAATCACTGACAGGGCTCAGCACCTGGTTATCGAAAGGTCAATGAGGGGGGGTTTTTTTTTTCACAGGGACCGTATCTTTGAAACTGATCCAACAGGGGAGAAGATTGGGCCAAAATCGAATGCAGTTTTCCTCGATATTAATTCTCTATACCCCACGGCCATGTCCAAATATGCACTACCTTGCGGCGACTATAAATGGATCAATGACACTCAATCCCCTTATTTCTCCAACAGGGACGACAGTGGGGAGTAAACAGGACCGGTTGGAAGGTTTTTTTAAATTGATGGGGCGATACCAGTCGAGCTTAAGTATCTAGACACATATTTGGTTGTCTCGCGTATAGTTAGACCTATTACAAGTGGTTCTTTTATCTTTTTCAATAGGTATTTAGTTGAGATGGACGGATTGCATTGGGCGCCTTCAAAACAAAAACTTATTGCTGACCTTCTGCCGAAAAAAAAAACATAGTTGTACACCATGTAGCGTTAAAATTTATGTGCAACAATTGTTTCAAAGTCACAAAGGATCACCGAGCACTCGAGTTTAGCCAAAAACCCTATTTGAAAACGTTTGTTGACACTTTTGTCAGCAAACGTTTTGCAGCACAGACGAAAGCCGAAAAAGAAATTTATAAACTCATTTTGAATTCGTCTTTCGGCAACATGAGTGAGAGTGTTCGTAATATGAATCGTTGTGACGTTCCGACCGATCCAGAACAATGTGCTCGAATTATTGCCGATCCCAATTACACTTCCTTTACAATCATTGGCCCGGACATGGTACTTTTGAATAGGAAAAAAAGACGCATTGTCCTAAATAAAAATATTGCTGCAGGCAGTGCTATCTTAGAGATCTCAAAAAAGCTCATGTTGGAATTCTACTACAATGTGGCTAGGGTACAGTGGCCGGAAAAGGGGCAAGTAGAGGTCTGCTACAGTGACACGGATTCTCTACTGCTCAAAGTAAAAACACCAAATCTAATTGATGATTTGGCGCACGGTGAAATTATCACGTCACAAATGGACTACACCAATTGGAGTGGTGATCTTTACCCTGAGCTAGTAAAACGTCGGGCGCCCAATCAGCTTTTATTTTTTAAATCTGAAACGAGTAGCGACTTGATTTCCCATGGTATGTTTGTAGGTCCGAAGGTGTACTTTATACAGACATACGACGAGGAAATCAAGAAACGTTGCAAAGGAGTACCCACGCGCGATGTGGACAAGAATTTCGACATGGACATTTATAGGAATTGTATTATTCAAAATACAATTCCACGAGCCAAAGTGTTGGCAATTCGTTCATAGAACTACAGGAACTATACTGTAAATGTAGAGAAAATAGCCATGAGTACCATTTCCGACAAGATCTATGTTTGTCACGATGGTGTGACCCCCCCCCCCCTTGGACACTATTTAACTTCAGACCGGATCGAATGTATTGCCCACCGGGAAAGTCTCGGTTTAAATAAAGGCCTGTAACTAATTTCCCAAAAACCTTTGGGGGGGGGGGCCTCGCGGCCTTTGGGGGGGGGGGGGCCTCGCGGCCCGGGGGGGGGGGGGCCGCCGCCAGCGCGGGGGGGGCGCACCGTCACCAAAGTTATCTTTTTTTTTTTTTTTTTTTGTATTAGAGCAGATTTTTTTTTTTTTTTTTAAAGTGGCATCTGTAATTTAATTTTTTTTTTCTCTATAAACAAAAAAAAATGTGTTTTTTCTCTCTCTCTCTCTCTGTACCTATGTAAATGTTTCTGTTGTATTTTTTTATTATAAATAAATTTAAAAAAAAAAAGTGTATTTTTTCAAGTGCTCTCTCTCTAATTTAATGTTTTTTTTTCTCTCTATAAATAAACAAAAAAAAAGTGTGTATATCTATGTAAATGTTGTTGTATTTTTTATTATAAATAAATTTAAAAAAGTGTTTTTTTTTTTTTTAAATGTATTGTTAATTTTTTTTTATGTGCATATAATAAAAGAAAAAAATATGATTCTTTGTATTTGTCTTTGTCTTTTTCTTCTTCTTCTTTAAGAACAGAGTAGTAGTAGTAGTAGTAGTAGTAGTAGTAGTAGTAGTAGGGAAAAAAATTATTTAGTTGTTAGACAGTTAAGGTCTACATTCACTTGGGCCGGTAAACTTTTGAAAGGAAAATGTATTAATTCAAAACACCATTCATATCGATTATAGACGGAACGTTAAAGTCGGGCACAACAACACTCTTAACTAAAATAATTAAAAATTGTGATAAAATGTTTGCGGAAAAGCCGAAAAAAATCTACTATTGCTATAGTATTTGGCAGGAGTCATACAATAAAATAAAATCAATTGCTGCCACCATCACCATGGGATCGATGCAGATACAGTTCATAAAGGGACTTGATGTTTTTAACATTATTGAACCAAACTCTTGGCTGATTATTGACGATCTGGCTGAATCTATTGAACAATGGTCTCAGCACATGTTACAATTGTTCACTGCTCCCTCTCATCATGAACAGATTTCCGTTACTCTGGTTCTACACAATTTCTTTCATCAGAGCAAATGTATGCGAACACTTGCTTTGAACTGTACCTACTCTATCATCTACAGAGTTGTTCGTGATTCTCGCTCGCTAATAACCCTCAATAAACAAATCCATCCAGGAGCCCCTAAATTTCTACTCTCGGTATACAATCAGGCAACTAATAAACCCCACGGTTATATTCTAGTGGATCTTAATCAAAATACACCCGAGGATGTACGTGTAGTCACAGATATTTTCGACTATGAAATTACAGTATATCTCCCAGTGAATACTAAAAAGACCTATTAGTCGCTCTCATGACACTGAAGAAACTACATGAAAATAGAAATTTGTTTTCAGTTCTAAACACTTCAAAACCTCCGCTTAGAAAAGCAATACTCAAACACGGTATTGGCAATGATTTCATTAATCTAATATCTGAACTTTGTTTAAATTTGACCGAGGGTAATGTTCAACTACCAGAAGTATTTAAGCAACAGGCAAAGCAACATCGTTCCATTGTACGTACATTGGCCTCTAAAAAGAAAGGAAAGAATTTTAAAAGGAAACGACTTCTTCAGGCGGGCGGTAGCTTTTTCACACTTTTACTGCCAATAATTGCAGGAATTGTAAACAGTTTTCTATAGAGAATTGCAAAAAAATATAAATGGACTCCAATATAACTCGATCTTTCTCCAGTGAAGCACTTTGAGGACAATCTGAGTAAATTCAATGACAATGAAACTATTGAGGATGATAAAAAACTGATTTTAATTCAAGATGCACTTCGCCAAGTGGACAAACATGATCGATCAAAGGCCCCTGCTGCTGCTGCTGCTGCTGATCCCAAAAAAGAATCATCTTCTCAAGAGTCTGCTGCTGCTGCTGCTGCTGCTGCTGGAACACAATTAAAGAAGGAGGATTTTAATTAATTTGAATTTAAATTTGGAAATCTAAGGCCCAACTCATATCGTCAACAAAGAAAACGACTCCTAATCTATCTCTTGGAAAGTGATCAAATTCAAGTTGAGAGCAATGGGGAAAGGATTATAATTCAAGGCAAGAGCTATAATCTACTTGATTTAATGTATGACATGGTTACAAATCGTAAAGTACTATTATAATTTGACTCTCGTCTATACAACTTTCTAAATACATTAAACTTCCCCAAAAGTCTTATTGGCAATAGACAAATTCTAAAAAATCTAAATGAACGTGCATCATCATCATCATCATTAACATTAAAATATGAACTTGAAGAAGAAGATTTTAAATCAATTTTGGAAAATACTAGCACACCACTGATAGCTAGACAAAAGCGAAGACGTATCAAGTCAGCGTCCCCACTACCAGCAGCAGCAGACCGTATACAAAAGGGTAGTGGGCGTTACACAACGTGTTTTCGTTCAAAATGGCTGAAGTTCTGAAAGGCGTTTATGAATATATTGGCGAGTTGGGGAGTTTAAGTTCCCACACAACTCTTTCCAAAGTCACGGGTGTTCGCACTAAAATTGTACACGACTATCTACAAAATGAACCAAGCTACACTCTGCATAGAAATCATAGACTTCGTGCCAATCAATATCGAAAAACTAAAGCCTTTTACCCATTGGATATAATGCAAGCAGATCTCCTGACTCTAGATGAGCTTCAAAGACGTCACAATACACCGTACAAGTACATTCTATTTGCAATCAGTGTTTTTAGTCGCTATGCATATGCAATTCCATTACAATCAAAGCGAGGTGTTGAAGTTGCTCATGCCATTGAAAGTATTCTCGAACAGGATTCATATAAAAAAATTCAAACGGATCGTGATAGTGAATTTGTTAATCCTCATGTTGCAAAAGTACTAGAGAAGTATAGTACACTGCTCTATCATACGCACAGTCCTATAAAGGCTGCATTGGCCGAACGATTGATAAGAACTATTCGACTTTTGATTTAAAGATATTTTACATTGAAAAATACGCCGGCTTTTATTCAAGATCTAGATAAAATCATGTTGATTTATAATCAACGACCTCATCAATCATTGTTCAACTCTACACCAACGGATGTTAATAATTTTGATAATAATAAAATTTACATCTTTTTTAAACAATATTCCAATGAATAAAAAGCAAAGAAGAAGAAGAAAAATGAATTCAATGTTGGTGATACGGTTCAAATTAATAGAACAACTAATGTTTTTGAAAAGGGGAATTACTTGTGGTCCACTGAACTTTTTAAAGAGGCAAAAATCCTAGACAATAAACCCATAACTTATCTCCTGCGTGATACCAAAGATGAAGAGATTCTCGGCGGCTTTTATGACTATGAATTGCAAAAAGTTAAAAATGCTAGTGAAATCTATCAAATTGAAAAGATATTAAAGACACGTACTCGCGGGGGTAAGAAACAGTTACTTGTTCGCTGGCTAGGATACAACTCGAATTTTGATTCTTGGATTGGTGTTGAAGATATTGACAATGCCCAATGATTTCTATGTAACATTCATGTCCAAAATTTCCGATCCTCTCTACAATAACTTGAATAAGACAAGTGATTTTGGGACAAAACTCTCCCCCGCGATCAAATTTCACGGTGTATATGAAGCGGCTCTTGTCGACTGTATTCTCAAAAATACCTATGATATCCTGAGAAAGGATCGTAAATATGAAATAAAAATACGACCGTTTGAATTCGGTGATGAAGGTGCAATGGCAACTTTTGACTCTAATTAGTACCCTATTGCTAACATCCCCTACAGGGAATACAATAACATGCATGAACTGTGTCGAGTTATCAACAAAAAATTGCAAGTCGAAAAAAATGCGGTTTCACTTTCAATTACTCGACGTAACTAAGGAGAATTTATATTACCAATCCATATGAGAATGAAAGAATTTTCCTCAATGAGAATTTACGTGAGTTTCTTGGTTTTAAAAAACGTATTATTAAGACAGAAAATTTAAGTGGTATTTACCATGTTATCTATTCAGACTATGCACCCAGCTTCTCCACGGACACTTGTATATTTCTCTACGCGTCATTTGTGGAAACATCTCGGGTTGGTAATTCAAATGTTCCCCTCCTACGAGTTCTTGAACGAAAAACCAATCAAGAACATATTCACCACTACAATATAAAGCATCTTCAGTATATTCCCGTAAACACTTCCTTTTTGTAACTTTTTAATTTAACACTAAGAACTTAATTATGTTATCCAATAGAAATTTCAAAAGGATTAGCAGTTATTAAATCTCATTTTCGACCCTTGGTCAACGACAACGACGGTAAAATAACCTACACAATGAACAATAGAAGAACTCCATTTGTCTGTCCCGATATTGACTGTTATGTTGGTGCTTTGAGTCCACGTCAAATAGGCAATGGATTGGACTGCTACAAGGGGCGTACTACATTGTCTGGTTATGGTCTTGGTAGCTGGTTTGCTAGGCTATTTCTTTTTTCAGTACCCCTTGCCAGAAAATATCTTGTACCTGCTGCATCGACTTTTGCTGCCTCTACACTACAGGACTGAGTGTCGGGCCAGAATTTCAAGGAGAGTGTTAAGGAAAATATTAGATCTTCAGCAAGAGCCGTTGGTGAACAATTAAAATCTCGACAAAATGGGGAGGGATTGAAAAGGATGCGTTCTCGTCATTCACTCATCAGTCTCCACCCAGGCAGGAAGCAAAGGACATCAACAAGGACTTTGAGAAATAAAACAACGAAGGCCAATAAGCAGCAGCAGCAGCAGAAGAAGAAGAAAAAGATTGTTAGATCAAAAAGGATTTCTTCTCTTAATATGACTTATCTCCCCCACAAGAAATCATATCCATCAATCAGTTCCTCATTGAATCTATTCAATGCTGAAAATGTTGATGTTAGTGTCAAGGATGGCTACTATGAACAATTTCACCCTCAACACCCCCTCTCGGAAAATATACACTTTCAAATATTTTCCAATGAAGACTATTTCATTGATTTGTCATCAACATTTATTGATTTAAATGTTGTGGTGAAGAAAAAGTCAGATAATACAACTCCAAATGCCGGCGATGGTCTCTCCTATGAAACTGTATTCTACACAACCTATTCAAACAAATTAATGTATTGATTAATGGGACATTGGTGAGAACTATCAATAATTTATCCAACTATTCAAGCTACATACAATTTATGATGATGACGCCAAAGCCATACAAGGAGATAAGAGGACAATCATTGGGCTATGAATATCGAACAGGTGTTGATACTGACGGTGAGTTGACTACAGCATTGACCCAGGAGTATCATCTAGTTGGAAATTTAAATCATGAGAGATTCAATATATTCCAATGGCTACCCCCCAATGTCAAGATTGACATAAAGTTGCAGATGGCCCCATCGAATTTCATTTTGAGAAAAACACTTCCTGCAGCACCCGATGCAAATGTTATTATCACATCGGCAATTCTCCACGTTCGAAAACAACAAGTTATGAGCTCTGTTGCATTGGCAGTGGAAAAGCTAAGAGCCAACGGTAACAACATTAAACTTCTTGTCCCCCATACAATCACCAATCAACGTCACATTGCCACCGGTTCTCGTAGCTATAGCGATTCATCATTTATCAATGGAGAAATCCCATCAAAATTGGCTTTGGCCTTTGTGAAGAGTGGCAGTGCCGTTGGATCCTGGACTGAATATCCCCATGATTTTAATTTTTTCGGTCTATCTAGCCTCGTGTGCAAAGTGAATGGTATTCCACTGAACACTATATCGTTTGACAAAAAATCCTATAGAACTCTGTACGAGTTGACAATGCAATCCCTAGATCATGACTCAACTATTTGAAAATGGAATAACTGATTCAATGTTTTCAAAAAATCATGGGGCTATTGTTTTGGATTTGTCAGGCATGCAAGATATAACCATAGTACGAACAGGGAGTGTACGTCTAGAGTGTACATTTGCCAATGCTCTGACTGAGAGTATCACGCTAATATCACTGAGTCAATTTGAAACCTATTGGGAAATCACGCCCGACGGCAGTGTTCTACTAGACCTTGCACCATGAACACAAACCACATAATCAATATATTCAGTATGGATCCAAACATGTCCCAATACAAGTCCTATTGAACACCCTTGAACTTCATTGAAAAAATTAAAAGTGTTAACACTATCTTAATCATTATTAATAGAAGGCCATTAACATTGAGGACTGGTCATTGGCTCTGTATCTTTCAAACAGCGAAGAATATTGAATTTTTTGATCCTCTTGACCTATCGTATAAATTCTACGCTCCATACATCAGCAACTGTATTGAAAGCAGTGGGAAAACCATTATTCAAAATCAACGAAGAGTACAGGATTTAACGACTAAGACAAGTGGCTTTCATGCACTACTCTTTTTCATGTTCAGATGTCGTGGCTACACCTACAAGCAGTTTCTCAACATCTACGTTGACTTACCTCAATTGAACGACTTTCTAGTGGAGAATATACTTACAAGTGTATTTAATATTGATTTTAGTGCCCTAAGAATAAAATTTTCTAAAGATGTATTTGAAATTGTTTATTAATAAAAAAAAAAAAATATAAATACATGATAAAAACGACTTTTCTACTCTTTAGATTTCCTCCACTGGTGGGTATTTGTCTACAATAGCTAGCGTAGATAGATTATCTGAATTCACCGTGTACTGATCCTAATATAGTGCAGAGTCAGGGTCATATCTTCTACAGTAGAATGTGACTTCACTCTTGTCATATATCTTTGTATAGTCAATGATACTATTAGCATTCATTCTATAGAATTCACATGTTTCAATTTGCCTATTTGCAGCAATTTCACAAACAGTGTCCTCAAGTGTCGAATCACAGTCTGTCACAGCCAAATAAAAATCAGTGGGCTTATAATCATAACACCCTTTGTCTTCACAACGTTGACGTAGAAACCATATTATCTTGTTGTTCCAACAGTTGAATCGTTGACCTGGTTCCTCCTCCCATAAAAATCTAAAACCACGACGATACCAAACTCGTAGCAATAAACTAAAATCACGGTTAGGATTCTTTCCAATCATACCGGGATATGTACTGTCCCACTGCTTACATTTATCATAATGACAATTGGAGCATTGGTGGCCTCTAGGATGAGAGTCACACACCTATTCAAGACAGGACTTACAACCTTTAATTTGTACAGCATATACTCTACGCACTTTACACGGGTTGCAGAATCTACACTTTTCATCATATTCCTCAATCATTGTGCAATTCTCATATGATGACCAGCTGCCCTGTGTGTACATACATAACGGACATGTATTGAAAATTTTGTCATGTGTTAACGCTCTCACTGCCACAATGAAACTTAGCTAGCAACGAAAAAAAAAATTGTCTGAGAGAGAGAGAGAGGAGTAAATCATCATTGAGCACCATCTTTATTATGAAAAAAAAAGTACTAAATTTATAAAAACTAATGTTTAAAAGCATATCCACAATATCATTTTGCTGCGTCGTGATCAATATATCAATAAATTGTGTAAATTCATTTGGACCACGATGTATAAGCTTCATACAATAGTCTAATGATGGAGATTAAGTTTTCATTATATCGACAAGCATTCCCCGAGAAAATATCTTCCTTTGAATGGACAACTCTAGAAAATCATCGTCTAGAATCAAACGCTTTTCCATAAGAACTAGATTCCTCATGATTCAATCTTTCTCGAATCTATCACTTTCTTAGAGTCCTAACTCTCTCACAACCAACTTCAGACTAAACAGAATTTCTTTTTTCTACTCTAAAAAATATACGCTAGTCTACTATAGAAAAAGAAAAAAATACCATTGATTTAGAAAACAGTTTTATTGAACATAATTACAATAATAATAATATTCACTGATGCATTTTGTTCTCATCAATATATTTCGATAGGATATCTAATGCCGACCGAAGTTTATTTATATGGAGAATATTTACTTTTCCAGCAAAACACAGCTGCTCCTCCTGCTCAAATTTGCTTAATGATATCACATATCTCGCATACATAATGTCCCATTCAAGACATAGTCTACAGCCAGCAGTTATTTCCACAGCCACATTAGGTACTCGTATATCGTTGCTGCTGCTGCTGCTGTCATTTCCATCATTAATATCCAATAGTGTAAATGCACCACTCATTTTTTTTTTTCTACACTAATATCCTTGCAAATAAAAAAACTATTCTATTTGAATTAAATTCTCTTACTAATGTCAATTTTAAATAAAACTATTACTTTTATTAAAATCCTAATCACCAATCAAGTTGTACCCGTTCCTATCGGCAAAGAGTGTAATGACCGAGTGTAATGACCTGTTTACCTAACAGAAAAACCTGTTTGGTACGGGGGCCTGCGCAAAATGGTACCTTGGTATATACTAGTGGCATCCCCCATCATATACAGAATAATTTCCGTTCGCTTTAATTTTTAATTTTGCTTCTCACTTTCAGTTGAAAAAACTTGTTTGTTCTTTCAATTTCTGATCGTTCTTTAAATTGTGCCTTTAACCAGATCTACCCGAGATGTGATGTGGGCTACCGGCTCCAAAAAAACTTCTGATTTCTTACTGTTAAATTGCTTCAGTTTTTGACCTTTTTCGGAAATCAAGCAAATTTCCTCAGGCTTGTAGCTATTGATGGATAACATCCAACTTAATGAATTTCATACATTTAGAATCAGCATAAAAATCTAATAATTTTGTTGTATTAATTGTCATCAAAATTCCTTTTTTATAGTTCTAGCTATCGGGTTGAGTAGCTCCTTGCTTATAGTTTGTTACCGCAAACTGCTGGATATTTACAGAGGTAAAAATTTAACTCTTAAGTCACTTTCAAAGTTTAATATTGTTTCACCTAAAGAAAAAAAAATATATACAAGCAAATGCTTAGCAATCACCATTTCAAATTTTTATCAGCAACTGTGCATTTTTAACGATCGGCCTATAATAACAATAATAGTAATAATCAACTTTGAATTATCATTTAATAACAATAAATATGACTCCGCAAGTTTGTCCATGTCCCTGGAACCTACTGCTCTGGTTCTGTATTAGTTCGAGCTAGGTTACATATGGTGTACAATCTCAATCCATTTTAATTCATAGAATTGTACCGATGATAAATCTGCGCGGACTATTTAGAGCTACTAGCTAAGGAAACATGTAGTTCAGTCAATCCTCGGGAACTTTCAAGGATGAACAAGGGGATGCATTCAATAATTCTAATTGTGTCTTAAGTGGGATAAAATGTAAAAAAAGAAATAATGCATATAATTAGTTATATTCTTCTCTTGGCTTTTCACGTTGCCTTCGCTTACGGTACGTTAAGTTTTTTCTGATGTTTCTAAAATCAGCTAAAATAGTTTGCTTTCGTCCTATCTTGACTGGGAGGGCTTCAGTAACTACTTTTCAGTAGCTTCAGTAACTTACTTTTTTTTATATATTATATTGCATAAAAAAATATTGTCGTAACTTTGCCGTTTTTACTGCGCTTCGAATTTTGTTATAGAAGGCGAAAGAAGGAATTATGCCCACAGGCAGGCACTATTTCCGTCATCATTTCTGCAACCTAATGTAAAATGAAGGATGGCCAGTTCTCGACCTTAAATTCAACTGAATTGAATAAAATTCATTACTAGGTCATAGTCCTTAAAAGTCTTATTCTTTCGTATAGCGTTATAATTTGAATTAACCTCTTTGAAGTGGTGCAAACCTGTTAATTTGCAGAGTTATCAAACTCTTCTGCTTTCCCAGTATTTAAATAATCGGGTGAGTGGTAGAGCTAATTTTATCAAACAGTTCGTGGTAACGAATTGTAAGTATGGAGCGACCCGGCTCAATGGTAACCGAAACTCTAGAAAACGGGTTTTTGATACCAATAGATACATCAAAATAATCATATTTTAATGTGAATTCAAATATATAACTTTCATCAAGTTTAGTCCTACCCATCAAAAGTTACGCGCCTGAGAAAATTTGGCTGATTTTTGGAAAAAAGGAGGAAACACCCCCTAAAAATTATAGAATCTTAATGAAAATCACACCATCATATTCAGCGTATCAGAGAACCCTACTGCGGAGGTGTTCAAGCTCCTATCTACAAAAATGTGGAATTCTGCATTTTTGGCCAGAAGAAAGATCACGGATGCGTATTTATTTGTTTTTTTGTTTTTTTGTTGTTTTTTTCCCCAGGGATCATCGTATCGACCCAGTGGTCCTAGAATATCGTGGTAGGACTCATTGGAACGGAATTTAAAAGTTCTAGTGCCCTTTTTAAGTGACCAAAAAAATGGAGGGCAACTAGGCCCCCTCCCCCGCTCATTTTTTCCCCAAAGTCAGCTGATCAAAATTTTGAGATAGCCATTTTGTTCAGCATGGTTGAAAATATAATAAGTATGTCCTTTAGGATGACTTAATACCCCGAAGTCCCCGGGGAGAGGGCCGAAAGTTATGAACTTTACTCAATGTCAACATATGGTTATTAGGAAGTATACAGACGTTTTCAGGGGGGATTTTTTCTGGTAGTAGGGGGATAGGTGGGTCGGTGTTTATTTGTGAGAACCTTTCCAAGAAGAAAGTTCTTACAGAGGTAGGTATAGTGCTATTAAGGGGGCGCCGGCTTTCCCATCAGTATTTAAAAAAAAGATCAGAAATTAAATATAAAAAAAAACAAGTTTTCCAACTGAAAATAAGGAGTAACATCAAAACTTAAAACGAATAAAAAATATTACGTGTATGATTGGGTTCACCCTCTGGTCAATACCTCGCTCTTTAAGCCAAAGATTTTTTAGTACTTTCATAAGAGTTATTTATTCTAAATAACGGCCTTTGTGATTAAGAGGTCAATTTTAAAGAATTGGAACAAAATTCGAACTGTAGATTAAAGAGCGAGGTATTGACTAGGGGGCGAGCCCCCTAATATACGTATTAAAAATGTATGAATATAGAAGCTCGTTACGTAAGTTAGTTCGTAAGTTACGTATATTTATTACTAATAAAAACGTTCGTAAATAAAATTAAACAAGTTTCGAGAAATCCATTTAACCAAATAAAAGTAAAATTAATAATCAAATTTTGTTTCAATTATTCATGTACGGTGAGCCGAAATCAAAACCCGCATTATTTCAAAAGTGTTCAAAAATTAAATAGAAAAAACAAGTTTTTTTAACTGAAAGTAAGGAACGACGTCAAAACTTAAAACGAACAGAAATTAGACCGTATATGAAATGGGCTGTCCCCTCCTCAACGCCTCGCTCTTTACGCTAAAGTTTGACTTTCTCACGACTCTTATTTTTTTTAAACAATAAAAAACTTTAGCGTAAAGAGCGAGGCGTGGAGGAGGGGACAGCCCCTTTCATATACGGAATAATTTCTGTTCGTTTTAAGCTTTAACGTCGTTCCTTACTTTCAGTTAAAAAAAACTTGTTTTTTATTTAATCATCAACAGCGTCAGCTATTTTTCAAAGATTTGAAGGCTAGTTGGACACAACAATGGATTAGTCTCGAAGAACAAAATAGTAAAAGTTAAAAAACGTCATCCAGAACGCTCACAAAACTGTATGTAAGATTGTCGATAATGGTTGCAGCGATAGCTGCAACCTAGTTAAGAATTCAAACTAAGAAAGCACATGAAACTGCGCAGGCGTTAAAACAAAGGGTGCATCCCATTAACTATAATTTTTGACTGAGAAAATTATCATCAATGGGGATGTGATGCTGCTGACTTGTGATGAAGAAAAGGGCTGAAACGGAAAAATGTTAACCTCTTTTCGAATGTGACTCAACGTTCCTTTTCTGGCTCTTTGTTATTCTAGACAACTTAAATCCGCTATCGTATGTTTAAGACCAAACAGTAATAGAAGCAGGGGAAAGAGAGAGAGAGGGAGAATCCAATTTGAAAAAAGTCAGAACCAGCACAAACACACCCCTAATTTGCAGGCCTGGACGGATGTAGCGATAGTGGCAGGTTAGAAATATATGAACAGCTCTTTCTTTGTTGCACCAACAACGTGTTATCCCATTCCCATATAATTGTGCAAAGTCGTTGTTTTTTTTTTATTTTTCAAGGGAGACGGGATATTTCAAAACATTCATAATACCTGCAATATTTTTTTGAAGCTCACGATGAAAAAGAATATAAAGTTTAATTGGTGAATCTTGAAATTTACTTTGGAAATGTGAAATCCGATATTTCTTGTTGGAAGGGGGATTGGCGACAGTTATACCTTGCTTGAACTCACTTTTGCATACTTTCGATCTGAAACAAATACTTTGAGCATTCAAACCATTGAATACTTCACGCTTTGAAGCAACGGAATTCATAATAACTTCATAGAAGAAAAAATAACCTTTTTTCAAAAATTAGCTTAAGTATTTTTTGTTGTCCGTTTGTTCTGACAGGCCCTTTTAAAAAATACCTGAATTTGAAAGAAAGAGTTGCAAAACCATGGTTTAAAACAGTTAGACATATGATGAAGTCCATATGACATTATTAATGCTTTTTCTAACCCTATTTGTTTCACAAGGGTTTAACACTGCACATATTTTGCACATATCCAAGGCTTCCTAGGGGTTCTTTAAATTAAAAATTAGAATCTACCTGCAGATAATAGTATCCTACTGCAGTATGCTTTTACAACTTTAACAAGTATTGTGGCAATAATAATTTACTTGTAATCTGTCACAAATAAGAATGAAAAGACTTGAAAAGTGCAAAGAAAAATTGACATGGAAAAATCATCACTAAGTAAAGGAAAATAACTATCCCTTTATTTTTATTAGTAATAGGAAGTCAGCACGCCTTTTCTTTTTTATATAAGAAGGTTCTCAACATAAACAATGCGAATATCGGAATTCCTGCAAAACTTTTTGATATCATCGTTGTTAGAATTATTGAGAGTGACCATCTCCACAGGACAAAAGTATGCAAAGGAATTAACAAAACTTTCAGAATCATCTCGTACCAGGAAAAAAAAAGTCAATGCTTAAAGTTGGCCCAGGAGTGTTTAGACAAATGGAAAAATAATAAATACAAATTACTATTAAGGTAATGTCAAGTCGTTGGGAGAAAAAGGGGTAATCCTTTTTCCAAGACAAGGTAGTTTTTCTATTATAAAATAGTTTTAATTGGTTACTTAATGTTAATAGAAGTCACACATCTGTCACAGGGGTTGAAATAAAAAGCTGAAATATTTCCCCCAACTTTCTTTGATTATGAATCTTTCTTGAAATGCTTTCACATTTCTTACCATGGCAAATGTTCCTTTACTGGATTTTCTGTACCCCTATTCAAATAGTTCGTGGCAACGAACTGTAAGTAAGAAGCGACCTGACTCAATAGTAACCGAAACTCTAAAAAAAGGAATTTTGATACCAAGAGATACATCAAAAGGATCAGATATTTATGCTGATTTCAAATATATAAGTTTCATCAAGTTTTGCTTTACCCATCAAATGTTACGCGCCTGAGAAAACTTGCCTTATTTTCGAAGAAAGGGGGAGACACCCCCTAAAAGTCATAGAACCTTAATGAAAATCACACCACCAGGTTAAGCGTGTCAGAGAACCCTACTGTAAAAGTTTCAAGCTCTTATCTGCAAAAATGTGGAATTTTGTATTTTTTGCCAGAAGAAAGATCACGGATGCGTGTCAATTTGTTTTTTTTTGTTGTTTTATTCCCTAGTGATCATATCGACCCAGTAGTCCTAGAATATCCCGGGAGGGCTCATTCGAACTGGAATTAAAAGCTCTAGGGTACTTTTTAAGTGGCCAAAAAATGGAGGACAACTAGGCCCCCTCCCACGCTCATTTTTTCCCAAAGTCACACGATCAAAATTTTGAGATAGCCATTTTGTTCAGCATGGTCGAAAAATATGATAACTATGTCTTTGAGGATGACCCACAGTCCCCGGGGGATGGGCTGTAAGCTATAAACTTTTCCCAGTGTTTACATAAAGTATTGGTTATTGTGATGTATACAGACGTATCCAGGGGGGATTTTTTCTGGTAGTGGTGGGGGGATCGGGGTTACAGGAGAGGATCTTTCCATGGAGGACGTTTTCATGGAAGAAGTTTTTATGGGGAAGGAGCTTTGCAAGTTTTGCTATGAAGGGGGCGCCGGATTTCCCAGCATTAATTAAAAAAACGATCAGAAATTAAATAAAAAAAACAAACAAGTTTTCAACTGAAAAACTTTTCAACTGAGAACTTTTCAACATCAAAACTTAAAACGAACAGAAACTATTACGTATTTGATTGGGTTCACCCCCTAGTCAATACCTCGCTCTTTATGCTAAAGTTTTTTTTTTAGTACTTTCATAAGAGCTATTTATTCTACTTAACGGCATTTGTGATTAAGGGGTCATTCTTAAAGAATTGGAAAAAATTCGAACCTTAGCGTAAAGAGCTTTAGCGTAAAGAACTTTAGCGTATATTTATTACTAATAAAAACATTCGTAAATAAAATTAAACAACTTTCGAGAAAGCCATTTAGCCAATAAAAAGTAAAATTAAAATGCAAATTTCGTTCTAATTATTCATGTACGATGAGCCAAAATCAAAATCTGGATTAATTCAAACACGTTTAGAAATTAGATAAAAAAAAACAAGTTTTTTTAACTGAAAGTAAGGAGCGACATTATAACTTAAAACGAACATAAATTATTCCGTGTTTGAAAGGGGGTGTCCCCTTCTCAAGGCCTTGCTCTTTACGCTAAAGTTTGACTCTTTCTCACAACTCGATTTTTTAAAACAATAAAAAAATTTAGCGTAGAGAGCGAGGTATTGAGGAGGGGACAGTCCGTTTCAAATACGGAATAATTTCTGTTCGTTTAAAGTTTTAATGTTGCTCCTTACTTTCAGTTAAAAAGACTTATTTTTTTTTAAATTTAATTTCTGTCTCTGATACAGGAAGGAGAGGGATAAGTCTTTGTTCCTAAGAAATCAGCTGGAAAACGAAAAGCTGTTAGGGCTAATAAGGACAAGGAACGATTGAATGTTCTTTTTTCCATATTTGCTATGAAGTAGATGCAAATGTTTGGATCTGGAATAGATGCCAATCTTTTTGCTTGGGACACGGGTCAGTGGTATAACTCTGCAAGCTTTGCCCACATGGGTTTGGGGAGCTTATGGTTAAATAAATTCCCACGTAACATCTGAAGGTACTTGTATGATACAGCCCCGACCTAATATTCTCCATCTAAGTAGAACCTGTTTTTCTGACGCTCAATCCTAATGAAGTATACCTAAGTGTGATAAACATACAAAATTATAATTTTGAAAGTTTGTTTCTAATGTTTGTTTCTAATGCCTAACATATTAGGCATTAGAAACAAACTATAGGTTTTTATGTATGCACATTAGGGGGGGGGGGGTATATTATAGCGGGTTTGCATGCCTAATGTGTTAGGTACAGTTATTCTGCATATTATGAAGTAAAAATTGTTTTCTAACTTCACACTGTCCAAATACTTTACCCCCACCCTCCTAATGTGTAAATATATAGCTGAAATGGAATATTTCCCATCTATTGTATCACTTCTCTTTGTCTTGCCTGACGCTAATCTGACAGAAACTAACGAAAGAAACCGGTTCTAAAATGCATCAATGGAGGAACAACTTGAGAGGTCGAGGCTATCAAACAGTTCATGGTAATGAACTGTAAGTAAGGAACGACCCGGCTCAATGGTAACCGAAACGCTAAAAAACGGAATTTTGATCCCAGTAGATACATCAAAAGAATCACATGTTAATGCAGATGTCAAATATACAAGTTTCATCAAGTTTAGTCTTACCCATCAAAAGTTACGCGCCTGAAAAAATTTGGCTGATTTTCGAAAAAAGGGGGAAAGACCCCTTAAAAGTTATAGAACCTTAATGAAAATCACACCATCATATTCAGAGTGTAAGAGAACCCTACTGTATAGGTTTCAAGCTCCTATCTACACAAATGTGGAATTTTGCATTTTTGCAAGAATATCATACAAGTATCCATCTTAACCTTTAACAAATTTAGTAAACCTCTCATTAGAGACGGGCTGATTTCCATCACTCCTCAAGAAGGCAAGAATAGTTCACCTCCTCAAAGGTGGCCCTCAGGACGACCCGTCTAACTTTCGACCCATATCTATTCTTTCGGTGTTTTCCAAAGTTCTTGAAAAACCTATGAAGTACCAACTTTACTCTTTTCTAGAAGCTACTGGATTTTTTAACCAACGGCAATTTGGATTCAGACCCGGAAATTTGACGTAATATGCTCTGGCATCACTGAGCCTATTCATTAATAAAGCACTTGACCTGGGACTTGTGCCAGCTGCTATTTTTCTTGACATAAAAAAAGCGTTTGATAATATGGATCATGGGATTCTATTAGGTAAACTGGAGCACGTTGGAGTTAGAGGAGAGGCTATACGAGGTCCCGGTCTTACCTTAGTAGCCGAGGTGTTTATATAGGAGAAGATCCGCTGAATGACACTGTCGTCAACTTCGGTGTGCCGCAAGGCTCAATTTTAGGCCCGCTGTTATTCCTGGTTCATGTGAATGACCTAAGTCGCGTTCTGAACCCTACCTCTAGGTAGAGTTTGAGGTAGAATTTAAAAACACTAAAATTTGAGAGTCTAGAGCTAGCATTAGGAGAATGTATCATTAACTTTTGCCGGAATATAGGTTGCCGGTGAATTTATTTTATTTACTTTTTTTCAATGGAGACATAATTTATTCATAAAAAACAAAAACAAAAGAAAGCACGAAGCCCAGTAACTTGGGATTGTATGGCCACTAAAAAAAAACAACATTAATTTACATCAGTGCATTCGGGTTCCCAATTCACAACAAAACAAAAAATATATAAAACATTATCTCTTTCTTCTCTGATAAACGAGAGCTCTCAAAGACTTCCTGACATGCTTCTCAAGCCCTCTTATCAGCTTCCCTATGAGCCGCTTGACCCCTCTCTTTCAAGGGTGGATCCAGGACTCTTTTTGGAGGGGGGGCAAAATAGGTTGATTCGATAAACTTGCATTAGGAGTAAGGTTAATTAACGCAAACTTGCGTTAAATCAGTAAATTACACTACTTTAGACTACGTTAGGGGGACGCCCCCCTCGCCCCCTGGATCCACATTGATCTCTTTAGCCTCCCTATTCCTCTGAATCTCTTCATTTTTATATCTAGATGGTGGGAGCAGTGAAGATGTTAAAAATAGAATAGCCAAGGCTCAGGGTGTTTTTTCACAGTTAAAAAATGTCTGGAAGAATAGGAAGATAAGTCTGCAAACCAACATTAGGATATTAGAAGCTACAGTGATGACAGTGGTCAAATATGGCTCTGAAACATGGACGCTCCGAAAAGCGGATGAAGATTTGCTAGATGTTTTCCAGAGAAATTGCTCAAGGATTGTTCTGGGTACCCGGCTGACTGACCACATGTCAAACAATAGGCTATACGAAGAATGTGGTTCAATACCGCTCTCTAGGGCTATAATGAAAGAAAGGTTGAGGTGGCTAGGGCACACTGTGCGGATGTAGGATGACAGATTGCCGAAGATTGTTCTTTTCGGCCAACCATCTAGGGCTAAACGGAAAGCAGGTCGTCCCCGTCTGGGGTGGGAGGACGTCATAAAGAAAGATTTAAAGGGAATGGGAACTTCGTGGGCGGGTGTAAAAAGGGAGGCTTTGAATAGATTGGGGTGGAGGAGGAGCGTGCGTAGCTGTGTTGGCCTCAGGCGGCTTAGTGCTGCGGTGAGTTGTTGGTAGTAGTAGTAGTAGTATGAACCTTTCGGTCCATCTTATTTGCAATATTCTCAACTAAATAGCAAAACCAAAAATCAGCCAAACCAAAACCTCTAAAATATGTACAAAAATAAATATTATCTTGACCGGCCAATTCAATGATTGGCGGTTGTCAATACAGAATCGCTACAAAGAAAGTCACAATATCAATACGCCACTCTATGCTTGGTAAGTCACCAAGTTCCGCACAAAGCCTGTTCTTCTCGTTAATATATCTTAATAAACTGTGAGTAACCCAAAATTAAAATATGGCATTTTATTGTCATCTTTTATTTAAAAGGCGATTGCTCTGTAATATTGGGTTGTTTACAAAGCCTTTATAACTCACGGGGTTTTTCTTCCGTATCTTTCCCATGAGCCTAACCAGCATTTTAATTAGGTGTTTCGGTAAAGGAGAAAATGAATTCGAATAGATATAATGCTCAAGAAATTGCTTAGTGACGGTGAGAAAAATATATAATTATGCGCTGAAGCCAAGTGCTACATCTTCGGCAAGAATAGTAGATCAGTTTACCTCAACGAGATTTTCTCGAAAAAAAAACTTGTCATTGAGATATAAACCGCCGACAAATTCTGCGTAGCTTTTTTACACTTTTAGTTTTAAAAATCTAAAAGTGTTTACTGTTCAAAATAAAAGAAATCTGAAACATTGTATGGACATTAATTTTCAACAGAGAGAACAACTAACACACCCAAAAAATTTTAAGGGGGAGAAGGGGAGTACTAGAGAGGCTATACTTCCCAGATTTTGAGAAAAACCTCCAATTTTACCATATGATTTCACATTCTTTAATGTTGCAGGAATACCTGAACCTGACATCTCTTAGTTGTCACCAATCATATATCACCTGTTATTGAAGTGAGATATGTTTGTATAAATTAAATAAAAAGTGATTTTGGTAATCATATTGTAAATAAATAAAAAGTGATTTTGGTAATCATTTATTGTATAAATTAATATTATCATTACAGAATGTATTAAAACAATTAAAACGTCAAGGAGGCTACGCATTCCACCGCCAAGTGAAGGAGGTAGAAACGTTTTTAATTGTACGTATCATTTGGTCAATTATGGTGGATCAAACCATGTGTTTGAGCTCAATTTTCAGTATCTGGATCTAGGAAGAATAGGAGAAAACGGAAGTTGCATTGGAGGATATCTAAAGGTAACACAATAGAATTTTGGAATTTAATCCCTTTTACAATGTTTTGGAGCCCTTATACTAGGTTAAATGTTGTAATTTAGCAACTCCTGTGTTAGATCAATGTTTGGGAATGCTTATCCTCTTTTCGCAGGGAAAAAATATACCCACAAAAATTTAAAAAAAATAAATATGTAACGACTTAAACTTGTAGTGACAATTGTTAAAAACACCATCAGTCACTACTGAAGTTTTTGGTGATGTAATCTAAAACTATGTTAGAAATCTAGAACTAGACAGTTACTATTAAGGCTCTTTAAGTGTTGCATTATAAGGGAGCCATGCGCCAAACTTACCGAAAAATACTGTCGACAATGTCTTTCGTGAAGAAAGACACGAAGAAAGACCCTAATACTAGATTTTAGAGGTTTTGCGAGTTCATGGTGCTAGAATAGGTTTGAAAATTAATGTTAAGAAGACTAAGTCACTAAGCCTATGAATAAGTAACGATGAAGAGATGATGTTGGGTTAAGTAAAAGATTGATCAGGGAGACAGCTTCAATTACCTTGGTAGTATTATCGGTAAAGACTGTGGGAGCAGTGAAAATGTTAAAAGTCGAAAGCCAAGCTCAAGATGTTTTTTCACAGTTAAAAAAAAGTTCGGAAGAATAGGAAGATAAGTCTGCAAACCAAGATTATAATATTAGAAGCTACAGTGATGAGGGTGGTCAAATATGGCTCTGAAACATGGGTGCTAAAAGTGGATGAAGATTTGCTAGATGTTTTCCAGAGAAATTGCTGACTGACCATATTTCAAACTGTAGGCTATACGAAAAATGTGGTGCTATTCTGCTTCCTAGGGCTATAATGAAAGAAAGGTTGGGATGGCTAGGGCACGTTGTGCGGATGAAGGATGACAGCTTTCCGAACAACGTTCTTTTCGGCCAACCGTCTAGGGCTAAACGGAAAGCAGTTTGTCTTCGTCTGGGGAGGGAGGACGTCATAAAGAAAGATTTAAAGGAAATAGGAACTTCCTGGGAGGGTGTAAAAAGGGAGGCTTTGAATAGATTGGGATGAAAGAGGAGCGTGCGTGGCTGTGTTGACCTCGGGCGGCTTGGTGGTGTGGTGAGTTATTGGTAGTAATAGTAGTAGTAAATTTGTAATTTAGCAACTCCTGCGTTAGGTCAATGATTGACCAATCTATCAATCCATTTTATTCAATCAATAAACTTAAGAAAACACGCTTCAATATAAACTCCCCCGTAAGGCTCTATGGCCAGGAAAAAAAAACAGGTAAGAAACAAAAATGAAACAAATGCTTAAAAAACTAAAACATTGTCAATATCATACATTCACACCTTTATGAGACTCAACACAAGAGAGTTGAGTCTCTAGTAACTTAATTACTAGCTAGAAAATTCCTAACATAATTTTTGAACATACCAAACGAGTGGCAGCTTCGTTCAGACACAGGGAGCGTGTTCCAAATCCTGTTGCAAGTTGCCAGAGGGTTGAAATCAGACCTCAACGATGGAGTATGAAGAATCTGTAAATTGCTGGATGTGCGGAGATGGTAAGTCTATTGATCAGAAACAAAAGATATATTATCACATAGAGCAGCAGGAAGATAGCCGAGCAACTGTAAAAAGATGAAAGAAGAACAAGGAAGAAAATAGAGAGATTTCAAATCAAGCAAGGGTTTAAGTGAAGATCGGTTAGTTTCCTTAATAAGAGTCCTTGCTTTATCATAAAGTTTTGAAAGTGGCATCAGATACGAGGGAAAAGTTGACATCCAAATAACAGAACAATATGAGCATAAGACTGAAGTAGTCTGTAGAACAATATTCTAAGAATTGACACTGAAAAAATGTGTTTAAGCTTTTTAAGGATTCCAAGAATCCTGGAGATATTCATTTTAATTAGGTCAATATGTTGCTTAAAGGAAAGATTTCCGTTAAGTAAGATGCCTATGAATCGAACGTAACGATCCTTAGGTCTACTTAGAGAACCTCTTGATACGTGTATTTCATTTAAGTCAGGGCAAGCCTTTGAAACTCTGGAGAAAACGAGAAAAATGACTTCCCGAAATGTAAGGCAAGATAATTTACATCAAACCATTGGATAACTCTTTCAAAAAGGGCCTTTATCTTTGAACGAAGATCAGACTCAGTTCTACCAGCTGCGCCAAGCATAAAAGCAATAAGTTCATCCGGTAAAGACGAACTCTTGTCACAATTAGTGACAGATGCTGATTGACAAAGACGGCAGCAAGTGGTAGGTTTTAAATTTTGAACCGCATTAATAAGGTCATTGACATAGATTAAAAAGAGTATCGGCCCAATAACAGATCCTTGTGAAACGCCAAACTCTATTCCCGAAGGGTTAGAAAATTGCGGATCAACCGAGATGACTCGACCAGATAAATATGATAGAAACCAAGATTAAGTATTCCTTCTTATACCAACATGAGACAGTTTCCAAAGAAGAATCTTGTGTGTTAATGAATCGAATGCTTTTTGCACATCGAGAAAAAGGGCAGCAGGTATCAGACCAGAGTCAAGAACTGAATATAAATAATTCAAAAGAGTTGCGCATGCATACTCAGTTGAGTGCTTTGCCCTAAAACCAAACTGAAAATCATGAAAAAAGTGTTTAGAATTTGAAGAAGTTGAGAAAGCATAGCTTTTTCAAAACTTTTACTAAACACTGATAAAAGGGATACGGGACGATAATTTGCAGGATGATTCCTTGATCCACCTTTAAAATGAATAATTACGTGAGCACACTCTAGAGCGCATGTGAAAAAACCATTTTCAAAGGAAAGATTGATAAGTCCGAGGGCACAAATGATGACAGGAAGAATGAACTTTACAACCTTAGTCGGAACACGGTATGGGCCAGAAGATGAAGAACCCCTCAAACTATTGACAGTTCTGGCTATTTCAGCTTCATAGGTAGGTTCCAATGCCATTAATTTAGGACAAGGCGGTCCAAGGTAAGACCTAAAGTCAGTTAGAGAAGAAGAAGAAGGACTTACAGAAGAGGCTGTAGTTTTGCCGATATTAGCAAAATAGGAAGTAAAAGCATCTTGAACTTTTAGGTCACCCTCTACATTTTCGCCTTCCATCACAATACTGAAAAGGGCAGAAGGAGGCAGAGAAGATGGCCTGATAACAGAATTGATTATTTTCCATGTCTTCCTAATGTGTTTACCACACGCAGAGAATTTTCTGTAATAAAATAACGATTTGGCCTTTCGGTAAAGCGAATTGTAAACTCTTGTATAAGCTTTGAAAAGTTGAAGTCGAGAATCACGAGAAGATTGCTTAGAGGACTTGTAAGCCTTCCAAAGATTATTTTTCTTCCTACAACTTTTAAGGAGTCCCGTGGTCATCCAAGGATTCAAAGGGGCTGTTCTTTCCGATGCCGGATTCGACTGGGGCGCAACACATGTATCCAAGGCAACTTCTTTCAAAGAATCATAATAGGAATAAAACAAAGAATCTAAATCAGATTCATTTTCAGAAATACTCCGCAAACAACCCACCAACCGTGACCAAAGAAGATGCAAACCCTGATCATTAAATTTTAAAGAGGAAAGACCAGCTCCTTGGTTCCTCCTTGGCAAGGCATCGGAAAAATCATGCTAGGAAAAAACAGGAAAATGGTCAGAGGTATCACTCGTCAACAAAAAAAATTTGCACCAAGATCAACGATGAAAAAATATTATCAAGCAAAGATGCAGTAGTGTTAGTAATGCGAGTTGGAATGCATGCAGAAGGTAATGTTCCGCAAGCGAGTATTGTTGAAAGAAAAACCAAGGACGAGGATGACCTCCGGTCACACAAATTAAGTTTGAAGTCACCCATAACGACAAGTTCACATGAATGAAGTTGGATTGATTCGAAAACCTCATCACGTATCTGAAGGAAAGAGGGAACAGATCCAATAGGAGACCGGTATATATTACCAACAATCAAAGTTTTAGCTTGGGTTTTAATATCAATAAATATAGATTCAAAAATTCCTTCTTCATTTCTTGACAGGTCACGTCTAATAGAGTACGAAAGACACTCCGAAATATAAATAGCAAGGCCACCTCTTGCCATCCTACTTCGATTTAAACATTCCATCTTGTACCCAGAGAGATGCAATAGAGATTCATTTCCGAATCAAGGAAAGTCTCACAAAGACCAATAAAATCAGGATGGCCGCTACGCACTACTTTTTTCAACTCATCAAATGAAGAACAAAGGCCCTGTACATTAAGCTGAAGCACAGAGAAACTACCATCTCGTTTGGATACTCGATCTAAATCCGATACATAATTACTACTAACTGAAAAATGGGGATTTGATGGTGATTTATTAAACTGACCGACTGAATTATTAATGAAGCTAAGAAAATCTATTGGATTATTTTCAAATTGAAGCAGTCGCTCACCCAAAGAGGAGATGTCACCCTAACTAGATTCAAACAAATTCAAAGAAATAAACTAATAAAGCCAAAACAATTAAATCTGAAATAAGTAATAGTGGAGAGGGAAAAAAAGAAAAAAATACATAAAAAAAGAAAAAAAGTAGGGACACAAAGGGACAAAAGAATGAAAATTAAGAAGAGACAGGAGAATAAAAAAAAAGAAAAAACGAAAACAAAAAACAAACAAACAAATTATAACTCCTAATACTAAATGCAATTAGCATTAGAACTTATTTTCTTTGTTGCTGACCCAACACTAGGCTTTGCCAATATCTGACCCTGATCTGACCACGCATTACGCTGACTGTACTTGTCTTTAGCCACATTCAAATTGTCCCGGCAACGCTTTGTTAGGGACTCCGATATAAAAATACCAGTAGCTGCAAGTCTAGCTTTTTTAAACACTTCTGGGACTATATCTTTTCTAGAAAATTTAACAATGATCGGAGCAACTCTAGTAGAACTTTCTTCAGTCTGTGGGGTCTGATTATTCAGGCGGAGACGGTACACATTGATCAAATCAGAAGGCGGGAGTTCACTCAGAGACATTTTGCTGTTCAGAATTTGAAGAATTGCCGTGCGGCTTTCCACATTGGGTAACTGTTTGGCCCCATGAAATACAAGGCTGTCGTGTAGGGACTCGTGATCAAAATCCTCCAGCTTTGTTTCAATTCGAATGATTCTTTCCTCGAGGTTCTCAGACCCTTTAAAGCCTGCTCAATTTTCGCAAACTTCGGATGAAACTCGAGTGTGATTCCATCATAAACCTGGCTGATTATTTGTTTAGCAGGCTCTTTCATTGACCTTGCATCATTAAAATTTTCAGTTACTTTCTGCGGTATGTTTTCAAGCAAATCACTTTTTGTCTTCTCTAGTTAGGCTTCAGTAGCAACTAATTGCTCATAAATTGGGGTAACGCTGGAAGAAACCAAGGTGGACCCGACATTACCTCTAGCTTTCAGGGCTAAAAATGTCTTGGAAAGAGTCTGATAAATTTCAGGAGTATTTGCAAGCTCGGCAAAGGCTTTTTTAACAGCAGGCGTGGATGAATCAGTCGCTTTAGGATCATATTTTTGAAGATTCGTATCAATGGGCCTGAATTCATCGTGACTTCCGTAGCAAAAAACGAGGTATGTAGGCTTCCCTTTTGAGTCCTTTCCAGGCTGAATAACTCTTACTGGCCAAAGGGGATAGTTCTTGAATTTAGCCAGCGCAACATCAAACTGCTCGAAACGCTGCATATTTATTAAAAATCTGATTAGAATAAGCCGATAAACAAGACAAAAAGACTTATCTTTGAGTGAGGGCCGAGCCTCACTAATGTATCCGAGTGGATTTCAAATCCAACCTGTGTGGAATCGGCGCAGCTGCCTTTACGGCACGGCACTGAACAGTGCACGTAAACGCACAGCCCCTAAAACTGCCAATTTTACACTAAAATAGTCCTTCAAAATAAAATAATCCAATCAAATACAGTCAATAATATTCCAAAAATCGAAGTTACCAGCTTTCTATACCATAAACAGCTTATCCAAATGATTTATCGTGATACACTCAATCGCACTTGCGCAATATAACAAAGCATAAAAGTTAATCCGATTGGCTTCAAAAACTAGTTCTTTCCAGTTCAGAGACTGAATTGGGAATGCTTATCCTCTTTTCGCGGGGAAACAATATACCCACACAAATTAAAAAAAATATATTAACAAGTAACGACTTAAACTTGAAGTGACAATTGTTAGAAACACCATCAGTCACCACCGAAGTTTTTGGTAATGTAATCGAAAGCTATGTGGAAAAGAACAATATTGACCACAATGTCTTTCGTGAAGAATCTTGCATGTTCCGTTTCAATTTTTTTGTTTGCCATGGAACCACACCACTCCAAAAATAAATTTCGTCTTCTAGAAGCAATCATTAAACAGATGCACGAAAGGCCGCTTTTTATGGATCGATCTATCTGGAAATCTTAAGCAGCCATGCATAGTTCTTACAATGGTTACCTTATAAATTTAAAGACAGAGCTTTAACCATAAATAAAACGAGGACCACTAGGTCTTATGATACTTGCTTGCGGGGACAATTACAGTTTATTCTATAAGAGCAGAGAAAAACACGCACAAAAACAATGTGGATGCTAAGCACAGCCACTCTAATTGTCAATTCTTTCAAAAAAAAAAACAACTTTTCGTACCAATTCTGATAACATAATCTTTAAGACCCTTCTCCCTAACAAAAGTAGGATTGCTCGAGGACAAGAGAAGACCCAAGAAAAATTAGTGGCTACTTCTTGTAAGACTGTACGGAAATTTAGGAATCTCATCTGGTAGATGACCAAAGTTTGGGAAACTCCACCCTACATGGAAACTAAATCAGGTGCAGACTCTGAAAAAAAAACCCAACGAGAATATTATCCCTCACTTTACGTTAAATTTTGCTGAAATCTGACTAGCCTACTGTTTTGTTTCAATAGGACATTCATGTCCTGATTTTAACAGTGTCTCCCCCTCAATTTTTTCTTCACACTCCCCAGAGAAGTTACCCTTAAAGTTGGATCTTATATCTGAGACGTCACTATTAGGACGCTCACGAATCAAACTTGGTTAATACCCGGCAACCTGAACTTGTTTATATGATGATGAACAATTTTGAGACCCTTTCCTCCAACACAGGTTGGATTGAGGACAGACTTCCAAAAGGCAAACCCATGACATAAGCCATGAATTTAAACCTCGTTTTATCGAGAACACACAATTTCTTCAGGTAGGTGCTCCAAAAATACGATTTGAATTTAGTGTATACTCTTTTTAGGATTTATTTAAGATATCTTTTAGTTTTTAAAAAATCTTGAATGGTGATTTTATTTAAAATTGTCGCAACGTCTAGTAGCTATGCTTCTGGGGATGCCATGCATCCATAGTCTCCGGGTCAAGGAATTTAATTTATGCAATTTGTACATTTATAGATGAATAGATAAATCTAAAAAAGAGTATAAATTAAATCGAATATTCAGGTCAAACTTAAAACGAACAAAAAATACTTTAAGGAGAGGCTTAGCTACTACCCACTTCCCCCTTTTCTAACCGTAAGAGCTGTAAAGCCTATTGTTCGCACTGGTAGCCACGGCTTCCACCAGTTATTGGTGCAAAAATGGTGCTAGACCACTTACTGGAGAGGAAGCCTTGCTGGCGCCAAATATTGTAATGGAATGCCCGCGGTCACCGCTACTGTTCCGTAAAGATAGAGTACATTAGCACCCTTTTTACGTTATACCCTGCTCCAGGGTATGGAAACGTGATCGAACAGCCAAACGGTCAAACTCTAGGCCAAGGGTGCACCCAACCTAAGTCACGACTAAAATCTCTAGCTATCTCCTTAGAGGGTAAACGGACCCCCCCCCCTGTCGATATACTAAATAACGGTATGTCTGGCAAACTCTTTTTCCTACCCTGCCTGGGTCCCTGGAAAAATAATCTACACGGCTGTAGAAAATACCTTACTTGTATTCCTCCAAAAAGTCACAAAACACCAATATTAAAACAGACTCCCTATGCGGGGTCTCTATGCAGACTCTCAATACAGACTAACAACTAAAACATGACTTCTATACAGAGCACTTTGCGTGGTGATGGACCTTAAATTTGCCCCAACCTAACTCTTTACGCAAAAGTTTGACTCTTTCTCACAATTCTATTTTTTAGAACAATAAGAAACCTTAGCGTAAAGAGCGAGGTGTTGAGGATCAGGGTTGCCACCCGGACCCGGAAGAATTTACTAATTCAGAGAGGGAAAATTTACTAGATCGCATCTGTTTTTACTAGATTCTCAAAAAAATTTTTGCGCGTGCAGCTATGCCGCAAGCGCACCATCAAGCATAGATTTTTACTATAGGAGGATAATTAATACGATTTTCAAAATCTTTTTCCTTTTTTCTTCTTTTTTTTCTCTCTTTTCTTCTTTTCTTTCGTTTTCATAGTACTCTCAGCAGGCTCCTTTTTGCTCAATAAAAATTTTCAAACTGAGGAGATTCACCTAAGTAGAATGGCCCCTATTGATCGTGACGGGACTCCTTATATGGGCATAGAATACTGACGGGACTCCATATATGGGCATGGAATCCCTAGGGAGAATGATTGCATAATCGGTCAATGACCTCTTTTTCCAAGGTCGATTTATTTGATGTTTCTATGTGTAATAACTCCGGAACGAAGGTTGCACATGCGCATTGAATTCTAACGGGAACAATGTTATTGATCTAGGACTCGAGGGGGAAGTGAATTTCCGAGAACTTGATTGCGTAATCGATCGTGAATTTTATGATCCAGAAATAGTATTTGTTGTTGTTGCTCGAGCCAAATGTTATGAGTTTCCCGGAAACAGTTAGATCACGTGTTTCCTTCTCAGCCAATCAGAGGGCTTTGTTTACATAACAATTAGACCTTGAGATTTCGTATATAACGGGCATGCAATGTGATTCAATTATCAGAAAGTATTGTGAGACAATGGATAGAACAATTAACATAATTGATGAGCTTGAGGCCTTGGCAGCCGCAATTAGCAATGTAAGTGCATTTTTATTTTCAAAACGAATTTTCTTTGGACATCCTCCAGTATATTCAGCTAAAACGTAAATATATTCCTTTACCCCAAATCCCTCCCCCCCCAAACCATACAAACATCATTATAATCAATGGAAAACATAAAATATATTCTTTTTACCCTAACCCCCTCCCACCATTGTTTTACAACCAAAATTCTCACAAAAAGAAATAATTATCCCTTCGTTAAATTTTGGCTTTTCTCAATTGTAATCTTTTCTCTAACTGAGACATCCATCGCTCTGTTGTTATTAGCCCGCTCTGATTTGACACAAGACTCCAATTTGAGGCCTATAATTAGCTGTCATCCTTTTTCCGGTGTGTTCACGCTATCGGTCTAGTCAAAGGGTTTTGTTTTTACTGTCAAATTAAATCGGTTTTAATCATAAATTTATTGCATTATATTAAGATTGGGTATTAGTAACCTTGTATTTTTCATATCGCTGTCTCTAGAGAGAATAGCCAATGTAATATAAACAAACATGTTATAACAGAAGTTGAAAGGGGGGAGTTCCAACGAAATTTCGTCTTCCAGCTTCGTTGTAAGCAAATTAGGTAAAAGGGGAGGGCAATGCCTTCAATTCTACCGCCATCAGTGTAAAATGAAAACAAACTATTACTTCGAATTAAAAGTAAGGGACTTGTATTTGTCGGAGAAGCGATGAAAGAGATTATTTTCAAATTAAGTTTAACAATATATTTAGAACATGATGTGACAGGGCGGAGGGGTCAATACATAGCTTCTAACAGCTTCGTTGTAAGTAAATCATGTAAAGGGGGAGGGCAATGCCTTCAATTCTACCGCCATCAGTGTAAAATTAAAACAAACAGTGCAGGGCTAGAAAAGTCTTTGGGACTTGCATGTAGCTAATATTATGAATAAATTGAATAGTCTTTTAACCTATGTTTGCAAAATATAGGCCTACAGGTCGATGGGTTAACGATCTAATTTAAAGCCTATAGACCTGAAAATTTAATATTTTTCTAAATGGTAAAAATAGAAACAATGATTCCTATCCTATGGCTATACACTACTGATTGTATAATAAAAATGTTTGATTTCTAAGCCTAATATATTTCTCGCGAAATTTTTACTTTTTGCTTTACTGAACAGTGATTAATGCTTTTCTAGACAAAATTATATGGACGAGGGCACTAACTTTCTTTCTGTAAAAAAGGAGTACATTATTTTGATACTAATTTTCTCTCTTCTTTTTCAGGGAAATTGTGAATAATGCGTGCCTCCACCTTCCAAGAAAGCCAGAGGGGGTGAGGCAGCCCCAATGCAGCCTGGCAGAAAACTTAAGAGAGAGTGGGCGGTTAACTACAATGCCGAAGCTACGCAAGATCATGAAATAGCCGGCCCACCACCCCCTTATCATGAAATATCGAGTGTCTGAGGGGTTGCCCCGCCTATTCAAGATCAGGAGGATACCCTCTAATACGCACTACCTAGACCTTTCGGCACCCAAGCCAAGATAGATTATTCTAATGTAAGCATTTTTCCTACCCATCTCGTCCGTCCAATGTTTTTTTATTTGTCAATCTCAATATAAACATATCACAGCGGGATCTTAACCCCTAACCCCCCAACCAGAGTTTTTAATTTATCCCACTCGGAGATATATAAATGTATTTTTTTTGAAAAGAAACCACTCTTTTCTAATCTTTGCTATCGCTTCGATATTTCATATGTGAATATTTTTATGTAATTTCTATTAATTATCACCGCCATTGAAACTCAAAATGCTATTTTTTATAATCTTTACTATTTTCTCTATTGCTATCACATATATTTTAGGTACCTTGGAAACACCGACTGCTCTTTTTCACCTAATTTTAAGAGAGATTATCCCATCTGTCACATATTATCGTTCTAATTTACACTGAATATTTCTATCGTGCAATGTTTTACTCTTACAGAGAATATAGAACTCCAATGTTCTAAATATTAATTTTGCCGACAATGTGTTCTCCGCTATTTCAGAAAACACAGAATTACGCAAAGGCCATTGAAACCTTGATTGACTAAAACCGCTAATGTAAAACAAGACTGGGAAAGGAGATGCCAAAATTATTTATAACCTCGCGCGGAGAGCTTTATGTCAAAACATAGTGGTATAATGCCTAAGAAGTGAGGGGAAAGTAACTTCACGGTTCTCAACATTTTGAAGTTCAAGCTTGTTCATCTAACCTGTATAATTAAACTCTTGTGTTTACCGAACCTGTATGGAATTAGAAATATTTCAACTTTTTTGGGGCATTATGTAAATGGCCGGGAGCCACGGAGCCTGGAATGCGCCGGGAAGCGCTGGGGGAAGCGCCGCGGGTCCAAGAAGCGCCACGGGTCAGGGAAGCGCCACAGGGATGCGCTGTGGGCCAGAGAAGCACTACAGGATGCGCTTCTATGTCATATCTTAGATTATCTTCAGTTGAATTAACCAAATGTTATTATGCAATAATTAAAATTTTTACAGTAGGGATGATTTGAATACTTTGAAAATAAGCTATTTTTCATTTATAGGTTGGAGCATTGGTCCCAGATTTACCATACCCCCCCTGCTCGTAAGTTGGAGAAGGAGGGGAGGCACACACGGAGTCCCCCAACAATTCAACTTGGGATGATAGCATTGGAGTACAATTTAATATTGACGAGTTTTTAGATGATTTTCTTTTTAATTTAGATAATAGCACAGTTGAGCTGGTAGACTTGAGCCAAAATACATTGCAAATTTTAGACGATTTTACAAAAGATTTACGTGGTAACCCTCCTCCTCCAACCTAAGTGCCCATCCTGACTCAAATTCGAACACATGAAGTGTTACATCTGCATGTTTTATTTGACGACGTGGGAGGAGGGGGTCTTAACCAAGAGGGGGAGGACGATACACCGCCTCCAGAGTTTAGATTGACCCACATAATTTTAAATGCAATAGTTGTTTTCACTGCGACGTTTGGTGATCCCTTTAATTCACTAATGGGGGGAAAATTTGTTTTGACCCTGTAGAAATTGTGCATGCATATTTAGATAAAATTCATGCACTTCTGGAGAATAAAATTAAATTTTGGGAGAGGGAATTAATAAAGGCTTCTATTGTTTTAAAAGTGTTCTATTTATATTAAGGACAAAGCGATGTTTATTATCATTATATACATTACGAGATACGTTTGGTTTATTCGAATTTGGAGAATTTTTAGGGTACTTTCATCGATTGGGTCGATCAAATTATAACGCATCTCGAGAACTTTAAAGAAAATGGGAGTGGCTCTCTTAGTTCTTTTTTTTGAAAATTTAAGCGTAAATATATATAAATTTAAGAAAGATTTTATTTTAATAGGGGGGCATAGGAATGAGGGCATAGTTTTAAAATATAATCCATATCTAGAAGGTTGTAAAGGTGTCCAGCAGATCTGTTTTGAAACAGGTCAAAAGTGTTTCAGATATGCTTTCCTCATATCAGCATTCGAGCCTCTAGCTCGGGACGCTACCAAGAAGAATTTAGACAATTGGGCTGTACATGGGAAGGATGGGTCCGATTTCCCCATTGTAGATTTTTCTTGCTTAGAGGGGAAATTCCCAGTAACGCTACGATCCATTGATATGTTTGAAAGGGCTAATGCCCATTTAAATATCGGCGTTACTGTGGTACAATACGAAACAGAATTTGAAGATGGGGTTCGTTCTAAAAAGAAGGGGGTGGTTTTCCCTGTAAGGGGCCCGTCAGTTGATTTGGTCAGACACTGGGTTTGGTTGTTATACACACTACCTAGTGACCCTGCCAATTCAATTGGCCATTTTAACCCTATTACCGACATTAGTAGAGTTCAGGGAGAGGGTAAGAAACAGAGTGCCCATTTCTACTGTCCAACATTCCTCTCTAGATTTTGGAGTGAACTAAAGTTGCAAAATCATATGAGGCATTTTATCCGCCATGGCTATCAGACAGTGGAAACGGTTTCTGGGGATAGGTTCATTCTACGTTTCAAAAATTTTCAAAATACCCTTCTCCAGTGTGAAAAAAGATCCGTAGACTGTGAAGCTAAGCTGGTGGAGATGAATGACCCCCAATATCCTAATCAAGTTAAAGAGCATCAGGTCAGTGCAGTTCCCTACACCCACGCGCAAACAGACAGTTATAACACCACGCGGTTGTTAGAAATAGTAGAGATATTGGATGAGGGACCCAAGTGCAGGGTCAAGGTGCTGACTAAACTGATTGGCGCGGCTAATGGTGCTATTTTTCGCTTGAGAAATACCCATTATCCAATGTTGTTGTCTGCAGAGGATCGTCTCGCGATTAAAAATCAAAAAATATGTTGGGTATGTAAGGGGGAGTTTGCAGAGGAGGGGGATAAGGGGGCTACAGGGAAAAGAGGGGGGAGGGAGAAAGTCAGAGACCATAATCATTTGTGGCAGGAAATATCCTCGGGGGGTAGTAATTTTAGGGGGGTAGCGCATCAATCGTGTAATTTAAATGTTAGTCAGCAGTTTTGTATCCCTGTTTTTATCCACAACTCTAATTATGATTTGAAATTTATTGTACCGGCACGGGCACGTAAGCATAGGGCGGGAGGGGGAGTAGATTGTACATGGGTAAATAGTTCATTTATCTATAACATAATTCCCAAATCAGCCGAGAAGTTGTTGCTTCTCGAGCTGAAATGGCAGGCAGTGGATAATAAACGGACGTGCTGGAATAGAATTAGGTTTTTAGAGTCTTTTAGTTTTTTTCCCAAGGCATTGAGTCAATTCCTTCAAGCGCAAAAAAGCGATAATTTTGAAAGCTTTCCCTTGCTTAAACAGCACTTTCCAGTCAGTGAAATTTATGACCTGTTGACCTGCAAAGTTATATACGCACACGACTATTACTGTTCTGGTGCACGCTTAAGTGAGGAGAAACTACCTCCAATTGAAGATTTTTACAATTCACTGACCAACAGTGAATGCACAGCCGAGGAGTATGAGTTTGCCAAGAAGGTGTGGTCCGAGGGGGATTGTAAAAATGGGTGGGATTATTGTAGACTGTACTTGGCCAGTGACGTTCTAACTCTGTTGGATATAGTCTGTAAGAACACAGACCAGATCTATTCAGAGTTCAGGTTAGATATAGGCTATTATTTTTCTACACCCCATTTTGTTATGGATTTAATTTTAAAAATTAGCTGGGAGGATATAAGCCTAATCATAGACGTAGATCTACCCATTTTTGTAGCGCGTTTAATGTGGGATGGGTACGTTTATTACTGGGACTGCATCTTGTCAACCAATCAGAGTGAGCAAAGTACCGGTACAATGTCGAACGAAGTGTTCTTGGACATGAACTCATTGTACCCCTCGGCAATGTCACACTACTCTTTGCCATGTGGGAACTATCGATGGCTTGAGAATCCTTGTGAGTTCCCCGACATTACCACCGTCGAGGACAATAGGCCACAAGAATGGTTTTTTGAAGTTGACGGTCACATTCCGCTGGCGCTTCACGACTCCGTCAAAGATTTTGTCTTTCCCTTTATCAATTGATTAGTGAGCAGTTGCTCTCTGAGCCCCTACAAACAATTAATAGTTAAAGATATGGGGATACTATGGTCTCCCTCCCAACAAATACTGATTGCTGCTTTTGACCCTATGGAGTATATTGTTGTTCACCATGTGCTTTTGCACTGGATGGTGAGCAATGATTTCAAGATCACCAAAATACACAGGGTCCTGCAGTTCAATCAGCGACCCTATTTGAAAACGTTTATCGACACCTTTGTCGATAAACGCTCTAGGGCAAACTCAAAGGTGGAGAAGGACATGTATAAGCTCATCCTAATTTCACCGTTTGGCAAAATGTGTGAAAGCGTTCGTAATAGATCTCACTGCGACGTCGTGACTGACCCTCTAGAGTGTGCACGAATTATTGCCGACCCCAATTTTACATCATTCACGAGCATAGAGACTGGCATGGTTCTTCTAAACAGGCAAAAGCGAAATGTAGTACTGAACGAGAATATAGCAGGCGGCAGTTCATTACTTGAAATTTCCAAAAAGCTCATGTTGTCGTTCTTTTACAATGTGTGCAAGGTGCAATGGCCACGGGAGGGGAGGTTCAAGTTTACTATGGTGATACAGATTCTCTGCTGTTAAAGGTAAATGGGACTGAATTGGATTTATTGGGTGATTTGCAAAATGGGGTGCACATCAGCTCGCGGATGGATTTCACCAACTGGAGTCCATCTCTCTACCCCGAGTTGGTGAAACGTCAAGCCCCCAACCAACTATTAATGTTAAAATCAGAGACGGGGAGTGATTTGATATCCAGGGGGTGTTCCCGGGCCCCAAAGTTTATTGCGTGAAAACTCATAATGGTGATGAAAAGAAGGCGTTTAAAGGGGTGCCTACAAATTTTGTAAAGAGCAATTTCAACATGAGCGTGTATAGAGATTTTGTAGAAAGTAGCCTAGTGCCGGGAGCAGAAGTGCTTGCAATTCGCTCTCTACAGTATAGAAATTATACTGTGAGAGTGGAAAAGAATGCAATGTCGTGTATATCCGACAAAGTCTATGTGCTCGAGAATGGTGTGACTGTCCTACCTCATGGCCATTACTGTATTTCAGACCGAGTTGAATGCATTGACTATTGCAATCAACTTTGTCTGGATAATTTAAACTAACCTGAACTAACCAAATAACCACCACCACCAACTCGCTCATATAATAAATACTCCAACATGTGCTCATCTTTTTATCCACCATGACCTAGTCTAACCACCTCAACTCAACTGTTCATCTAACCCAATCACTAACCAGCACTAACCCAACCACTAACCTGTAGCAGTGACCGGACAACTATTGTTTTTCCACCGCCGCTCCCGGGGGGGGGGTCCCGCCCGTGGCCGGCCCCTGCGGCTCCCGGGGGCTGGGGGGGGGGGGGTCCCGCCCGCGGCCGGCCGCCTGCGGCCTCCGCGGCTCCCGGGGGCGGGGGGGGGGTCCCACACCTTTAAATTCACCGTAATGTGTTCAACTGTGCTAGCAATTTCCAAGTGTGTTTTCTGTTTTGTCGTTGTTGTACAAAAAGTGTTTTTTGTTTTTTTTTTTACAGAAAAGTGTTTAATTTTACAATAATTGCTTTAAAATATTAAAAGAAAAGTGTTTGTACCGAAAAGTGTTTTTTTTTTAAAGAAAATAAGTTCTGCTGACGGACAAAGTGTTTTTTTTTATTTAATTGCTATAATTTCCGAGCAGTTCATGTTTAACAAATAGTTTTAATTTTTACCGGAGAAATTTTGTAAACTGTTCTTGTTGAACAAGTGTTATTTTTATTGTTGTGCAGTTCATGTTGACTGCAAATATTTGTTTTCATGCAGTGTCGAAATAAAAGCAGCCACGAAATATTGTTTTTTTTATTGTTCTTGAATAGATAGATTTATGTGGAAATTACTACTTATTCATTGAGCACGTATGAATTACAGTTAGTTGCAGTCCGACTGTTGTCAACAGCATGTATCAATTTAAAACACCCTTCAGATCGTTTCTGTGTGGTCCCTCAATGTCGGGGAAAACAACACTTTTAGCTAAAATAATTCAAAATTGTGATAAAATGTTTTTGGAAAAACCGAAAAAAATCTACTATTGCTATAGTATTTGGCATGAGTCCTATGATAAAATAAAAGATATTGACACAACCATACCAATACAATTCATACGAGGACTAGATGTTTTCATTAGTATTGAACCGAACTCGCGGCTGATTATTGATGATTTGGCTGAATCCGTTGAACAGTTCTCGAAGGAAATACTACAATTGTTCACTGTTCGCTCCCATCATGAACACATTTCCATAACTCTGGTTCTACACAATCTGTTTCATCAGAGCAAAGGTGTGCGAACCCTTGCTTTGAATTGCACCATCTATATTATCTATCGAGTCGTTCGTGATTCTAGCTCGCTAATAACTCTCAAAAAACAGATATAACCCCGTGCTCCGAAAATTATATTGTAAGCATAAACTCAGGCGCCTATCCAGCCCAATGGGTACAATTTTTTGGAACATAATAAGAGCACTCCCGAGGATCTACGTGTAGTCACCGACATTTTCAACAGTGAAATTACAGTATATCTTCCGGTGAACAGTAGAAAAGACTATTAGTCGCCATTATGACACTGAAGAAACTACACGAACAACGGCATCTGTTCTCCGTTTTAAGCACGTCAAAACCATTGCTTAGGAAGGCTATACTCAAACATTGGGTTGACAATGATTTCATTAATCTAATATCTGAACTTTGTTTAAATTTAACTGAGGGAAATGTTAAACTGCCAGAAGGTTTTACAAAACACACAAAGCAACATGTTTCCACGGTAGGTGATTTGTCTTTTAAAAAAAAGGGGAAAAATTTAAAAAGAGCACGGCTCCTTCAAGCAGGCGGTAGCTTTTTCACACTTTTACTACCGATAATTGCAGGACTTGTAAACAGTTTTCTCTAGAGAATGGCAAAACCCTATAAATTGACACCATTTGAACTTGTCCTCTCGCCCGTCGAACATTTTGAAGACAATCTAAGCAAATTCATTAACGATGAGAATATTGCCGATGACAAAAAACTGCTTTTACATCAAGATGCATTGCGACGTGTGGACAAACATAAACCATATCGTGAGAGACCCACTGTTGTCACTGACCCCTCTAAACAGGAAACATCTCCTCAAGATTCTGTAGCAGCATCATTAGAGAAGGAAGTGAAGTCAAGTTTATTGAAAATTGGAAATCTAGTAACACTGACCTATCGAGAACGGAGTAAAAGAGTTTTATCTTATATCATTTTGGAAGCTTGCAATAAAGTTTAAGTTAAGAGCACAAAGCCAAGAATTATAATTCTGGGAAAAAGTAATAATCTAGTTGATTTAATTTGTGATATGGTGACGAATCGTAAAGGAGTCATATCCTTTGACGATAATCTATACACCTTTCTGTGTGTATCAAACTTTCCCAAAAGTCTTATTGGCAATAAGCAAATTCGAAAGAAACTAAGAGAATATAGTCCTCCTCCTCCAAAACCATCATTTAAAAAAGAAGAAGATTCAATATTTGAAGACGATAGCAGCGTCATTGATTTTACAACACCTTTGGCTGCTAGTCAAAAGCGAAGACGAATTAATTCATCCACCAGTGTGCAAAAGGGGAGTGGTCTTTACACTACATGTCTACGCTCAAAATGGATGAAGTTCTGAAAGGTGTCTATGAAAATATTGGCGAAGCGGGAAGTTTAAGTTCCCCCAAAACGCTTTCCAAAGCTGTCTCCGGCACCACATTGAAAAATGCAAAAGAGTATCTAGAAAATGAACCGAGTTACACACTACATCGGAATCACAGGCTTCGCAGCAAACATTATCGACAAACTAAAGCCATTTTACCTCTGCATATAATGCAAACGGATCTTTAAGCTCTAGACGCACTTCAACAACCTCACAATGCGCCATACAGATATATTCTGGTGGCAATCAGTGTCCGTAGTCACTATCTCTATGGCGTTCCACTACGATCAAAGAGAGGTGGTGGAGTTGCTAGGGCCATTGAAAGTATTCTAGAACAGGATTCTTATAGAAAAATTCAATCGGATCGTGGTAGTGAATTTGTTAATACCCATGCACAAAAGGTTCTTTTGAAATATAATAAAATACTCTATCATAGTCACAGCCCGATAAAGGCTGCATTGGCTGGACGATTAATAAGAACGATTCGTCTATTAATTTCAAGATATTGCACATTGAAAAAAACACCGGCTTTTATTCATGATTTAGATAAAATCATGCAGACTTATAACCATCGACCCCATCGATCTCTGTCCAACTCATGCCCTCGGGGTGTTCACTACAATGAAAATACATTTTATGCTTTTCTATAGTAAAAATCCAATGGTGAAAAAGAGAAAAAAAAGAAGAAATTCAATGTTGGTGATACTGTTCGATTTAATAAAACAAGCAATATTCTTGAATACGGGAATTATTTATGGAGCACCGAACTTTGAAAAGTATCCAAAATTCTAGACACCAAACCCATGACATATCGACTGTGAAACAGAAAAGATGACGAGATTATTGTTGGTTTTTATGAGTATGAACTGCAAAACGTTAGGAACAGTAGTGACAGGTATCAAATTGAAAAGTTATTAAAGAGTCGTACACGCCATGATCAGAAACAGTTGTTGGTTTGCTGGCTAGGATAAAACTCAGATTTTGATTCTTGGGTCAGTGTTGAAGACATTAAAAATGCCCAATAATTTCTTTGTGAATTTAATGTCCAATGTTTCTGTACCTCTCTACCATCACCTGAATAAGTGATGATGGAATGAAGCTCTCGCCCACCATCAAAATTGATAATGGAAAATATGAAGCGGCTCTCGTCGACTGTATTCTCAAAAATACCTATGATATCCTGAGAAAGGATCGTAAATATGAAATAAAAATCAGACCCTATGATTGGCCGCCGCCACCAACAGGTGATCAAGAACAAATTCAAAAAATCAATTGGATGGATTAACCATATATTGAATTACCTTACGAGGAACTCACCTGTATGAATGATTTATGTCGTTCTATTAATAAAAGAATTTCCGCTCGTAAAAAGGGGGCTTTTCATTTCAACTATTCAAAGGAGGAGGGCAAGATATCTACATTAGTTCACCTATTGCCAGTGAAAAGGTTATTCTCAACGATAATCTAAAGTATGTTCTTGGCTTTAAGCTCAATATAATCAATAGTAAAAGTGCCGGAAACACTAATTTCATTTTTGCTGAATATCCGCCTGCCTTCTCCATTGACACCTGTGTATTTATATACGCTTCATTTGTGGAAACACCTCGGGTTAGTAATTCAAATGTTCCCCTCCTACGAGTTCTTGAACGAAAAACCAATCAAGAGCATATTCACCACTACAATATAAAGCATCTTCAGCATATTCCCGTAAACACTTCCTATTTGGAACTCTGTCAGTTAACACTAAGAACTGAATTAGGTGATCCAATAGCAATTTCAAAGGGTTTGGCTGTGATTACATGTCATTTTCGACCAATCGTTCAAAAGCAAGATGTCTAATAAAAGTGGTATTCACTTGTCCTGATATTGACTGCTATGTTAATACTCTTGGCCCGAGACAACAGGGCAATGGAATGGACTATTACAAAGGGCGCTCGTCAATGTCTGGCTATGGTCTTGGCAGTTGGTTTGCTAAGCTGTTTCGCTCTTCACTACCACTGGCTAAAAAATATCTTGTACCGACTGTGACAGATTTTTCATCCTCTACACTAAACGATTGGGCCTCTGGAAAGGATTTAAAAAAAAGTTCTTTGGAAAATCTTAGGTCCAGTGTGCGAACCCTTGGCAAGAAATTTAAACAAAGTGAAAAAGGTTTAAAAAGGTCAAGAAACAATGCATCACTCATCAGTCTCCACTCAGGTTGGAAACAAAAGACATCATCCCTCTTGTCAAAGAAAAGAAGGAAAAAGCGGACACGTTCTGTAAACAGAAGTCCCAGAAAGAAAATTGTCAGATCGAAACTAGATTTCTTCTCCTAAAATGTCCTACCTACCGCATAAGTATTCTCGACCTTCAATCACAACCGCATTGAATCTATTCAATGCTGAAAATGTTGATGTGAGTGTTAAGCATGGATACTATGAACAATTCTATCCACTACAACCCCTCTCCGATAATATCCACTTTCAAATTTATTCCAATGAAGACTACTTTATGAACATGTCTTCAACATTTATAGATTTGCAAATGAAAGTCCTGAAATCCGATAATACAATGCCAATTCGGGGCGATGGAATATCCTATGAAAATTGTGTATTACATAATTTATTTCGTCAAATTAGTGTCTACATCAATGGCACGCTGGTGAGCACAAGCAACAATCTCTCAAATTATACTAGCTATATGCAATTCATGCTGATGACACCCAAGTCATACAAGGAAATGAGAGGTACCTCCAATGGATATGAATATATTACTAATACTGATAGTACAGATGCACTTACAAATGCTACAACTAGTGAATTATATCTAGTTGGAAAAATATATCATGAAATATTTAATATACCCCAATGGATGCCGCCCAATGTTAAAGTGGATATAAAACTAACGCTTGCACCCTCCAATTTCATATTGAGAAAAGAACTTGCTGCCAATCCTGATGTAAGTCTCTCCCTCACCTCGGCAATACTTCATGTACGCAAACAACAGGTTATGAGTTCTGTTGCTTTGGCCGTGGAAAAACTGAGAGCCACTGGCAACAATATTAAACTACTTGTTCCTCATACAATCACCACTCCGCGTCATGTGGCCAGAGGCTCCGCACCTTCACCGATTCATCCTTTATCAAGGGTAAAATTCCGTCAAAACTTTCGTTGGCCTTCGTAAAAAGCACCAGTGTAATTGGATCATGGACTGAATTTCCGCATCAATTCGAGATGTTCGGACTTTCGTCTCTTGTGTGCAAAGTAAACGGCATCCCACTCTACAATCTATCTTTTGATAAATCCTATAGAACATTGTACGAGTTGACCATGCAAACTCTAGACCATGACTCTCAACTATTTGAAAATGGTATAACCCAAGATAGGTTTGCTAAAACACATGGTATCATTGTATTGGATTTGTTAGGTACACAGGATATGAGTATAGTACGTACGGGGAGTGTGCGTTTAGAGTGCACATTTGCCGACCCATTGGCTGAGAGTATTAGACTAATCTCACTAAATCAATATGAAACCTATTGGGAAATCACTCCCGAAGGCAGTGTTCTACTAAGCTTGGCGCCATGAACACCAGTCAAATAATCAATGTATTTAATATGGACCCCTACATGTCTCAGTACAAATCCTATTGTCTGCCCTCGGACTATCTTGGAAAAATTCAAAGTGTCAACAATACCATGATTATTGTTAATAGCAATCCGTCGACTGTGCTGACGGGTCATTGGCTGTGCATCTTTCAAACAATGAAGTCGATTGAATTTTTGATCCCCTTGGTCTACCCTATACATTCTACACACCTCACATCAGCAACTATATTGAGAGCAGTGGGAAAACTATTATTCAAAATCGGAAGAGGGTTCAGGATCTAACGACTAAAAGCTGTGGCTTCCATGCACTACTATATTTTTTGTTCCGATATCGCGGCTATACTTAGAAGCAGTTTCTCCACATTTATTTTTACAATCCCCGTCTGAACGACTTTCTAGTGGAAAAAAACCACTCAGACCTATTTAGTTTTGATTTCAGTGCCCTACGAGTAAACTGCATTAAAAATGTTTGTGAATTTGTTTACTAATAAAATGCATATATATATATATATACAACAATGTCTATAAATCTTCACTTTAGATTTCTTTATCTTCGGTGTATAGGCAAATGTCGTGAAGCCACTAATGCTGGTAAATCATTTGGATTCACTGTATATTGATCTTTATTGACTGCAAAGTCAGGGTCAAATTTTCTACATTAAAATGTAACTTCACTATTGTCATATCTCATTGTATAGTCAATGAAACTATTTGCATTCATATTATGAAATTCACGAGTTTCAATCTGTCTATTTGAAGCAATATCACATACAATGTTTTCAAATGGTGAATCACATTCGGTAACTGCCAAATAAAAATCACTTAGTTTATAATCATAGTAGGTAGTGTCATCGCAACGATGACATAGAAACCAGATTGTCTTGTTACCCCAACAGTTGAATCGTAGACCAGATTCCTCTTCCCAGAATAATTTAAATCCACGACGATAGCAATCTCGTAGCAATAAACTAAAATCACGTTTGGGATTCTTTTCAATCATAGCGGGGTAAGTATTCTCCCACTGATCACATTTATCATAGTGACAATTGGAGCAGAGGTGCCCTCTAGGATGAGAGTCACACACCTCCTCAAGACATGAATTACATCCTTTAATTTGTACTGCATAGCCTCTATGTAATTTACAAGGATTACATAATTTACACTTTTCACTATAGTCATCAATAATTGTACAATTCTCACATTGATTCCAACTGCCAAGAGTGTACATGCACAATGGACATATATAGAACATTTTTCGGTTTCCAATGTCAACTCACTCACAACTAAAACGAAACTAATCCTCGTCGTTCGATAAATTCAATGAGAGGGAAATGGGGGAGAGAGGAGTATCTCTATGACGTTATCTCTCTTGAATGATGGGGGGAGCCATCTACATTGAATCCATTGGTAATATTTTCAAAAGTATATCCACTATATGATTCTGCTTTGTTTCAATTAATATATCAATAAATTCAATATAAGCATTTGAATCACATTTTAAAAGTTTCATACAATAGTCCAATGGGGGAGAATCACTCCTCATTATATTGTCAAGAGTTCCCTGACAAGAGGATATCCTGCGTTGAATAGATAACTTGAGAAAAATGTCATCCAAAATCAAATGTTTTTCCATAAACACTAGATTTGATCTAATTCTCTCTTTCTCACATTTATTCATTTTTCAATCCTTTCACTCCGACTGCTGACTCTAGACTGATCCTGATTCGTTAGCTCTAACCATAAAAGAAAGAGAACATTTTCGATTTAGAAACAATTTTATTGAATAAATACAATAACAACAATAATACAGAGCATGTACAATTAACGATACTGTTTATTGTCTTCAATATGTTTCACCAATGCACTTAAAGCACATTGAAGTCTATTCACATGTGCTATATCAACTTTAGCGGCAAAACATAATTGATACTCCATTTTAAATTTGCTCAAGGATATCATATATCTTGCATATACTGCATCCCATTCCAGACAAAGGCGCGATCCTTTCGTAATTTCCACCGCAATGTTTGGTGCTCTTGTACTATTATCATCAACTCCACTATCAACTTCTAATAGGGTAAACATTCCACTCATCGCCATCACAAAAATATATCCAAATGAGTAAAGTCAAACTGTTCTTCTTCTCACTCCTTGAATTCTATTCACAGACTAATAAAACTATACCAAAAATCCTTTCTTTATATTCACTCCGCCACTACTATGTAAACAAGCCCTCTGATTGGCTGAGAAGGAAACACGTGATCTAACTGTTTCCGGGAAACTCTTTGGCTCGAGCAACAACAACAAATACTATTTCTGGATCATAACATTCACGATCGATTACGCAATCAAGTTCTCGGAAATTCACTTCCCCCTCGACTCCTAGATCAATAACATTGTTCCCGTTAGAATTCAATGCGCATGTGAAACCTTCCTTCCGGAGTTATTACACATAGAAACATCAAATAAATCGACCTTGGAAAAAGAGGTCATTGAGCGATTATGCAATCATTCTCCCTAGGGATTCCATGCCCATATATGGAGTCCCGTCAGTATTCTATGCCCATATAAGGAGTCCCGTCACGATCAATAGGGACTTCCTGAATCATGACTTTTCTACTCACCTAATCACCTTGGGTGGTTGGCTTTTGTTTTGATTCCAATAGATTCCCAATCATCTCAAATTCAAGTGTCATTATAGCTTCATTTTTAGTTGGTAAGATTTGATACACAGAAAGCTGATTTTGTCGACCTTTAGACACCGGAAGTGAAGTTTCTGTTTCTGAAAATAGGTGATTGTTTGTCTGTCTCTGAGACAGACAAACAAAATTGTAAATTGTAAAACATACAAGCAAAAATTGTAAATTGTCATATGTTTACGATAATTTTTTTCCCTGAATTCATGTAAAATAAAAAAAGTTTTGTTTACTATAAATCATGACTTTTTACTAGTTTTTACTAGATTTCGGGAAATTTACTAGATCCTCTAAATTTACTAGATTTTTTTTTACTAGATCTAGTAAAATCCTACTGACGGTGGCAACCCTGTTGAGGAGGGGACATCCCCTTTCATATACGGAATAATTTCTGTTCGTTTTAAGTTTTAATGTCGCTCCTTACTTTCAGTTTAAAAAAAAAACTTGTTTTTTTTTATTATTTAATCTAGCTTAGCAACAGCAACGAGAGTTTAACTGATGATTGAAAATTATCTTATAGGCAAATGTAATTACAGAAAAGAAAACAGGTCATTTATCTGGAAAGATAAATGGAAAGATAACACCTATCGCGTCATTTGCGCTTTACTAAAAGCAAATTATACTATACATTTTTATTTATTTATAATCTTTAAAAACGAAAAAGGAAAATAAAACAGAAAATCTTGAATTGGTGAGTTTCCAGGGATAATATCCTATATATTAAATATTCAGTTCATTTTCATTAGTTCGTTCCTGTCATCTTGATTATTACAATGTTCTATTTTTTGTCTGTCGTCGAAGTTTTTAAAAACAAAGCACACTGTTGTAATAAAATAATTTTCCCTAAAACAAAATTGCGCAATAGGATTTAGAACGATTACGGCAATCAGTGGAGGATCCAGGGGGCGCCCCCCCACTATCGTAGTCTAAAGTAGTATGATTTACTTAATTAACTCAAGTTTGCGTTAATTAAACTTGCTCGTAACGCAAGTTTATCGGATCAACTTATTTTGCCCCCCCTCTAAATTGTTTTTATGGGATCAGCCTATTTTGCACCCCCCCCCCGCTAAAAAATCCTAGATCCGCCCCTGATGGCAACAGGAGAGGGAAGAGCCAGCAGCTAAACTCCTCCTTGAAGTACTTTTTGTCCGTTTTAGGTTTGATTTGAATATTCAATTTAATTTTGAATATTTCAATATTTATTTATTTATCCATATCAGTATTAGTTATGTTTATGTTTGATATAATTATTTATTTTAATATCTCTTCGTTTTGGGTTTCATTTATCCTTTAATTGTAAATCTTGTGACTCTTTTCAGAGTTTCGGTTACTGTTTGCCCGAGTTGCTCTTTACTTACGTTACCACGAATTATTTGAAAAGATTAAGGCTGAGGCACTTTAGATTTTACATTGAAGGTAAGACAACAAAGCATAGGGGCTGAGTGGAGTATGACTGAACTCTGCCCATAGGAAATACTTGTAAAAGTACCTATCTTTTTTTTAATAATCCACTATAATGAAAGAGATAAATTAACGTTGCAATTATTACCCCAAATAAGCATTACTAGTAAATAAAAAGTTTACTTGATTCACATATTTTTCTTTCACACTTAAACGAAACGGCAGCACACTACCTGCACAACTTTACCTACACAACCCACACTTTACCTACACAACCTGTCAAACTACATACCAATCAGATATTGGCGGCTGATTATTCTTATATCTTTATGCAGTCACTTTTAACAGAGATTCGATCCTCCCAACTAACAGCGATAATGAACATTAAAGAATTATCTGAACAGTGTAGGGCTAGGGCCTGTTTGATCGTAGAGGGGATATAGTTGAAAGACATCTCTAGGAATTTCACTGTGTCAGGTTTAGCATATTAAAACAAATGAAGCTAGCGAGACTGATATGTATAGGTGGAGGGACGGATTTATTTTTAACATCCTTGGTTTGGTTACAAGGGATAGATAGGAACAAGTACCTTATTAAGTACCTGCCAGTAGCACAGGACCAAGATAGATATAGGGTCCTTGGCCTTTGAAACTGATAAGACTAGAAACCCAAGGCAGTACCCCAGAGAAAATTAGTACCGCCCTATATTCCATCTAGTGACGCCCAATTTAGCAGAAATGCTGTTAACATTTTTTTTGTTAAATCATAATCCACAATACCGTAAAAAGTTTTAATTACTCTAAGAACTTTATCAAAAGAAAAACGCAATATTCTTGTTTCTTAAGGTAGTAAGATTCCCTTCCTTAGCTTTAACAGTTAAATAACAAAAACAAGTTTTTTTTAACTGAAAGTAAGGAGCGACATTAAAAACGAACAGAAATTATTCCGTATATGAAAGGGGCTGTCCCCTCCTCAACGCCTCGCTCTTTATGCTAAAGTTTGACTCTGTCACACAACTTTATTTTTTAAAACAATAAAAAACTTTAGAGTAAAGAGGGAGGCGTTGAGGAGGGGACAGCCCCTTTCATATACGGAATAATTTCTGTTCGTTTTTAATGTCGCTCCTTACTTTCAGTTAAAAAAAACTTGTTTTTATTTATTTAACTGTTAAAGCTACGGAAGGGAATCTTACTACCTTCATATACGGAATAATTTCTGTTCGTTTTAAGTTTTAATGTCGCTCCTTACTTTCAGTTAAAAAAAACTTGTTTTTTTTATTTAATTTCTGAACGTTTTTAATTAATGAAGCTTTGATTTTGGCTCACCGTACATGAATAATTAAAATGAATCTTGAATATTAATTTTACTTGTTTTGGCTAAATGGCTTTCTCGAAATTTTGTTCTGACGTAACTTACGAATTAACTTACGTAACGAACTTTTATATTTGTATGTTTTATTACGTATATTAGGGAGTTTACCCCTAGTCAATATCTCGCGCTTTACGCTAAAGTTCGAATTTTGTTCTGATCACAAACCCCTGAATCACAAAGGCCGGTTAATTAGAATAGATAGCTCTTTTGAAAGTACTAAAAAAATACTTTAGCGTAAAGGGCGAGGTATTGACTAGCGGGCGAACCCCTCATATACGTAATCATTTCTGTTTGTTTTAACTGTCAATGTTTCTCCTTACTTTCGGTTGAAAAAACTTGATTTTTTAAATTAATTTCTGATCGTTTTTTAAATACTGTTGGGAAATCCGACGCCCCCTTCATAGAAATGTCTCTTTCCCCAAGAAAATATTCTCCTTGTAAAGATCCTGCCCCGTACCCCCCTCCTCTGACGCCCCCCACCAGAAAAAAATCCCTCCTGAAACGTTTGTATACTTCTTCCCATTAACCAATACTATATGTAATCAATGGGCAAAGTTCTTAACTTGCTGCCCTTCCTCCGGGAACTGTGGGGGATTAGATCATCTTCAAAGTCATATATATTAGATTTTCGGCTATGCTGAACAAAATAGCCATCTGAAAATTTTGATTGGGTGACTTCGTGGAAAAGATTAGCGTGGGAGGGGAGCCAAGTTGCCCTCCAATTTTTTTGATCACTTAAAAAGGGCACTAGAACTTTTAATTTCCGTTCAGATGAGCCCTCTCACGATATTCTAGGACTACTGAATCGATACGATCGCCCCGGGGGAAACATAAAAAATAAATAAATAAACACGCATCCGTTATCTTTCTTCTGGCAAAAAATGCGGAATTCCACATTTTTGCAGATAGGAGCTTAAAACTTCTAGAGTAGGGTTATTTGATACTCTGAATCTGATGGTGTTATTTTAATTAAAATTCTATTACGTTCAGGGGTAGTTTTCCTTTTTTGTGAAAATAAGGGAAAATTTATCAGCTCCGTAATTTTGATAGGTAAGACTAAACTTAAAGAAACTTATATATTTGAAATCAGCATAAAAATCTAATTCTATTGATGTATCTGTTGGTATCAAAATTCCGGTTTTTAGAATTTTGGTTACTATTGAGTCGGGTCGCTCCTTACTTAGGCCTACGTTTCGTTACCACGAACTGTTTGATAAAGAACTTTGTTTAGTTGATCAAAGGATTGTAATTGAACCAAACTAAGTTGGCTTCTGACATTGTGATTTTTTTTCTTATGAATTAAAGATGATAATAAAGAAGAAAAAACAAAAGACGTTAATGGGATGCATGAATAGTTAAAACATCATTAGTAATTGCCAATGATTTTTCAGTAGATTATCCTAATTCTGTTATATTGTAATTAAAAGATGGTAGCTCTTGTATATAAGAAAGTAAACAGTTTACAAAAGGTGAAAATAAAGTTCAGGGGACAATGAAGACATCAATAAATAAAGATTGATTTGAGTTTGGTTTCTTTCAGGTTATAGAAGAAACGACTGATGAACTGAGAGTACTTAAATCAACAAGAGAAATTGGCCGCTTCTGTGGAAAAACTAAATCAAACACTTTACTAAGATTTGCTGATTCAATATTCCTATTTTACTATTCTGACTATCCAAGAAAGGAAAACCAAGTCCGAATTCGAACATCTGTTCTTCCAAAACTCATAGCTGAAGATCGCTTTCCAGGACTGGCACATTCCATGAGTCCCACCATTCCAGAATATGTAGACTGTGATAAACTTATTCAATCTTGCAGTAAAGCTGGATGTACGATTACTTCACCGGGCTTTCCTGGTAGCTACATACGTGCAATTGCCTGTCGTTATTATATATCGTTCAACCAAGGAAGTCAGATTATGATAGGCGGTAACATCCTAGATAAGTATGATGTTGGCACAACGGAAGAAAATTGCAAAAAGTGTGATGGAAATGTTCAGCAGACGAAGTGCCCGAATGACAGAATATCCGTGTTTGAAGGAAGGCATGATTTTACCGAAGAAATTGTTAGATTTTGTGGGAAAGGTTCAATTCCCAAGGTAATTATTTTAGCGATTCCAATCAGATGTGTTTAACTCGAGTCTATATCGAGAGCATGTGACAGGGAAATGTGCACCGAAAGGTTGAAGCGGTAGATAAAAAGATTGCCTACCCTCCCTCCAAAAGACTACAACCTTACAAAGACTGTCAAAACAAATAAACTTAGCTTAGTAGTTGTAACTTAACTTGACCTGAGATTTAGATTTTTGTTGAAAAGGATATGATCAACAAATTTTGGTAAAAGAAAATGCAAACCATGTAAAAATAAGCGATAGTAAGCTTCATCCCCCCCCCCAAAAAAAGGGAGAATTTTTACAAAATCCCTTGTTACGAAGCTAAATTTGGTGATTTTATTCCTGGTAAAACAATCTAACATACATTTTAAAAGTTTTTTATGAATACTATTGAATCATTTCTGAGATTAGATACGGCTATTCTGTTGAGGAATAAGGTCAATTGATCCTTGACATTTCTAATTTCAACAAATTTAAAAAACAAAAATTGATATGTGCTAAAACCGTTTTACTTACACAATATACATTAACTGGTGCGGGATGTAACGACATATATTTCGTGCATTTGTATTTGAGTATCTATAATAAATAATCGGCAACACCAGGATGAAAAACCCCAGCCCTGAAGAACATTGGTTTACAAGTTCAGCATAATCACTACTCGGCCGGCAGCTTAACTTGACTTTGTATTGTACGTAAAAATTATGAGCCATTTCAATTTTTCCTGGAATCTATAGCCGCGTTTTCAGGCTCAGCGGGTTCGAACACGGGTTGTTTTCGTCTAGTTTCATCTTTCTAGTTTTTCGTATAGTTTCAGCGGGTTCGAAGTTTCAACCCCGTGTTTTCCTCGAGAACCCGCTTTGTGAAAACGCTTGATGTACTAGACGAGAACAACCCGTGTTCGAACCCGCTGAGCCGTGAACAACCCGTCTTCGAACACGGGTTGTTCTCGACTAGTGCATCAAGCGACACAAGCGTTTTCAGAAATCGGGTTCTCGAGGAAAACACGGGGTTGAAACTTCAAACCCGCTGAAACTAGACGAAACTAGACGAAAAACTTGAAACTACACGAGATCAACCCGTGTTCGAACCAGCTGAGCCTGAAAACGCAACTTTTGATACCAAATTTATTTTGTGTAAATTAAACATTGGTTCCCACATATATTGATTAAAAAGAGCAAAAAAAAAACAAATCTAGAATACAATTGACTCAATAGTAAGAATTTAGGCTACTTTCAGGTCTTTGTCGTCTATACACTACTGCTCGAAGTTGCGGCAGTAGCTACAACATAGTAAATAGCGAACCACAGCCCACAGTAACTAAAAGTTGAAAAAACGCGTTTTGAAAAAAAAACTCCCTAAAGAGAAAAAATTACCATAGGAAACTGATTCAGGAGTGGTAACTATTATTTCGGTTATCTTATAAGTAAAATTTTATTGCGAAAACAAATTTATGGTGATTACGAAAAAGCCTAAAGCTCCTCAAAAATGATTTTAAATTAAAATGACAAGTGTGCCATTGGAATCAGTATGGTTGAAAACCTTGTACATGAGAATTTCAGTCCTCCACCTCGAACAACAAGGAAAATTACTCTTTTGCAAGTGGGCTACCAGAACTCCATAGTATGATGCTTAAGGACTCATTTAAAACTATTGCTCATACAAGGTTTACCTGCGTGCATTTACCTGCTTTTTGTCAATTCTACCACTTATCGTCCTATTCCTTAAGAACCGTCTCGTATACTCCAATTCCCAGCTCCCTTAGTAAATTTCGTAAATTGTCAGCTCACCAGCAGGCTACTGCAACATTTGAAGGGCTAGCAGACTACCACACCGTCGTAGAGAGATGTTTAACGGCTCATTTCTATTGCTCACATATACGTACTTTTTATAAATTCTATTAAACAGTTCGTGGTAACGAACTGTAAGTAAGGTGTGACCCGGCTCAACAGTAACCGAAACTCTAAAACAAGGAATTTGATACCAATAGATGCATCAAAAGAATCAGATTTGTATGCTGATATTAAATATATAAGTTTCATCAAGTTTAGTTTTACTCATCAAATGCTACGCGCCTGAGAAAATTTGCCGTATTTTTGAAAAAAAGGGGGAATTTTTGCAAAATTCCTTGTTACGAAGCTAAATTTGGTGATTTTATTCCTGGTAAAACAATCAAACATACATTTTAAAAAATTGTTATGAATACTATTGAATCATTTCTGAGATTAGATACGGCCATTCTGTTGAGGAATAAGGTCAATGGATCCTTGACATTTCTAATTTCAACAAATTTAAAAAACAAAAATTGATATGTGCTAAAACCGTTTTACTTACCCAATATACATTAACTGGTGCCTTAGCCCCGAGGGCTTTGGGGGGGGGGGAGGGTGGTGTCATACTTAAAGACGTAATTTTCAAACCCTTCAACTACGTTCAACAAATGGCTATGTCAAAATTTTGATCGGAAGTGTTATGAGGAAATGATGGGCATGGGGGGGGGGGTAGCTCTCCGTTTACTATTGACTATTAATAAGGGCTCTAGTCCTCTGAATTCCCAATTGATGTTTCTACGACAGCAGCTTCAATAATAACCTTATATGCCCCCAGGGCATATAAGGTTGCCCTGCTGTGGGCTGTGGGGGGCTTGTCATCCTCAGACATAATTTCCGGACCTTTCAACTACGTTGAACAAAATGGCTATCTCAAAATTTTGATTGGATGCGTTTGGTGAAATGGTGGGTATGAGAGGGGGGTTACTTGTCTTCCAATCACTTTAGACTATTAAAAAGGGCACTAACCCTTTCAATTTTCAATCACATGAGCCCTTTTTGAAGTTTCTACGACAACGCTTTATATTAAAACCTTACATGCCCCCAGTGCATAACTTACAAACCATGTTTCTGAGGGGTGTGGGGGGTTGTCGTCCTCAAAGACTTAATTTCCAGAACTTTCAACTACGTTGAACAAAATGGCTATCCCAAAATTTTGATTGGATGTGATTGGGAAAATGGTAGGCGTGAGAGGGGCGTTATTTGCCCTCCAACCACATTCGACTATTAAAAAGGGCACAAGCCACTCTAATTTCCAATCGAATGAGCTCTTTCCGAAGTTTCTACGACAACTCCTTCGATAACAAAGTACCCTGGTCTAAAAGAAAAAAAATAATACAATGTGCACACATCGTTCTTTACTTAGGCAGCGCTATTGCGTTGCCTATGGTTACATAGAAAAAAAAGTTTTTCAACTGAAAGCAAGGAGCAACATTAAAATTTGAAAGGAACAGAAATAATTACGTATATGAAGGGGACTGCCCCCTCCTCTAAACCTTACTCTTTACGCTAAAGCTTGTGAGTACTTTTAAAAAAGCTTCTTGTCGTTCTAATTTTAACGACCTTTGTGTTTCAGGAGTCGTTCTTAAAGAATTGGGACAAAATTCAAGTTTCTGCGTAAAAAGCGAGGTTTTGAGGAGAGGGCAATCTCCTTCATATGCGTAATAATTTTCTGTTCGTTTAAGTTTTAATGTTGCTTCTTACTTTCTGTTGAAAAAAACTGTTTTTTTTTATTTAATTTCTTATCGTTTCTTAAATAATGCAAGGAAATCTGGCCTAACCTCCACGGATAAATCCTCCTCCACAGGAAAATATGCTCTAAACAATTCACTTCCGGTGAAAATTCATCCCGGACAATTACTCTTAACATCTCCACGCATAAAATTTAGACGGAAAAGAGAAAGCAAGACATATAGGAAGAATTTAATATAGGAATTCAGGGAAATTTCCCCAGCGTATAATTTCCCCTGACAAGTTCACCCCCTGTTAACTTCCATCCTTATTGAAAATTCACCCATGGAAAAACCCCCAGAAGAAATTCGTCCCCCGCTCGAAAGTGTATACATACTTCCCAATAAAAAATACTATTCCTAAACAATGGGCTAATTGTATAACTTAAAGAGCTTTCCCATGGGGCTTTTTTTTTGGGGGGGGGGGAGGGGTATGTCATATCCAAAGACAGCTATTGGGCCTTTCAACTATGATGAACAAAATGGCTATCTAGAAAATTTGATCGGACGATTTTGGGAAAAATGGGGGGAGGGGACCTAGTTACCCTCCAATCTTTTTGGTGACTTTAAAAGGGTACTAGAACTTTTAATCGTCATTCAAATGAGCCGTTTCACGATATTCTAGAACCATTGGGTCGATACGATTACCCCTGGAAAAAAAAATAATAAACACGCACCCGTGATCTTCCTTCTGCCAAAAAATACAAAATTCTAGATTTTTGCAGATAGGAGCTTGAAACCTTTACAGTGGGGTTTCTGATACGCTGAATTCAATGGTGTAATTTTCTTTAAGATTCTAGGACCTTTAGGGGGTGTTTCCGCCTTTTTCAAAAATCAGGCAAATTTTTTCAGGCTTTAATGAGTAAAGCTAAACTTTATGGAACTTATATATTTGAAATCAGCACAATATGTCAATTTTTTTGATATATCTATCTATTGGTGTCAAAATTCCGTTTTTTAGAGTTTCAGTTACTATTGAGCGGTATCGCTCCTTACTTACAGCTTGTTACCACGAACTGTTTGACTAATCATGAAATTTCCTTTTCAGAACCAAAACGAGATACAGTCATTGGATTAAGCTCATTGTGCAAAAGTGATACCAAATTAAACAAAAAAAGGCATAATCTAAAGACGCTCAATTTTTATACTGTAAACATTAATCTTAATCTGTTTGCTTTTACTGTTCCAAAACTCCTAATTGTTTTGTGTTTTCAGTAAAGGGCTAGTTTTCATTTGTGGGTTTATTTGCACTAGTTTTATCGACATATGTTAGATAGACTTCGAAGCAATAATTCTTGTTCGTTTTAAGGTTCAACTTCACTAATTACTTCCCTCAAAAAAGCTTGTTTTTTAAATTAATTTTTCAAAGAAAAGAAACTGTCTAAAATCACACAAACAGTAAAAGATTTGCCAAATATAAAAGATAATCTAAATGCAAAGACTGATCTGGGAAATACATAATTCTATAAATTTTATTTTATTAATTACTCAGTTGCATCAAGACTGAACCTATCATAGGCAGCGCGCTAGCGCTGCCTAAGTAAAGAACGATGTGGTCACAATGTTCTTCTTCTTTCTTCGACAGGCACTTCGTATCGAAGGAGTTGCCGTAGAAACTTCGAAAAGGGCTCATTCAATTAGAAATTGGGGTGGCTATATGGAAGGGGTCGTCGTAAAGACTTCAAAAGGGGCTCTTTCGATTGGAAATAAAGAGTTCTAGGGCCCTTTTTAATAGTCGAAAGTGATTGGAGGGCAACTAGCCCCCCCCCCTCACGCCCATCATTCCCTCAAACACATCCAATCAAAATTTTGAGATAGGTATTTTGTTCAACGTAGTTGTGTTCCACTTTGAAATTGTGTTTATGAGGAGGACACTCCCCCACAACCCTCGTGGCAAGGGTTTTAAGCTATAGCCTGGGGGCATATAAAGTCTTTAAAGAAGGCGTTGTCGTAAAAACTTCAAAAAAGACTCATTCGACTGGAAATTCAAAGGGCTAGTGCCCTTTTAAATAGTCGAAAGTGATTGGAGGGCAACCAGCCCCCCCACGCCCATCATTTCCCCAAATACATCCAATCAAAATTCTGAGATAGCCATTTTGTTCACCGTAGTTGATTTCCAGATAGAAAATATGTTTTTGAGGAGGACACTCCCCCACAGCCTTTAGGGCAAGGGTTTTAAGTTATGCCCTGGGGGTATATAAGGTTTTTAAAGAAGTCGTTGTCGTAGAAACTTCTAAAAAAGCTCATTCGATTGGAAATTCAAAGGGCTAGTGCCTTTTTTAATAGTCGAAAGGGATTAGAGGGCAACTAGCCCCCCCCCCACGCTCATCATACCCCCAAACACATCCAATAAACATTTTGAGATAGCCATTTTGTTCAGCGTAGTTGATTTTCAGATAGAAAATACAATTTTGAGGACACTCCCCCACAACCCTCAGGGCAAGGATTATAATTTATGCCATGTGAGCATATACGGTTTTTATTGAAATCTTTATCGTAGAAACTTGAAAAATGTCTTAGTCGATTGGAAACTCAAATGGATAGTTCCCTTTTTAAATGTCGAAAGTGATTTAAGGGCAACTAACCCCCCTCTCACGCCCACCTTTTCCTCAAACACATCCGATCAAAATTTTGAGATAGCCATGTTGCTCAATGTAGTTGAAAGTTTTGGAAATTAGGATGACTACCTCTCCCCCCACAGCCCTCAGGGCAAGGGTTGTAAGTTATGCCCTGGGGCATATAAAGTTTTTATCGAGAGATATGTCGCAGAAACTTCAAAAGGGCTCATTCAATTGGAAATTGAAAGGGCTAATGCCTTTTTGAATAGTTGAAAGTGATTGGATAGCGACTAACGTCCCTCTCACGCCCGCCATTTTCCAAAACACATCCAATCAAAATTTTGAGTTATCCATTTTTCTCAATGTAGATGAACATTCTAGAAATAATGTCTTTTAGGATGATAACCCCCTGAGAGCCCTCAGTGCAAGGGTTGTAAGTTATGCCCTGGGGGCATATAAGGTTTATATAGAAAGTTGTTGTGTAAATCATAGGCAGCAGGATCGCTCCTAAGTAAGGAGCGGGGACACTCGAGAAGAAGACAAGAAATGGGGACTAAGTAAAGAAGAGGACACTCCCCCACAACCCTCAGGGCAAGGGTTTTAAGCTATGCCCTGGGGGCATATAAGAACGATGTTGGCACAATGTATTATTTATTAATTTTTTCCTTTAGAGCAGGGCACTTTGTATCGAAGAAGTTGTCATAGAAACTTCGAAAAGCGCTCATTCAATTGGAAATTGGAATGGCTTGTGCCCTTTTTAATAGTCGAAAGTGATTGGAAGGTGACTAACATCCCTCTCACGCCCACTATTTCCCCAAACACTTCCAATCAAAATTTTGAGATAGCCATATTTTTTAACGTAGTTGAAAGTTCTGGAAATTCGTTCTTAGAGGATGACAACCACCCTAACAGACCTTAGGGTTAGGGTTGTAATTTATGCCCTGGGGGCTTGTAAGGTGCTTATAGAAAGCGTTGTCGTTTCCAAAAGGGCTCATTCGATTTGAAATCGAAAGGCCTAGTGCCTTTTTTAATAGTCGAAAGTGATTGGAAGGCTTGACATTTTTATAGTAAAGATCGAAGTGGGTATAATGTATTATTTTTTGGTGTTGTTGTTGTTTAGACCAGGACACTCCCCAACAACTCTCAGGGCAAGGGTTTTAAGTTATGCTCTGGGCGCATATAATGTTTTTACTGATGGTGTTCTCATAGAAACTTCAAAAAATGCCAATTCGATTGGAAATTCAAAGGCTGGTATCCTTTTTAACAGCCGAAAGTAATTAGTAATATTTTTTGTTGTCGTTGTTGATTATATCAGGGCACTTCGTATCGAAGGAGTTGTCGTGGGAACTTCGAAAAGGGCTCATTCGATTGAAAATAGAAAGGGCTGATGGCCTTTTCAATAGTCGAAAGTGATTTGAGGGTTACTAATCCCTCTTCCACGCCAACCCTCCCATTTCTGCTCTTAAAATTTAATCAAATCAATATAGCGTAAGTGCATCCAAGCTATTAAACAAAGTAAACAGATTTTTTTGCGAATGGTATCAAGTTTTCAATTTCAGGTCCACTAGAGGAGGTATGAAACTAAATTAAATACTACTGTTTGTGTCCAGATTTTTAAAATGGTGTATGTTGTTAAAAATTGCTGAAAATTTTTCTCCAGCATACAAATAGCAGGCCAAACTATAAAGTCTTAAAAAAACTAAAATATTTAAAGTATTATGTTCTCTTTCCCTGAACAGACTATGTCAATATAAAACGAACAGAAATTAATTAAAAAAAACTTTCTCCACAAAACAAGTTTATCAAAGAAAAGTAAAGAACTCTATTAAACAAAAACTGAGTAAAAATAAAATCAAATAATATACCAAGCGTGAAACTACCCCAAATCAGCATCGATAAATAAATGAAACCCAAAACGAACAGAAATTGCAATAATTAACCGAGTCAAACTCAAAACGAGCAGAAATTAACATAAGTTGGGCGCAAAACCCCTATGCCTTCCCAAGGCCAGAAAAAAATTTGCACTTTACTGAAAAAATACAAATGAATGTGCATTGTCACTTATACATATACTGATATTTAGTAATCAAAATATTAATATTATGTGATTTATTAAAGTTATATAAGTAAAAACATTTATATTGTCGGGATTTCCTCAAAAATCAGCTGTTGCAAGCGTGTGTTTTGCCCCTATCTGAAGTTTCTGAGTTGCCGTTAAAACAGAAAAACAATCACAAAGAGACAAGTGGCAAAGGATAGAAAAAGAAAAAGTAGCAAAGGATAGAAAAGGATAGAAATAGAAAAAGAACGTTATAACCTAATACCTGCTTTTATGATTCGATTCAAATCCAGCGCACCAATTTGTTTCTAAACTATTATATACTCATCCTATTTTATTCTTTTTCATTAGCATTAACCTAACTTCACTTTTTAGAAGTGTCCGTAAAATGCACCAGTAATTAAGCAATAAAAATAATTGATACACATTTTGTTCTGGCCTTGGGAAGGCATAGGGGTTTTGATCAAAACTTATGTTAATTTCTGCTCGTTTTGAGTTTGACTCGGTTAATTATTGTAATTTCTGTTCGTTTTGGGTTTCATTTATTTATCAATGCTGATTTGTGGTAGTTTCACGCTTGGTAGATTATTTGATTTTATTTTTGCTCATTTTTTGTTTAATAGAGTTCTTTACTTTTCTTTGAAAAACTTATTTTGTGGAAAAAGTTTTTTTAATTAATTCTAGTATAGAGTTTATTACCAGTGTAATGAACAGCGAAGACTGTCACTTGCTGCCAACACACCTTTTAGGGATTTCTTTGTAGGTTTTGCATTATATTTTGTAAATTTGCGCAAAATGAATAAATCTCCACACTGATATGTACCTATGTAGAGAGGGGACCATTTGACCCTTCCAGGCCTAGAGATTATTGCAATTTTCTCTATAATGTTGTAACTATGTTTGTTTACCTCTTCCAAAAATGCTGAGTTCTTACAAAGACAAATCTTTCTATATCTGTCTAAATTGTTGTACCTTCTCAATAGAAAGTTTACAAAAGAATAAAAAGACAATTAAAATTTGAAAGATTGATTGGTTTTATTAGCTTAGAGTGTGCTAGACTAGAATGAGACAATAACTGGGTCCTACTATGTTGGTCATACTCTTTTTAAATGCTTTAAAGGAACTAACTCTCTACTTAATAAAAATCCCATAAAATAGAATTATTACAAACTCCTCCATCAATATGAACATGGAAAAGGCTCTGTCTTGTTGTATATTGATTTTCCAGAAATATTTCAAACTTAATTTCAATCTGTCTGATTAGTAGGACGTCAGTTTTGTTGTATTTTAAAAGCTGGAGTATTTTAAAAAAAAATAACAAAGCATTAATTTATATCGTCAGTAATAGGCGGCTCTTCAAAAGAAAACATAATTGTAAGACATATGAAATAATCTGTAAAAATCTTTGTTCAAACCATAATATCAAAATTACGCTAGTATCAAGACATCAAAGAATATAATTTTATAAAAAAAAAAAAGCATTTAATTTTGACAAAGCTCTAATTAAGTCGCAATATAAAGCCCTTATCAATTATCAATTATAAGACAGATACCAATTAGGCTATATGTGTTCAACCATACGAACCTTATCTATCACGCCCATGTGTAGTTTTATTTTGGGTAGTATTGGTCTCTTACCAGTCTCTGGGAAGCTAATATACTTTTTTAGCTTTCCAGCGAGTTTGTTTCTTCAAATTGGAATTTATTTTTTTGTCGTCCCAAAGCAGAACTTATAAACTAGCTAAAAAATTGTATTTTGAGAATTAAAGGCGTATTCTCTCTTGTAAGAATTGGAAATTTACTGACTCCGACTGTACAGTGCATAATGAAAAATATTTGCTTTAGATATCCGTCATATTGCATCACCCTCTTCTTGAAAGAGCTAAAAATTACTGATTGGCTGAGAACTATTGTTGCTACCAATTCTTAGACCGTAGATTCCTTTTTAATACGACAGTCTAACTAGTTGGCTGAAAATAAGTCAAATGCCAAGTAAATTTCACAAATGACTTCTGAAGTTTGATATTATTAAGACCTAAAAATTTAAATATGAAAATATTATATTGTTATTCTGTTATATCTAAAGGCTCGCATATCTAAATTTTCTATTTGCCTAGTTTTATTTGCTTAGAAATAAGAAAAATGTTACAGGACGCACGAACTTAAACGAATTATTTGCCCTGGAACACTTGGACGTTTCCTGTCAAGAAGATTTGTGATTCGGAAAATTACGACTCCATCGCCTTCTAAATGCTTTCCAAACTTTCGATTTTCCAGGTTGTTTCTCGTGGAAATGAAATTGTAATAGAATTTTATGCCTCTCAAGATGGAAGAATGCACAAAGGCTTTCACATTACTGTTCACCAGCTCCTATCGAAAATAGATGAAACGACGTTAGGAAAAACTATTAAGAGCGAAAAGTAAGTATCAAATAAGGTAAATGTTCAGTAGACATAAAAATTCATCATTTGCTTAGATACTGTTTCGTTGTCCAAAGAGAAGGCGTCATAACATCTAACTGTCAGGAGGACTAACGTCAGGAGCACTGCAAAATCCGTCATAACATCAAGAAAAAAAATCCGTCAGAACCACTAACCGTCATAACATCTCAAATTTTAAAACTTTAGTTTTTTTGGGTTTAGGGGGGAAAGGTACCTAGGTTAGGTTACGTATTTAATATATGGCATGCTTTAACCCCCCCCCCCCCCTGATGTGCAAATATATAGCCAAAATTTGTTTCTAAACTATTATATACTTATTACTATTATATAAACTTATAATTTTTTTTAGATATTATGACAGTTAGTGGTTCTGACGGATTTTCCTTTTAGATACTATGACGTTTAGTGCTTGTGACGGTTAGTCGAAATGGTAGCACCCCTTGTCCAAATAGATATAAAATTCAATACAGTGTTTTTATATGTAATGTTAGTTAACATTATATAAGTTAGGTTAAGTTTGGATCTTCAAAAATTATAGAAAATACTAACTCAACATTTTACAGCGATCTGATTGAACTGAAATTTTGCATATTTATTGATTTCCATCGATAAATCATGATATTTAAACTATTAAATTATTATTTTATTCTAGCTATTGATTGGTACTTTTATGGCATGATCTTTTGTAATTTTGAGTCAAAAGTGAAATAACAATGTTAACAAAGAAAATGCTTTTAATCTCAAAAAGTCAAAACCATCTGCCCAAAATATTATTTAAAGACTAACACTAAAAATGCGAGTCGAAGAACTATTAAAACTTCTTGATAATCATGGTGATGTGGTTTTTATATTGACACTAACGGGTTCAGTGTTACAGATTGTCAATTATTATTGGATATAGTTCTTTAATATACAAAAGTATAAAATATATTCTCTATAATGGTTATTAATCTTCAAAAGTTACTCCAAGTTTGAACATTAATTCCTAAAGATTTCTCCGGAGACGGTGTAATCCCTCAGATAATCATGGTTACAGCTCTAGCTGCAACCTAGTAAAAGGCAAACCGCAGCAAATAGTAAGCAAAAATTAAAAAAGCGTTTTAAATTAGAAAAAAAAACAAGTCCACAAATGTTGTTAATCTGAAAGAAAAAATCCCAAGCAGCATAGGTATACCACTTTCGTTTCGTATTCCAAAAATATCATTACTGAATTTCTTTTGTTAAAGGTTCACGCAATGTCTTTTCAAGACATGGAAAAAAAGATAAAAAAAATTTTAAGTTCGGTTCAGAATCGCTAAAGTTATTATCTAAACTGCAAAATCTCTATGGCGTCCTAGCAATAATTCTAATGTTTTAATTCTAACTAGAAAAATACCTGAAAATTTTAAAATTAGTTTGTTTTTTTCTTTGATAAAAACAACTCGATACGTGATTAAGCTTACAAGTTTGAACCCTCAAAGATGAATTCAATGAATGAACAAGCCTTTACAGGATGTTTAATAGTAAATTAAACATCCTGACCCCAACCCCTTGCCACTTCGTGGTTGAAGAAGGGTTATTAAAAGGAGGACTAACTATTGCTATACTTATTTATTCATTTTCATTTTTTTATTTATTCATATTATTTATTTGACAATTTCACGGTAATATTCTCTCCATACGTAAGATTGTGCATCCAAAGAGGATGAAAGACAAACGAAAAAGTTCTGTAGGAGAATTCAGGTAATTCTTCCCAAAATCTTTGAAAGGAAAACAAACTTATTTTATCATACAATTTATCGTACCTACACAAGAAATGGTCTTTTTTTGAAATTTCGATTCATTTCTAAGTAATGAATGGCTTTTCTATAAAGGGACAGGTCAAATAACTCCCTAAGCCTAAAGGCACATTTCTGTTGAGCTTAGCAAAATTTTCCACAACCATGTCGTTATGCAAACCTGTCCGCTTCGTTAACCTTTTGTGTTGAAGCAATTCACCTGGAGCTACTTTCTTAGGTGCTAATAATTTTTTTTTTTTAAACAAAGAATTAAAAATCTATTTCTTCTCTTAAAAAAAAGAAACGAGACTGTGTTTTGATTTTTTTTTTCTCCACCCTAAACTTATTTTTCCCTTCAATATTTGTACAGCATCCTTGTTCCGCTCCCTAGATTGGAGGTGATTAGAAATTATATAAAAGAATAACTTTTCACAGAAACTAAGGAGCAAGATTAAAACTTAAAACGAACAGAAATTGTTCCGTCAAAAATAAAAAAGACCATCGCTGTGTCCTTTCGAAATTAAATTTTAATTAAAGAATTAAAAATCTATTTCTTCTCTAAAAAAAAACGAAATGATACTGTGTTTTGATTTTTTTTTTTTTTTTTTTTTTTTTTCTCCACTCTAAACTTATTTTTCCTTCAATTCTTGTACAGCTTCTTCGTTCTGCTCCCTAAATTGAAGGTGATTGGAAATTATATAAAAGAATAAGTTTTCACAGAAACTAAGGAGCAAGATTAAAACTTAAAACGAACAGAAACTGTTCCGTCAAAAATAAAAAAAGATCATCGCTGTGTCCTTTCTAAATTAAATTTTAATCAAAAAAGAGCAAAGATTAATTTAAAAAAACAAATTTTTCTGAGGGAAGTAAAGAGTGAAGTTGAAACTTCAAACAAACAATAATTATTACATCCCAGCCTATCTAACATATGTCAATAAAACCAGTGAAAATAAATCAACTGGTGACATTTCCCTATGTTTGTAGGATTACAGAAAACTACCACTTTACTGAAAACACAAAAGCCAATTTTCATATAAAACAAGAAAATTGATTCAGGACTCAAAAGTAAATGCGTAGTCTCACAACAACTAACTAATCTATAACGCTTTTCATAGTCTTATAGGAGCTGTGGTTTCAGTAACTTTCAGTACACAATTAAAATTATCGTAAAAACTTGGGCATACAAATAATATGTTTAAAGTCATTAAACAGCATACAAAATAACGGATTGATTTATCACGTAACATCTCGGTTTCACCTAGTATTCCTCGGAATGAAGAACATATCAACCGTAATATGAACTCTGGAAATCCAGTTAATTCTCTCTAAAAAAAACGAGAATTTCAAGTTTTGATACAAATTCTAAAGCGAGTCTGTAGTCTTAATACTAGCAAGATTCCTTCACTTCGAACTTGTCTATAAAATAAACATAAAATGTCCTTTTCAGGTCAAACACGACAGTCAATCATTGAACTGATCTCATTGTGCAGAATTGATGCCAAATTAGACGAAAAAAAGCAACAACCTAAAAATGCTTTACTTTTATACCGTTAAAAGTGTCCTTAAATGGTTTACATTTACCGTACCAAAGCTCCTATTTTGTTTTTTGTTTGAAGCACTAGTTTTCTGTAATCCTACAAACATAGGGAAAGATCATCAGTTGATTTATTGGCACTAGTTTAATTGACATATGTTAGGTAGGTTGTGAAGTAATAATTTTGGTCGTTTTAACTTTCAACTTCGCTCTTTACTTCCCTCGGAAAACCTTTGTTTTTTAAAATTAATATATATATTTATATATATATATTTATATATATATATATATATATATATATATATATATATATATATATATATATATATATATATATATATATATATATATATATATACCTATAGAAATGGCACCAATAGGATTATTAATTGCTAAAATCATTATTCTAGAAAACGTAAGTCAGCAATATATGTAAAAGAAAACTGTAAACAAATTTTCTTGAAGTTGTACCTTCATCTCTTTACCGCCAAGAGCCAAAAACCTAACGTCATAAAAATTAAAACTACTGTTTTTTTTATATAAGCTATCAATGGCTTCATAGATGACAAAAAGCAAAACAAAAATCCCAGGATGTTGGAACAAAGTCTAAGAATCATATTAGAGCTGAAAAAGGTCGTAATTTACATAATCGACTACCTTGAAAAAATGGCCATAGTAAAATTATATTCGGATTTCCTGGGAGGTTGAGAGTAGGAAAAACAATTAAAAAGGACATGGAAGGGGGAGCTGGTTGCTTTAAATCACTTTTAACAATTAAGAAGCACAATATCAGAGAAAATCAATAGTATTCACATGTAGATATGCAATGAATCTATAAAATCATGACACAAAAAAAATGTTTTGGTAAATGCCTTTAATATAATTCGCAATCGATGTTGTGCGCAAAGTTGTAAATCCGTTAAATACACGCTAGCATCCGGATACTTGCCCTCAGAATTCAAATAAGTTATAATAAGTTCTATTGTGTTAGTTGTGTTAGTTCTATTGTTCTATACGTGTTTGTTCCATTTTCCACAGTCACCTTCAAGGATATATCCGTCCTATTCGTCATTGGTATCCATCAGGCTATTCCACTGAAGCTTGGCTCATAGGAAAGCCATCAGAAAAGGTTTGGATTCAAGTTCATTATAAGGTGAAGGACGAGAAAATCCTCTCTGATCCCTACAGAAAAAAAGGAGAGACATGTAAAGAGAAATGGTCAATTTACGAAGCTGCCGAGATCGGGAAGGAGCTTATTGGTAGTCATTGCAGCCGTAATAGAGAAAATATCATTAAAAGCTATACGTCAAAGTCCAATCAACTTTTAATAGGTAAGATTTCATTTTTTTTAAGCAACGTGCACGTTTTCAAAGTTCAAATCTTAAAAATCCTTTTTCACAATGGAAAAAGGGTTTTGGCCATTATGATATTTTCGAACAGTTGGTGGTGATGAACTGTAAGTAAGGAGCCACCCGGCTCAATAGCAACCGAAACCCTAAAAACCAGAATGTTGATACCAATAGGTACACCAAAAGAATTATATTTTTATGCTGATTTCAAATATATAAGTGTCATCAGCTTTTTATTTACCTGTCAAAAGCTATGAACCTGAGAAAAATTGCCTTATTTTCGAAAGAAAGGGAGAAACACCCCTAAAAGTCAAATAATGCTAATGAAAATAACCATCAGATTCAGCCTATCAGAGAACACTACTGAAGAGGTTTCAAGCTCATTTCTGCAAAAATGTGGAATTTTGTATTTTTTGCCAGAAGAAAGATCACGGATGCGTGTTAGTTTGATTTCTTTTCTTCCCAGGGGTGATCGTATCGACCCAGTGGTCCTAGAATATCGCAAGAGGGCTTATTCGAACGTAAATTAAAAGTTCTAGTGCCCCTTTTAAGTGACGAAAAATAAAGGGTAATTAGGCCCCCTCCCACCCTCATTTTCCCCCAAAGTCACCCGATCAAAATTTTGAGATAGCAATTTTGTTCAACATAGTCGAAAAATCTAATAACTATGTCTTTGAGGATAACTTAATCCCCCACATTCCCCGGGGAAAGGCTGCAAACTATGAACTTTGCCCATTGTTTACATATAGTATTGGTTATCGTGAAGTTTACAGACGTTTTCAGGGGGGATTTTTTCTGGCGGGGGGTGGGGTGAGTCAGGGGGAGGAGGTTACGTGGGAGGATCTTTCTATGGAGGAATTTTTCATGGGGGAAGGGAATTTTCTATGAAGGGGGCATTGGATTTCCCAGCATTTTTTAAAGAACGATAAGAAACTAAATAAAAAATAAGTTTTTTCACCTGAAATTACAATTAAACTTAAAAATTGAAACGAACAGTAATTGTTACGTATATGAGGGGGTTCGCCCCCTAGCAATTACCTCGCTCTTTACGCCGAAGTTTTTTTAGTACTTTCAAAAGAGCTATATATTTTAATTAAACACCCTTGGTCATTAAGGGGTTATTCGTAAAAACTGGAACAGAATTCGAACTTTAGCGTAAAGAACGAGGTATTTACGAGGGGGCGAACCCCTTCATATACGTAATAGTTTCTGTTTGTTTTAAGTTTTAATGTTGCTCCTTACTTTCAGTTGAAAAAGCTTGTTTTTTTTATTAAATTTTGTAAACCAGGATGAATGCTTGCACTTGCTTATGTAAACCTCTATTTAAGTTCTTTCTATATGCCCTTTTATATTGGCAGATGTAATGGTTTCCGTAAATTCCAAAGATAGACGATAAACGTTGGTACATGGTCTTTATTAAATAACGTGAGAATAACAATAGAGAAAATAAGGTAGCACAAGAACAACTAGCTACGACGAAGGCGAGAGATGGACTCCCTTTAGGAATGAGCCAAGAATGTAACTTTCCTGGAACGGAAGTTCCAGCTATTGGTTGTTCAACCATGCCTGGGAACGGACCCCTTTCCCACGACTAGCTTTAGTCCCAAGAGCCCCCCTGGACTGTTCTCGTTGACATATACATGGCGAAATCTCTAAGATACGAGACACCGGAAAAAGCCTTCTCGAATTTACGTTACAAATACTTTACAGATTCTCCCCCCTGTTTTAAGTTAAATTTCCCAAATTTGGCTTATCCCCTTATCATTAAACCCTCAAACTTTAATTGAATTCAAAACATTCAACACCCTTCCCAAATTATTCACTTCTCACTTACTAACATTCTTCAGCATAAACTAGTAAAGAATTACATAATATAAACACTACACAATACTTGCATAAGTAAAAATTTATATAGTATAAACGAACCACACCAATAACAGTAGTCGGAAACTGGATATTTTAACACTTCATTTTTCTTTGTATACTTTAAAATAGACTTGTTCCCCATACCCCTGAATTTGATGAGGACAAGGAAAGTTGGGATTATGTATAAACTTTGAATTAGGGCAAAAGGAATGACCGGGAAAGGCTAATTAATTCTGAAAATACCAGCGACAAATAAATGAAATTGCAGAAACTCTAAAAATCATACCATGCAGCAATGACGTTAAGATATTATTCCCAATAAAATCCTCGGGGTTTTATTGCTGCGGAACGCCTCGGCTTAGACCTATTTGGTTTTTCTCTACTAACTTGTGGTTCGACAAATGGCAGTACTACTGTTGATATCTCTACATAACTATTAGCGCTACGCATTAAAACCATCCCGTGAGGCATCAACCTCATCTCGCGAGATATTACAACCAGCTCCCTCTCCCTGGGTAGCCAAACCGCCCTGCGAGGCATCAGTACCATCTCGCAGTGCAACAAAAAAAACCATCCCGTGAGGCATCAGCATCATCCCACGGGACCTCAAAACCAGCTCCCTTTGCCTGGTTAGCCAAACCGCCCTGCGAGGAATCAGTACCATCTCGCAGTGCAACAAAAAAACCATCCCGTGAGGCATCAGTACCATCCCACGGGACCTTAAAACCAGCTCCCTTTTCCTGGGTAGCCAAACCGCCCTGCAAGGAATCAGTACCATCTCGCAATGCAACAAAAAAAACCATCCCGTGAGGCATCAGTATCATCCCACGGGACCTAAAAACCAGCTCCCTTTTCCTGGGTAGCCAAACCACCCTGCGAGGAATCAGTACCATCTCGCAGTGCAACAAAAAAAACCATCCCGTGAGGCATCAGTACCATCCCACGGGACCTCAAAACCAGCTCCCTTTTCCTGGGTAGCCAAACCGCCCTGCGAGGAATCAGTACCATCTCGCAGTGCCTTCTCATTATCATTGAGTCCAAATTTCACCCTCGTCAGCGCAGAAAGAAATTCATCGGAAAAAAAAGACGTGTCTCCTTTCCCCACTATCTGTTCCATCTGTTCATATTGTATTGCAACCTTTTACGCATCACCTAAACAAAAAAAAATTTCGGCACTATTATTTAACAAAGACCGTTTTTAGGACGGTCTGATCCACTCCTTGAATAAATTTAAAGCAAATCTTCCAATAACAACACCATCATCCCTGGCTTCTAAGGACACCCTCCATGACCTTCCTAATTTTTGCATCCTTCTATAGAATAGATATACCCTTTCATCCTTAAATTGAGCCACGCCTACAAAATCTCCAACCATTTTGCCTACTATTTTGCATGGGGTATATACTACAAGTAATCCACCTTTTAAACTTGACAAATTTATAATAGTGGGATCCAGATTCCCAAAAAAGGAGCGAAACAAACCATGGGCCAAAAATGACTCAAAGCTTTTGAATCAGACCAATTTAACAACAACTGAAATTTTTGTAACTTTGCAACAAACTCAATTTTTGTAACTTTGTAACAAATTTTGTAACAAACTTAATTATTTTTCCATTTTCTGACTTTGTGAATGGCGTTATTACTAAAAAAAGGGGTCAATTAGCGATCCTATTACTTGGGACTGTTGAGGCTGTTCTATTGGAGGATTAATTGGGGTGGTGCTCAGGGGAGTTGGAGGGTTTGTTGGGACCCATGTCTTGATCTTTTGAAGGTAATCATAAAGTTCATATTGATCAAAATCAGGATCATTTGAGTCAAATAAAAGAGGTGGAACTATGCCATTTATCCTTCACTGTCTTACAAAATCAAAAGCAACCATTTTGTTATATCCAGTTTCCGCAATATCAAGTATAGGAATAAAAACTGACATATTGAGATCAAAATTTGAAAAATCAATTACTCTAAAAATTTAAATGTTGGTTTTAAAGACAATTCTTTAATTACGGACGCTAGACTTTGGGCAATTAACTTCACTTCTAACAACAAGGGTCTAATAGAATTTACTGGGTTGGTTAACCGCGTTAAATCACTTACGAAAGGTCGTTTGTCTTACATCCAATTGCAGTTGGTCTCAATTAAATCACTAGCGTCAAATGGAGTCACAATTGAGAATTAATTTTCGATTATCGAATTCACAATGTTAAATTTTGTTTGGAAACTGTCAAATGTGGATCACAGGTCGAATGTATAAAATCAGGGAAAAAAAAACACCTAACTTAAAATGGATAAGTGAAGGTAGAAATCAACCGAAGACTTTCAGTTGTAGAAATTGGAATTATTATGTAGAAGCTATCGCGAGGAAATCCATATTGGGCATTGTGTAACAGCCTATTTCAAAATGTTCATTTAAAAGAAAATGTTTCTCAAGAAGGCGCTTTGAATAGAAAAAAGTTCAATACCTCGTAACATTTCGATGCCTTTTTATCAGTCTTTTGTAGTATTTGCCGTTCAATATCACAAGCAATTTTGGTAGCGGGCGAAATAGCTCTTCAATATGTTGCCAGTATGTAGCGTAAGATGTCGTAAGTACTTACAACGGTCACTCAAATGTCACTTGGAGGTTTTCCCCTAGTGGTATATGCTCCACTAATCTTAACCGCTGCCACCACTCTGTAAACCTCTATTTAAGTTCTTTCTATATGCCCTTTTTATATTGGCAGATGTAATGGTTTCCGTAAATTCCAAAGATAGACGATAAACGTTGGTACATGGTCTTTATTAAATAACGTGAGGATACACATAGAGAAAATAAGGTAGCACAAGAACAACTAGCTACGATGGAGGCGAAAGATGGACTGCCTTTAGAAAATGAGCCAAGAATGTAACTTTCCTGGAACGGAAGTTCCAGCTATTGGTTGTTCAACCATGCCTGGGAACGAACCCCTTTCCCACGACTAGCTTTAGTCCCAAAAGCCCCCCTGGACTGTTCTCGTTGACATATACATGGCCAAATCTCTAAGAAACGAGACACCGGAAAAAGCCTTCTCGAATTTACGTTCCAAATACTTTACACTTAGTTACTTGCTCTGTGTACCATGTTAAAAGTTAAAATGTGTTCCATCATAAACCACAACGGGAAATTGCAGCTTACTCTAAAAGCCTTTACAGTCGTATGTCACAGTCGTAAGTTGTCGCAGTCGTAGTCACAACCAGTGATTTTACCCGAAATTCCACCTCAATACCCTTAGCCTTTTCAGATAGGCTACACCCACGATCAAACATTACCCTCTTTCCCAATGATAAATCCTGCGTGTAGAGAATAAAAAACCTGCATATTTTATATTCCCTTCACAGAGGGATCTAGGGACATGAAATCCCCTGAAGCATAGCTAGTATGCATTGTGACTATTTTGAATAAAATGGCATTTTAATTTTTCTATCTGTGCTAACGGGTGCATCTAAGAGCACAAGAGGGGGGGGGGGGGTTGGCCTTCATTCCTTTTTCAAAATTCTTCTCAACTTGCCTTTGAAATCTCAACTTCATACCCTTAGCCGTTCCTTAGATATTACTGTTGTGTCCTTTTGAAACTCTCCTGCATATGGTGTGGTTTGGTTTTGTTTGACATCACCCTCGACATTTTCAAAAAAAAAAATCCTGCATACCCATAGCTTTGTCGGAAACTCCAGATCAGAAATGCCGCCGTTTGCCAATAAGCCACCTTATTTAGAAACAATTAGCAACTTTTATAACTTACAACACTTATCTCAGGGGCTGTGGGGAGTCATGAAATCTGTGGATGTATTGCTATTTGACTTTTCAACTATTTGAACAAGGTGGCCATTCCAAAATTTTGATCTGATGTATTTGGGAGAAGGGTAGCCAAGAAAGGTATAGGAGGAGGACTTGCTGTCCGCTAACCATTCCTCAACATGACTTGAAAGCTTAAACTTAACACCCTCGGCCGCTCTAAAGATATTGTAGGTACGCCCTTTTAACAAACTAGATACGTATAATGTCTTTTGATTTGGTTTAACAGGCTTCATATTATTCCCCGACCTTAATACCATTAGCCTTTTAGAACGCACGCAGAATCAAAAATTCCTTCAAAATGCCCATGGAGGGCATTTCATTCTTGGAGGCATAGTTAAAGTACGTTTTAGTTACTTTGACCAAAATTGCTTTTCCAAAAAAATAATAAGTGTTGGAGGGAGGGGGCATCTAAAAAGGGCAAGGGGCTGGTTGCCCTTCAATCTCTCTTCACTATTCCCCACACTATACCATGAAAGTTTCAACTTAATATTCTAAGCTTTTTCTTAGCTATTGCTAATACGCCCTTTTGACAACCAGCATACCCATGGTGATTTGATAGTTTTCGGAATCCCTCTCGAAAGCTATGGGGGGGGGGGCCCTGAATCCCCTTAAGGCATAGCCGTTTGGCTTTTAGACTATTTTGAACAAGATGGCAATTTAAAATATCTGATCGAATGTTATTTTGGAGGGAGGGCAGAAAAAAGGCACGGGAGGGGGGTTGGCACCCCCCTTCCACTTTTAAACGTCCACCTTAACATGTTCGAAAGTTTCAACTTAATATTCTCAGCCATTCTTAAGATATTGCAGATCTACCTTTTTGATCAACTTGATGCACATAGTAGCTTTTGATTTAGTTTAACATACCCCAATACATTATCCAAAGTTTCACTTTAATAACCTTAGCCTTCTTGGACACACGCAGAATGAAACATTTTCCCTTTTACTAATGATAAATCTTGCATGTAAACAATGGGAAAATTGTTTACACAGCCCCTTGCCTCTGGGCTGTGAGGGGGGGGGGGAGCACTGCATTCTGAAGGCTTGGCTCTCTTAGACCTATTGAATAGCTTATAAAAATTTCAAAATTCCGATAAGTCTTGAGGACAGGGGGCTCGTGAAAAGGGCAAGGAGAGGTGAAGGTTAGTTGTCCTCCAATCACTCTTCAACATACCTTGAAAGTTCCAGCTTAATACCGTTAGTTGTTCCTAGGATATCGTTGATATTTTCTCTTGACAACCAACAAGGACACAGTCTGTTGATTGTATTCGACATCCCACCTAATAATTTCTTAAAGTTTCATCTTAATACATTAAGCATTTTTGGAAATTCACGATCAAACATTCCTTCTTTTCCCAATAAAACCCTTGAATGTTAATAATGGGCAGCTTGCGTAACTTACAGCCGTCTCTCTGGGGAGTCTGGGAAGTTTTATCATCCCCGGAGGCATAGTCATTTGACCTTTTGACTACAATGAACGAAATGGCTATCTTAAAATTTTGATCTAATCCTATGGAGGAATAAGGGTGTGGGAGGGGGCAGTTTGCCCTCCGATCACTTTTTACTCTTATAAAAGGTACTGGAACCGTCGATTCCTAATCGAATGAGCCTCCTTTTAAGTTTATATGACCACCCCTTCCGTATGAAGTGTCTCTGGAAAAAAATTATAATAAATAAATAATAATTCATAGAAGCCTTATGGCCCTTTATTATACGCAACACTAGAGCGTTGTCTCTGATTTCCTCTTGTGTCAATGGATGTTTATTTTATTTTTTATTTTTTTAATGGTTAAACTCGTGATACCATAATTTTTATGTGTGGCACTGATCTTGGTAATTCAATAATTGACTACAGGGGGTGAGGAGGCTTAACCCTCGTGCAAAATTCCGAAAGTTTGACATAATTTCTTCAGTTTATTATCTTTCCCGTGTTATTAATTTTTTTTTAGTTTGTCTCAACTAAAAAAGACGTGGGTGCACACGCTTGCAAAGTTCATCTTATATATATATATATATATATATATATATATATATATATATATATATATATATACATTTTTAACCTGGTTTTAAATCCCTAAATATTAAGGTTATTTTTCTGTTGGCAATTATTCAGGCTATTTGAATTATAGTAAGTTTCCCAGACTCCTCTTCCAATACATTGGAGGTTTGCTTGAGTCATCTTGATTGAACTCTACATGTATATTTGAATATGGGCCATTTATGTTCTAGCAGCATTCACTTTAATCAAGTTTCGCATCAAAATCCAATCCTGTGAAGCACACAAATAAGCACTTAGTTCATAAATAAAGTGAAAATACATAACCTATATAATCAACGGGCAAAATTTTTAAATAAGACAACACTGAATAATATTCCGGCTTCATTTCTAGATACCAATTTCAACAGAAACACAAGAAAAGAAAATAGAAATACTGAACTAAACAGCTTAAAAATACAAGCAAATTACTTAAAGGAATATAAAAACACTAAGCAAAAAAAAAAAAAAAAATCAAATTTAACTGGAGTTTAATAGCATGATGGTGTGAAAGGTTGACTATCGTCTTCTGCTACAAGGTTATTTGAAAAGAAAGCACTAATAGAATCCAATCAAACATGCGCTTGCTTCGTCTTTGTCTATTTCAGGTTGTAAAAATAGTTGCTATTTCTAAAACTTGTTGGGCCATAGCCTATGTTACACCCAGCTCATAAGGCTTTGGGAGAATATTGCTTCCAATGAATTCAAAAGGCCTTGTGTGACCTTAAAGGACAAGTTCTACTAGCATTTAGTGAGTAAGCTACGGAGAGGTGTGCGAATTTGCTACTCAGACTAAACACAGATGTGGTCCTTCTTAGCTGTTAGAGCACATGTTATCTCTAAAGGGCTAGGCACACGTAGCTGATTTCGGGAGCCGATTTCAGCAAGGGTGTATTCCACGTCGAGTGATTATAATTAATGATGCTAAGAGGCGGGGCTTAGTGACGTTTTTCGGTGATTAATCATCATTAATTACGATTAATTTACGATAAACATTAAATACGATTAATTACATGCCTAAAGCTCTAAAACCCTAGTACATTCATTGTCTAGAACATAATTAACGATGATTAATCACCGAAAAATCGTCACTAAGCCCCGTTTCTTACCATCATTAATTAGAATCACTCGACGTGGAATACACCCTTGCTGAAATCGGTTCCAGAAATCAGCTACGTGTGCCGAGCCCTTGATTGCATACTTAAATACTATTCTTCGTTGTATCAAGTGCATTTTAGCCAATAAAAATTACAAAACTGTCATTTAGCTTAGATTTTGACCATCGTAAGCTGTGAAAAAATTGAATCAATAATGTTGCAAAAGCTAAGGCTTTTGCTATGCTCAACGATATAAGAGCTGAAAGACACTGTTCTACTGTTCAAAGACTAATCATGAAAAGATAATAAATTTTGTGAAAGCAAATGGTCACAGTTTTTTTCCATTTAGAAAGTGCAGAAACTATCTATGATATGACGGTGACAGGTGTTGTTAGAAGTAATTTTTCTTCCGTCCTGTCTCTTTGGGCATTAAAAGACTTTTTTCAACGTGACAATGCTTGAAAATAGCATTGCCCGATTTTTAATATGTGAATGTGTCCTTCAAGATATGACGACAACTTAAAATATCAAGAGAAGGAAACAAATAAAGTAATAAAAAATGTACCTTTTTTTGATAAAGATGAATCTGAAAAAGGAGTAAACCACACTTTTTGTTGATATTATTCCGAACTTTCTCTGAATCGTACCTTTACGTGACCTTCCAGTTCCTACAAAAATCCCCACATACCGAAAAAATAATCTCAGAACTGCCGAGATTAGACAAGGTCTTAAATAGTAAATACAAATTTGGACAAAAAAAAAAAAAATCACCAACACAGAATAGCATTTCATTGAAAAAGGACAACATGTTATCACACAGGGATTAGTGAGATAAATCACTTGCCAATGCAGGATTTGGCGCTTTGAATCCGTAATCCATTGGTTCTTGTGCATTACTTAAGTAAAAAAAAAAGTTTTTTTCAACTAAAAGTAAGGAACAGCATTGAAACTTAAAAAGAACAGAAATTATTATGTTTATGAGGGGTTGCCCCCTCCTCAAAGTCTCGCTCTTTACGCAAAAGTTTGACTCTTTGTTCCAATTATTTAAGAATAAATATTAAAATAATTAGCTTTTTTAAGTTCTAAATAGAACTTTGGCGGAAAGAGCGAGGTATTGAGGAGAGGCAACCCCCTGATATACGTAATGATTTCTGTTGGTTTTAAGTTTTAATGTTGCTTCTTACTTTCAGTTGAAAACTTTTTTTATATAATTTCTTATCGATTTTTAGATAATGCCGGGAAATCTGGCTCCCCTCCATGGAAAATTCCCCCCTTTCACAAAAATTCCTCAATAGAAAGATCTTCCAACGTAATACCCCCTACTAGAAAAATCTAACTGAAAAATATCTCTATACTTCCGAATAACCAATACTATATGTAAACAATGGGAAAAGTTCACAGCTTGCAGCCCTTCCAAGGAATGTGTTGGGGGCCAAGTCATTCTCAAAGACATAGTTACTAGATCTTTCACCTATGCTGAACCAAATGACCATCTCAAAATTTCGATCAGGTGACTTTGGGGAAAAAGGGCGTGGGAGGAGGACTAGGTGCCCTCCAAAATTTTTGGTTACGTAAAAAGGGCACTAGAACTTTTGATTTCTGATAGAGAGAGTCCTCTCCGGACCCTGTAGGATCACTAGTTCGATACGATCACATCTGAAAAACAAATAAAAAAATAAATAAAAAAATAAACACGCATCCGTGATCATTCTTCTGGCAAAAAATTCTATATTTTTGTATATAGGAGCTTGAAACCTCCGCAGTACGGTTCTCTGATGTGCTGAATCTGATGGTGTGATTTCCATTAAGATCACTTGATGTTTTGGGGGTATTTCCTCCCTTTTTTTGAACATTGGACAAAGTTTCACAGGCTCGTAACTTTTGGTGGGTAACATTAAACTGGATGAGTTTTATATATTTTGAATAAGCATCAAAATTTGATTCTTTTGATGTATATATTGTTAGAAGACTCTGTTTCTTAAAGTTTCGGTTACTATTGACCCGTATCTCTCCTTTCTTACATTTCGGTACCACGAGCTGTTTGGTAACAGGGCAGACCAGGTTATCAATAACTCATTATCCCGAAAATATATTAATAACGTAAATATAAGAAATTTCTACTGAAATGGACTGGTAAAGCTATTTTATGAAGAACGCTATCCAGATTTTGAAAATTCAAATTAGAAAATTTAACATAAGAAAAAAATAAAATTGAAGCCAAAAAAAACTGAATGTGTGAAAAAAGCTAATTAATAGCAGTGAATAGTTTTAGTATTCGGCTGTTATGATGCTGTCTAGTCAAAACTTGATTTTTTCACCTCATTGACAAGTTACTTGGATTTAAAACTTCTTTGATGGAAAGCGAAATTATCAAAAAATTTGGGAAAACCAAGAGAACCAGGGTGATTTTCACCCAGTCGACAAAAAGTGAATGAAGAAAAAAGACAAAACCAAGTATTTTGCCAAGGACCTCTGCTAGCCGTCCTACCTTTACTCAAACAAGAAAAAAACTAATCTTTTGAAGTAATTAAATAAAAAAACAAGTTTTTTTAACTGAAAGTAAGGAGCGACATTAAACCTTAAAACGAACAGAAATTATTCCGTATATGAAAGAGGCTGTCCCCTCCTCAACGCCTCGCTCTTTACGCTAAAGTTTTTCATTGTTTAAAAAAAATAGAATTGTGAGAAAGTCAAACTTTAGCGTAAAGAGCGAGGCGTTGAGGAGGGGACAGGCTCTTTCATATACGGAATAATTTCTGTTCGTTTTAAGTTTTAATGTCGCTCCTTACTTTCAGTTAAAAAACTTGTTTTTTTTATTTAATTTTTGAACGTTTTTGAAAAAATTCAGGTTTTGATCTTGGCTCACCGTACATGAATAATTAAAAGAAAATTTACATATTAATTTGACTTTTATTTGGTTAAATGGCTTTCTCGAAACTTGTTTAATTTTATTTACGAACGTTTTCATTAGTAATAAATATACGTAACTTACAAATTAACTTACGTAACGAATTCTATATTTATATATTTTTAATACGTCTATTAGGGGGTTCGCCCCCTAGTTAACACCTTGTTCTTTAAGTGAACTTTTGAATTTTGTTCTAACTCTTTAAAAATGACCACTTAATCACAAAGGCCGTTCAGTAGAATAAATAGCTCTTATGAAAGTACTATAAAGTCTTTGGCTTAAAGAGCGAGGTATTGACTAGGGGGTGAACCCAATTATATATGTAATATTTTCTGTTCATTTAAAATTTTGATGTTGCTGCTGTTGCAGTTGAAAAACCTGTATTTTTTATATTTAATTTCTGATCTTTTTTTAAATAGTGCTGGGAAGTCCGGCGTCCCCTTCATAGCAATTTCTCTTCCCCCATGAAAACTTCCTTCATGGAAAGATCCTCCCACATAACCCCCGACCCACCTCCCCACTACCAGGAAAAATCTCCCCTGAAAACGCCTTTATACTAGTAGAATGCTAATATTGAATTCTAGCAGACTATGTTCCTTCCGGTGCTATTTGGGGGGGGGGGATTACGTTCCATGGGCACCTTTCCAAGGCAGATTACCAGACTGGTTATTTGGCAGTGTATAAAGTGGTCAAACATGTTTTGAGAGTATGTTCATAATTATATAATTTAAGCAGACAGGTTTTTGAGTCAACATCCGTTTTTTAGGAGCCATTCAGAGAGCGGAGGTTACTCCATATACGATAACTTGATTTGTGGTTGGGATTTGAATAAAAGGAATGGTTTTCTTTCAGCTTTTCAAAGAGAGTGAGTATCCTCTCACACCTAAGTTCCTTGGCACCTTTTCAGAGCATGTACTTATGCAACATGATTAAACACGCTTTTACAATCGGAATTCATTGATTGACATTTGCAAAAAAGGGGTAATTAGTGATTGGATAATTTTTTAACATGAAATCTCTGAATAAAATATTTTTGGAGCATGTACTTGACGATGGAAAAAAGGGTTAAGGTGATTAGAAATTACAAGCAAGGATTTCCCCACTGGTTCATGGCAGTAAGCTACGCATATCAAGTTAAAAGTTTGACAGAATGTGGTATTTGAGGTGGAACTTGAACTAAATCAAGCATGTGGATATTCGCTATATTTAAGTGCCCTTTTTAAAAGTCGAAAGTGGTTTGAGGTCAACTAATCCCCGTTTTCAGACCTACGTTTTTTAGATTTTCGCGGGTGTTTGGTTCCCGGGGTTTATTATTTGAGAAGTTAACTTTAGTATTTCGTGACTTGACGTACCTGAAATCATGAATTATAATAGTTAATTAGCTGTTTGGGTTTTCATACCTAGTTTTTTAGATTTTCGTGGGTGTTAGGTTCCTGGGGGTTATTATTTGAGAAGTTAACTTTAGTATTTCGTGGTTTGACTTGCCTGAAATCATGAATTAGAATAGTTAATTGGCTGTTTGGGGATTTTCAGACCTAGGTTTTTTAGGTTTTCGTGTGTGTTTGACTCCTGGGATTTATTATTTGAGAAGTTAACTTTAGTATTTTGTGGTTTTACATGCCTGAAATCATGAATTAGAATAGTTAATTAGCTGTTTAGGGTTTTCAGACCTAGGTTTTTTAGATTTTCGTGGGTGTTTGGTTCCCGGGGTCTATTATTTGAGAAGTTAACTTTAGTATTTCGTGATTTGACGTGCCTGAAATCATGAATTAGAATAGTTAATTAGCTGTTTGGGTTTTCAGACCTAGTTCTTTAGATTTTCGTGGGTATTAGGTTCCTGGGGTTTATTATTTGAGAAGTTGACTTTAGTATTTCATGGTTTGACTTGCCTGAAATCATGAATCAGAATATTTAATTGGATGTTTGGGGATTTTCTGACCTAGGTTTTTTAGGTTTTCGTGTGTCTTTGTCTCCTGGGGTTTACTATTTGAGAAGTTAACTTTAGAATTTTGCGGTTTAACGTGCCTGAAATCATTAATTAGATTAGTTAATTAACTGTTTATGGTTTTTAGACCTAGTTTTTTTAGATTTTCGTGGGTATTTGTTTCCTAGAGTTTATTATTTGAGAAGTTAACTTTAATATTTCGTGTTTTGACGTGCCTTAAATAATGAATTAGAATATTTAATTAGCTGTTGTTTGAGTTTTCAAACCTAGTTTTTTAGATTTTCGTGGGTGTTAGGTTCCTGGGGTTTATTATTTGAGAAGTTAACTTTAGTATTTCGTGGTTTGACTTGCCTGAAATCATGAATTAGAATATTTAATGGACTGTTTGGGGATTTTCAGAGCTAGGTTTTTTTAGGTTTTTGTGTGTGTTTGACTCCTGGGGTTTATTATTTGAGAAGTTAACTTTAGTATTTTGTGGTTTTACGTGCCTGAAATCATAAATTAGAATAGTTAATTAGCTCTTTAGGGTTTTCAGACCTAGGTTTTTTAGATTTTCGTGGGTGTTTGTTTCCTGGAGTTTATTATTTGAGAAGTTAACTTTAGTATTTCGTGGTTTGATGTGCCTGAAATCATGAAATTAGAATAGTTAATTAACTGTTTGGGTTTTCAGACCTAGGTTTTTTAAATTTTCGTGGGTGTTTGGTTCCTGGGGTTTATTATTTGAGAAGTTAACTTTAGTATTTCGTGGTTTGACTTGCCTGAAATCATGAATTAGAATATTCAATTGGCTGTTTTGGGATTTTCACACTTAGGTTTTTTTAGGTTTTTGTGTGTGTTTGACTCCTGGGGTTTATTATTTGAGACGTTAACTTTAGTATTTTGTGGTTTTACGTGCCTGAAATCATGAATTACAATAGTTAATTATCTGTTTAGGGTTTTTAGACCTAGGTTTTTTAGATTTTCGTGGGTGTTTGTTTCCTTTAGTTTATTATTTGAGAAGTTAACTTTAGTATTTCGTGGTTTGATGTGCCTGAAATCATGAATTAGAATAGTTAATTAACTGTTTGGGTTTTCAGACCTAGGTTTTTTAGATTTTCGTGGGTGTTTGGTTCCCCGGGGTTTATTATTTGAGAAGTTAACTTTAGTATTTTGTGATTTGACGTGCCTGAAATCATGAATTAGAATAGTTAATTAGCTGTTTGGGTTTTCAGACATAGTTTTTGAGATTTTCGTGGGTGTTAGGTTCCTAGGGTTTATTATTTGAGAAGTTAACTTTAGTATTTTGTGGTTTTACGTGCCTGAAATCATGAATTAGAATAGTTAATTAGCTGTTTACGATTTTCAGACCTAGGTTTTTTAGATTTTCGTGGGTATTTGTTTCCTGGAGTTTCTTATTTGAGAAGTTAACTATAGTATTTCGTGGTTTGACGTGCCTGAAATCATAAATTAGAATAGTTAATTAACTGTTTGGGTTTTCAGACCTACGTTTTTTAGATTCTCGTGGGTGTTTGGTTCCCGGGGTTTATTATTTGAGAAGTTAACTATAGTATTTCGTGGTTTGACGTGCCTGAAATCATGAATTAGAATAGTTAATTAGCTGTTTGGGTTTTCAGACATAGTTTTTTAGATCTTCGTGGGTGTTAGGTTCCTGGGGTTTATTATTTGAGAAGTTAACTTTAGTATTTCGTGGTTTGACTTTCCTGAAATCATGAATTAGAATATTAATTGACTGTTTGGGGATTTTCAGACCTAGGTTTTTTAGGTTTTCGTGTGTGTTTGACTCCTGGGGTTTATTATTTGAGAAGTTAACTTTAGTATTTGGTGGTTTTACGTGCCTGAAACCATGAATTAGAATAGTTAATTAGCTGTTTAGGGTTTTCAGACCTACGTTTTTTAGATTTTCGTGGGTGTTTGGTTCCTGGGGTCTATTTTTTGAGAAGATAATTTTAGTATTTTCTGATTCAACGTGCCTGAAATCATGAATTAGAATAGTTAATTAGCTTTTTGGGTTTTCAGACCTAGTTTTTTAGATTTTCGTGGGTGTTAGTTTCCTGGGGTTTATTATTTGAGAAGTTAACTTTAGTATTTCGGGGTCTGACTTGCCTGAAATCATGAATTAGAATATTTAATTGACTGTTTCGGTATTTTCAGACCTAGGTTTTTTAAGTTTTCGTGTGTGATTGACTCCTGGTATTTATTATTTGAGAAATCATCTTTAGTATTTTGTTGTTTTACGTGCCTGAAATCATAAATTAAATTATCTAATTAGTTTTTTAGGGTTTTCAGACCTAGGTTTTTTAGATTTTCTTGGGTATTATGTTCCAAGGGTTTATTATTTGAGGAGTTAACTTTAGTATTTCGTGATTTGACGTGCCTGAAATCTTGAATTAGAATAGTTAATTAGCTGTTCGGGTTTTGAGACCTAGTTTTTTAGATTTTCGTGGGTGTTAGATTCCTGGGGTTTATTATTTGAGAAGTTAACTTTAGTATTTCATGGTTTGACTTGCCTGAAATCATGAATTAGAATATATAATTGGCTGTTTGGGGATTTTCAGACCTAGGATTTTTAGGTTTTCGTGTGTGTTTGACTCCTGGGGTTTATTATTTGAGAAGTTAACTTTAGTATTTTATGGTTTTACGTGCCTGAAACCATGAATTAGAATAGTTAATTGGCTGTTTTGGGTTTTCAGACTTAGGTTTTTTCGATTTTCAAGTGAGTTTGTTTCCTGGAGTTTATTACTTGAAAAGTTAACTTTAGTATTTTGTGGTTTGATGTGCCTGAAATCATGAATTAGAATAGTTAATTAACTGTTTGGGTTTTCAGACCTGCGTTTTTTAGATTTTTTTGCGTGTTTCGTTCCCGGGGTGTATTATTTTAGAATTTAAATTTATTAATTCGTGATGTGACATGCCTGAAATCATTAATTAGAATATTTAATTAGCTGATTGGGGATTTTCAGACCTAGGTTTTTTAGGTTTTCGTGTGTTTTTGATTCCTGGGGTTTATTATTTGAGAAGTTAACTTTAGTATTTTGTGGTTTTACGTGCCTAAAATCATGAATTAGAATAGTTAATTAGCTGTTTAGTGTTTTCAGACCTAGGTTTTTTAGATTTTCGTGGGCGTTTGTTTCCTGGAGTTTATTATTTGAGAAGTTAACTTTAGTATTTCGTGGTTTGACGTGCCTGAAATCATGAATTAGAATAGTTAATTAGCTGTTTGGGTTTTCAGACCTAGTTTTTTAGATTTTCGTGGGTGTTAGGTTCCTGGGGTTTATTATTTGAGAAGTTAACTTTATTATTTCATGGTTTGACTTGCCTGAAATCATGAATTGGAATATTTAATTGGCTGTTTGGGGATTTTTAGACCTAGGTTTTTTAGGTTTTCGTGTGTTTGACTCCTGGGGTTTATTAATTGAGAAGTTAACTTTAGTATTTTGTGGTTTTACGTGCCTGAAATCATGAATTAGAATAGTTAATTATCTGTTTAGGGTTTTCAGACCTAGGTTTTTTAGATTTTCTTTGGTGTTTGTTTCCTGGAGTTTATTATTTGAGAAGTTAACTTTAGTATTTCGTGGTTTGACGTACCTGAAATCATGAATTATAATAGTTAATTAACTGTTTGGGTTTTCAGACCTACATTTTTTAGATTTTCGTGGGTGTTTGGTTCCCGGGGTTTATTGTATGAGAAGTTAACTTTAGTATTTCGTGATTTGACGTGCCTGAAATCATGAATTCGAATAGTTTATTAGCTGTTTGGGTTTTCAGACCTAGTTTTTTAGATTTTCGTGTGTGTTAGGTTCCTGGGGTTTATTATATGAGAAGTTAACTTTAATATTTCGTGGTTTGACATGCCTGAAATCATGAATTAGAATATTTAATTGGCTGTTTGGGGATTTTCAGACCTAGGTTTTCGTGTGTGTTTGACTCCTGGGGTTTATTATTTGAGAAGTTAACTTTAGTATTTTCTGGTTTTACGTGCCTGAAATCATAAATTAGAATAGTTAATTAGCTGTTTAGGGTTTTCAGACCTAGGTTTTTTAGATTTTCGTGGGTGTTTGTTTCCTGGAGTTTATTATTTGAGAAGTTAACTTTAGTATCTCGTTGTTTGACTTGCCGGAAATCATGGATTAAAGTGGTTAATTGGTTGTTTGAGGTTTTCAGACTTAGTTTTTTTTTTCCATGTGTGTTTGGCTCCTGGAGTTTATTATTTGAGAAGTTAACTTTAGTATTTCGTGTTTTTTTACTTGCCTGAAATCATGAATTAGAATATTTAATATGCTGTTTGGGGTTTGCAGAGTTAGATTTTTTAGATTTTCATGGGTGTTTGGTTCCTGGGGTTTATTATCTGAGAAGTTAACTTTAGTATTTCGTGGTTTGACGTGCCTGAAATCATTAATTAGAATAGTTAATTAGCTGTTTGAGGTTTTCAGATCTAGGTTTTTTAGATTTTCGTGGGCGTATCTGATGAAATAATTAAGGTCGTATGATCAATTTAATTTATTTTTTAATGCAGTAGTTTTTCAGTAAGAACATTCGATATCCTAAAAGTATTTAATTCAAACTTTTACCTTGACCATCGATGTTGTAAGCAGAATTTCAAAAGGATCATTTATGAGTGCTGGCGTATCTGATGAAATAATTTAGTTCGTATGATCAATTTAATTTATTTTTTAATGCAGTAGTTTTTCAGTAAGGACACTCGATATCTTTAAAGTGTTTGATTCAAACTTTTACATCGAGCATCGATGTTGTTAGCAGAATTTCAAAAGGATCGCTTATGAGTGCTAGCGTATCTGATGAAATAATTTAGGTCGCATGATAAATTAATTTTTTTTTTAATACAGTAGTTTTTCAGTAAGGACACTCGATATCCTAATAGTGTTTGATTCAAACTTTTACCTTGAGCATCGATATTGTTAGCAGAATTTCAAAAGGATCGTTTATGAGTGCTGGCGTATCTGATGAAATAATTTAGGTCGTATGATCAATTTAATTTTTTTTTTTTAATGTAGTAGTTTTTCAGTAAGGACAATCGATAACCTAAAAGCGTTTGATTCAAAATTTTACCTTGAGCATCGATTTTGTTAGTAGAATTTCAAAAGGATCGTTTTTGAGTGCTGGCGAATCTGATGTAATAATTTACGTCATATGATCAATTTAATTTATTTTTTTAATGCAGTAGTTTTTCAGTAAGGACACTCGATAACCTAAAAGTGTTTGATTCAACCTTTTACCTTGAGAATCGATGTTGTTAGAAGAATTTCAAAAGGATCGTTTATGAGTGCTGGTGTATCTGATGAAATAATTTAGGTTGTATGATAAATTTAATTTTTTTTTTCTAATGCAGTAGTTTTTTTTTACGCATTGAGACGACACACACACAGACAGGATACACAATACAGAAATTTAATTCAGGAAATTATGAAAAAAAATTTAGACGGGGTTATATAATTTCATAATTTCCTGAATTAAATTTCTGTATTGTGTATCCTGTCTGTTTGTGTCGTCTCAATGCGTGTTTCATCTCTGTGGATGTGTCGTCTCTATGTGTGTTTCGTATCTGTGTGTGTGTTCTCTCTGTGTGCGTGTTGTCTCGAGTGTCCTTACTAAAAAACTACTGCATTAAAAAAAAAAAATTAAATTGATCATACGACCTAAATTATTTCATCAGATACGCCAGCACTCATAAACGATCCTTTTGAAATTCTTCTAACAACATCGATTCTCAAGGTAAAAGTTTGAATCAAACACTTTTAGGTTATCGAGTGTCCTTACTGAAAAACTACTGCATTAAAAAAAAAAATTAAATTGATCATACGACCTAAATTATTTCATCAGATACGCCAGCACTCACAAACGATCCTTTTGAAATTCTGCTAACAATATCGATGCTCAAGGTAAAAGTTTGAATCAAACACTTTTAGGTTATCGAGTGTCCTTACTGAAAAACTACTACATTAAAAACAATTAAATTGATCATATGACCTAAATTATTTAATCAGATACGCCAGCACTCATAAACGATCCTTTTGAAATTCTGCTAACAATATCGATGCTCAAGGTAAAAGTTTGAATCAAACACTTTTAGGATATCGAGTGTCCTTACTGAAAAACTACTGGATTAAAAAAAAATTAATTTATCATACGACCTAAATTATTTCATCAGATACGCTAGCACTCATAAACAATCCTTTTGAAATTCTGCTAACAACATCGATGCTCGATGTAAAAGTTTGAATAAAACACTTTTAAGATATCGAGTGTCCTTACTGAAAAACTACTGCATTAAAAAATAAATTAAATTGATCATACGATCTAAATTATTTCATCAGATACGCCAGCACTCATAAATGATCCTTTTGAAATTCTGCTAACAACATCGATGGTCAAGGTAAAAGTTTGAATTAAACCCTTTTAGGATATCGAATGTCCTTACTGAAAAACTACTGCATTAAAAAATAAATTAAATTGATCATACGATCTAAATTATTTCATCAGATACACCAGCACTCATAAATGATTCTTTTGAAATTCTGCTAACAACATCGATGGTCAAGGTAAAAGTTTGAATTAAACACTTTTAGGATATTGAATGTCCTTACTGAAAAACTACTGCATTAAAAAATCAATTAAATTGATCATACGACCTAAATTATTTCATCAGATACGCCCACGAAAATCTAAAAAACCTAGGCCTGAAAACCTCAAACAGCTAATTAACTATTGTAATTAAGGATTTCTGGCACGTCAAACCACGAAATGCTAAAGTTAACTTCTCAGATAATAAACCCCAGGAACCAAACACCCAAGAAAATCTAAAAAATCTAAGTCTGCAAACCCCAACAAGCATATTAAATATTCTAATTCATGATTTCAGGCAAGTAAAAAAACACGAAATACTAAAGTTAACTTCTCAAATAATAAACTCCAGGAGCCAAACACACATAGAAATAAAAAAACTAAGTCTGAAAACCTCAAACAACCAATTAACCACTTTAAATCCATGATTTCAGGCAAGTCAAACCACGAAATACTAAAGTTAACTTCTCAAATAATAAACCCCAGGAATCAAACACCAACGAAAATCAAAAAATCTAGGGCTGAAAACCCAAACAGCTAATTAACTATTCTAATTCATGATTTCAGGCATGTCAAATCACGAAATACTAAAGTTAACTTCTCAAATAATAAACCCCGGGAACCAAACACCCACGAAAATATAAAAAAACCTAGAACTGAAAACACAAACAGCTAATTAACTATTCTAATTCATGATTTCAGGCACGTCAAACCACGAAATACTAAAGTTAACTTCTCAAATAATAAACTCCAGGAAACAAATACCCACTAAAATCTAAAAAAACTAGTTCTGAAAACCATAAACAGCTAATTAACTATTCTAATTAATGATTTCAGGCACGTAAAACCACAAAATACTAAAGTTAGCTTCTCAAATAATAAACACCATGAGTCAAACACACACGAAAACCTAAAAAACCTAGGTCTGAAAATCCACAAACAGCCAATTAAATATTCTAATTCATGATTTCAGGCAAGTCAAACCATGAAATACTAAAGTTAACTTCTCAAATAATAAACCCCAGGAATATAACACCCACGAAAATCTAAAAAACTAGGTCTGAAAACCCAAACAGCTAATTAACTGTTCTAATTCGTGATATCAGGCACGTCAAATCACGAAATACTAAAGTTAACTTCTCAAATAATAAACCCTGGGAACCAAACACCCACGAAAATCTAAAAAACCTAGGTCTGAAAACCCTAAACAGTTAATTAACTATTCTAATTCATGATTTCAGGCACGTAAAACCACAAAATACTAAAGTTAACTTCTCAAATAATAAACCCCAGGAGTCAAACACACACAAAAACCTAAAAAACCTAGGTCTGAAAATCCCCGAACAGCCAATTAAATATTCTAATTCATGATTTCAGGCAAGTCAAACCACGAAATACTAAATTTAACTTCTCAAATCATAAACCTCAGGAGCCTAACACCCAAGAAAATCTAAAAAACTAGGTCTTTAAACTCAAACAATCAGTTAAATATTTTAGTTCATGATTTCAGGCACATCAAATCACTAAATACCAAAGCTAACTTCTCAAATAATAAACTCCGGGAACCAAACACCCACGAAAATCTAAAAAACATATGTCTGAAAACCCTAAATAGGTAATTAACTATTCTAATTCATGGTTTCAGGTACGTAAAACCACAAAATACTAAAGTTAACTTCTCAAATAATAAACCTCAGGAGTCAAACACACACGAAAACCTAAAAAACCTAGGTCTGAAAATCCCCTAACAGCCAATTAAATATTCTAATTCATGATTTCAGGCAAGTCAAACCATGAAATACTAAAGTTAACTTCTCAAATAATAAACCCCGGGAACCAAACACCCACGAAAATCTAAAAAACGTAGGTCTGAAAATCCAAACAGTTAATTAACTATTCTAATTCATGATTTCAGGCACGTCAAACCACGAAATACTATAGTTAACTTCTCAAATAAGAAACTCCAGGAAACAAACACACACTAAAATCTAAAAAACCTAGGTCTGAAAACCCTAAACAGCTCATTAACTGTTCTAATTTATGATTTCAGGTATGTAAAACCACAAAATACTAAAGTTAACTTCTCAAATAACAAACCCCAGAAGTCAAACATACACGAAACCCTAAAAAACCTAGGTCTGAAAATCCCCGAACAGCCAATTAAATATTCTAATTCATGATTTCAGACAAGTCAAACCACGAAATACTAAATTTAGCTTCTCAAATAATAAACCTCAGTAGCCTAAAACCCAAGAAAATCTAATAAACTAGGTCTGAAAACCCAAACAGCTGATTAAATATTATAATTCATGATTTCAGGCACGTCAAGACACGAAATACCAAAGTAAACTTCTCAAATAATAAACACCGGGAAACTAAAGCAAACGAAAAACTAAAAAACCTAAATCTGAAAACCCCAAACAGCCAATTAACTATTCTAATTCATGATTTCAGGCATGTAAAACCACAAAATACTAAAGTTAACGTCTCAAATAATAAACCCCAGGAGCCAAACATACACGGAAACCTAAAAAACCTAGGTTTGAAAATCCCCAAACAGCCAAATAAATATTCTAATTCATGATTTTAGACAAGTAAAACCACAAAATACTAAAGTTAACTTCTCAAATAATAAACCCCAGGAACCAAACACCCACGAAAATCTAAAAAACTATATCTGAAAACCCAAACAGCTAATTAACTATTCACATTCATGATTTCAGGCACATCAAACCACGAAATACTAAAGTTAACTTCTCAAATAATAAACCCCAGGAGTCAAACACACACGAAAACCTAAAAAAACCTAGGTCTGAAAATCCCCAAACAGCCAATTGAATATTCTAATTCATGATTTCAGGCAAGTCAAACCACGAAATACTAAAGTTAACTTCTCAAATAATAAAACCCAGGAGTCAAACACACATGAAAATATAAAAAACCTAGGTCTGAAAATCCCCAAACAGCCAATTAAATATTCTAATTCATGATTCCAGGCAAGTCAAACCACGAAATACTAAAGTTAACTTCTCAAATAATAACCCCCTGGAACCTAACACCCACTAAAATTTAAAAAACTAGGTCTGAAAACCCAAACAGCTAATTAACTATTCTAATTCATGATTTCAGGCACGTCAAATCACGAAATACTAAAGTTAACTTCTCAAATAATAAACCCCAGGAACCAAACACTCGCAAAAATCTAAAAAACGTAAATCTGAAAACGGGGATTAGTTGACCTCAAACCACTTTCGACTTTTAAAAGGGCACTTAAATCTAGCGAATATCCACATGCTTGATTTAGTTCAAGTTCCAACTCAAATACCACATTCTGTCAAACTTTTAACTTGATATGCGTAGCTTACTGCCATGAGCCAGCGGGGAAATCCTTGCTTTTAATTTCTAATCACCTTAACCCTTTTTTCCATCGTCAAGTACATGCTCCAAAAATATTTTATTCAGAGATTTCATGTTAAAAAATTATCCAATCACTAATTACCCCTTTTTTGCAAATGTCAATCAATGAATTCCGATTGTAAAAGCGTGTTTAATCATGTTGCATAAGTACATGCTCTGAAAAGGTGCCAAGGAACTTAGGTGTGACAGGATACTCACTCTCTTTGAAAAGCTGAAAGAAAACCAGTCCTTTTATTCAAATCCCAATCACCAATCAAGTTATCGTATATTGAGTAACCTCCGCTCTCTGAATGGCTTCTAAAAAACGGATGTTGACTCAAAAACCTGTCTGATTTAATTATGTAATTATGAACATACTCTCAAAACATGTTTGACCACATTATACACTGCCAAATAACCAGTCTGGTAATCTGCCTTGGAAAGGTGCCCATGGAACGTAATCCCCCTCCAAATAACACAGGAAGGAAAATAGTCTGCTAGAATTCAATATTAGCATTCTACTTATACTTCCCAATAACCAATACTATATGTTAACCTTGGGTAAAGTTCATAACTTTCAGCCCTCCCTCCGGGAACTTTGGGGGATTAAGTCATCCTAAAAGACATACTTATAATATTTTCGAACATGAACAAAATGACTATCTCGAAATTTTGATCGGGTGACTTTGGAAAAAAATGAGCGTGGGAGGGGGCCTAGTTGCCCTCCATTTTTTGTCACTTAAAAAGGGCACTAGAAATTTTAGTTTCCATCTCAATGATCCCTCCCACGATATTCTAGGACAACTGGGTCGATATGATCACCCCTGGGAAAAAAAAAAAACCAAATAAACACGCACCCGTGATCTTTCTTCTGGCAAAAAATGCAAAATTCCACTTTTTTGTAGATAGGAGCTTGAAACTTCTACAGTAGGGTTCACTGATACGCGGAATACGACTGTGTGATTTTCATTAAGATTCTATAACTTTTAGGGGGTCTTTCCCTCTTTTTTCGAAAATCAGCCAAATTTTCTCAGGCGCTTAACTTTTGATGGGTAGGACCAAACTTGATCAAACTCAAACCATCTCAAAATTTCGATCAGGTGACTTTGGGGAAAAAGGGCGTGGGAGGAAGACTAGATGCCCTCCAATATTTTTGGTTACGTAAAAAGGGCACTAGAACTTTTGATTTCTGATAGAGATTGTCCTCTCCGGACCCTCTAGGATCACTAGTTTGATACGATCACCTCTGAAAAACAAATAAAAAATTAATAAAAAAATAAACACGCATCCGTGATCATTCTTCTGGCAAAAAATTCTATATTTTTGTATATAGGAGCTTGAAACCTCCGCAGTACGGTTCTCTGATGTGCTGAATCTGATGGTGTGATTTCCATTAAGATCACTTGATGTTTTGGGGGTATTTCCTCCCTTTTTTTGAACATTGGACAAAGTTTCACAGGCTCGTAACTTTTGGTGGGTAACATTAAACTGGATGAGTTTTATATATTTTGAATAAGCATCAAATTTTGATTCTTTTGATGTATATATTGTTAGCAAGACTGTTTCTTAAAGTTTCGATTACTATTGACCCGTATCTCTCCTTACTTACATTTTCGTTACCACGAGCTGTTTGATAACAGGGCAGACAAGATTATCAATAGCTCATTATCCCGAAAATATATTAATAACGTAAATATAAGAAATTTCTACTGAAATAGACTGGTAAAGCTATTTTATGAGGAACGCTATCCAGATTTTGAAAATTCAAATTTGAAAATTTAACATAAAAAAAAAAAATGAAATTGAAGCCAAAAAAACTGACTGTGTGAAAAAAGCTAATTAATAGCGGTGAATAGTTTTAGTATTCGGCTGTTATGATGCTGTCTAGTCAAAACTTGATTTTTTCACCTCATTGACAAGTTACTTGGATTTAAAACTTCTTTGATGAAAAGCGAAATAATCAAAAAATTTGGGAAAACCAAGAGAACCAGGGTGATTTTCACCCAGTCGACAAAAAGTGAATGAAGAAAAAAGACAAAACCAAGTATTTTGCCAAGGACCTCTGCTAGCCGTCCTGCCTTTACTCAAACAAGAAAAAAACTAATCTTTTGAAGTGATTAAATGAAAAAAACAAGTTTTTTTAACTGAAAGTAAGGAGCGACATTAAAACTTAAAACGAACAGAAATTATTCCGTATATGAAAGAGGTTGTCTCCTCCTCAACGCCTCGCTCTTTACGCTAAAGGTTTTCATTGTTTAAAAAAAATAGAGTTGTGAGAAAGTCAAACTTTAGCGTAAAGAGCGAGGCTTTGAGGAGGGGACAGCCTCTTTCATATACGGAATAATTTCTGTTCGTTTTAAGTTTTAATGTCGCTCCTTACTTTCAGTTAAAAAAACTTGTTTTTTTTTATTTAATTTTTGAACGTTTTTGAAAAAATGCAGGTTTTGATCTTGGCTCACCGTACATGAATAATTAAAACAAAATTGCATATTAATTTACTTTTATTCGGTTAAATGGCTTTCTTGAAACTTGTTTAATTTTATTTACGAAAGTTTTTATTAGTAATAAATATACGTAACTTACGAATTAACTTACGTAACGAACTTCTATATTCATGTATTTTTAATACGTATATTAGGGGGTTCAGCCCCTAGTTAATACCTTGCTCTTTTAGCGAAACTTCGAATTTTGTTCTAATTCTTTAAAAATGACCGCTTAATCACAAAGGCCGTTCATTAGAATAAATAGCTCATATGAAAGTACTAAAAAATCTTTGGCTTAAAGAGCGAGGTATTGACTAGGGGGTAAAGCCAATCATATGTGTAATATCTTCTGTTCGTTTAAAGTTTTGATGTTGCTGCTGTTGCAGTTGAAAACTTGTTTTTTTTATATTTAATTTCTGATCTTTTTTTAAATAGTGCTGGGAAGTCTGGCGTCCCCTTCGTAGCAATTTCTCTTCCCCCATGAAACTTCCCTCATGAAGAAATCCTCCCATATAACCCCCGACCCACCCACCCCCCAGTACCAGGAAAAATCTCCCCTGAAAACCTCTGTATACTTTCCAATAACCAATACTATATGTTAACATTGGGTAAAGTTCATAACTTTCAGCCCTCCCTCCGGGAACTTTGGGGGATTAAGTCATCCTAATAGACATACTTAAGTAGTAAGCGCCCAATTAGTTAAAAACTTACATTCAAACTTACGCCTGAGGCATAGATATGTGTGTATATTTTTAACTAATTGGGGTTACCAGGGTCATTTGCCTATTACAATGACCTTCCGGTTTTTCTGGTAGGTAATTCTAATCTAGAGGTCAATACATCTTTCAAAGAGGAACGAGTACGCAATACCGGTCTTAGTGTGATTGATTTTTTGGACAATTGCCTTTAGTCAAGACTAGTTTGTTAGGAATGTGTTGTTGCTAAAGCTAACTCTCATTGGAAAAAAGGGGTATAAAGCTTTTTGTTTTTGATAAGAATTGCACACTGAATGTATTGTTTGACGTGGGCATTTTTTTATGAGCCGATCAGAGGTTGTTTAATATATGATAACTTGATTCGTGGTTGGGATTTGAATAAAAGAAATAGTTATGTTATTTGCTTGCGTGTATAGGAATTCCCATGTTATTTGCTTGCAGGTATAGATATTCCCTTGTTATTTGCTTGCATGTATAGGAATTCTCATGTTATTTGCTTGCGTGTATAGGAATTCCCATGTTATTTGCTTGCATGTATAGGAATTCACATGTTATTTGCTTGCGTGTATAGGAATTCCCATGTTATTTGCCTGCATGAATAGGAATTCCCTTGTTATTTGCTTGCATGTATAGGAATTCCCATGTTATTTGCTTGCATGTATAGGAATTCCAATATTATTTGCGGGCCTGTAGAGCAAGTCCCCAGTGATGGGCGTGTGTGTATAGGACGTCCCTTGTGATGTGATTTCTTGTATAGGAATTCCCATGTTATTTGCTTGCGTGTATAGGAATTCCCTTGTTATTTGCTTGCTTGTATAGGAATTCCCCTGATATTTGCTTCCGTGTAGAGTACGGACCATGGTATTTGCTTGACGGTTTATGTTGTCAGTGGTTCTGTGCTTGCGTGTATAGGAATTCCCATGTTATTTGCTTGCATGTATAGGAACTCCCATGTTATTTGCGTACAAGTATATGAAATGGTCATTTAATGTGCGTTGGTTTATAGGAATTCCCATGGTTGTTGGTTGCATGCAAAGTAATTCCCATGTTATTTGTTTGCGTGTATAGGAATTCCCATGTTATTTGCTTGCATGTATAGGAATTCCCAGGTTATTTTATTGCATTTATAGGAATTAACTTGTTATTTGCTTGCATGTATCGGAATTCCCATGTTATTTGCTTTCATGTATAGGAATTCCCATATTATTTGCTTGCATGTATAGGAATTCCCTTGTTATTTGCTTGCATGTATAGGAATTCCCATGTTATTTGCTTGGATGTATAGGAATTCGTATGTTATTTGCTTGCGTGTATAGGAATTCCCATGTTATTTGCGTGCTTGTATAGGAAGTCCCTTGTTATGTGCTTGCATGTATAGGAATTCCCAAGTTATTTGCTTGCGTGTATAGGAATTCCCTTGTTATTTGCTTGCTTGTATAGGAATTCCCATGTTATTTGCTTGCGTGTATAGGAATTCCCATGTTATTTGCTTGCATGTATAGGAATTCCCATGCTAATGGCTTGCTTTTATACGAAGTCCCATGTTATTTGCTTTCATGTATAGGTACTCCCATTTTATTTGCTTGGATGTATTTGTATTTCCCCTTTATTTTGCTTGCGTGTATAGGAATTCCCTTGTTATTTGCTTGCATGTATAGGAATTCCCATGTTATTTGCTTGCATGTCTGTGTGAGCCTCTTTTGGCTGTTTGTGTCTTTTCGGGCATTGTGTCTCTCTGTTGGATGTGTGCGTCTCTTGTCTCTTTGGGCTGTGTGTCTCTTTGAGCTGTTTGAGTCTTTTTTGTCTATTTTTGTGTCTATTTGTTGTTTTTTAGTCTTTTTTATCTTTGTGTGTCTCTTTGGGATGTTTGAGTCTTTTTTTGTAGTTTGTTTGTCTATTTGGGCTTATGTCTCTGTGGTCTGTTTGTGTTTATTTGGGCTATGTGTATATCTTTGGGCTGTTTGAGTCATATTGTTCTGTTTTTGTTTCTTTTGGCTGTTTGTGTCTCTTAGGGGTCGTGTGTGCCTCTTTGGGCTATGTGTGTCTCTTTGGGCTGTTTGTGTTTCTTTGGGCTGTGTGTGTCTCTTTGGGCTGTTTGAGTCATTTTGGTCTGTGTGTGTGTCTCTTTAGGCTGTATGTCTCTTTGGGCAGTTTGAATCTTTTTTGTCTGTGTGTGTTTCTTTTGGCTGTTTGTGTCTCTTAGAGGCCATGTGTGTCTCTTTGGGCAATGTGTGTCTCTTTGGAGGGTTTGAATCTTTTTGGTATGTATGTCTCTGTATGGGCGTTTTTTGTCTCTTTGTGCTGTGTGTTTGTATCTTTTGGGTTTTTGTGTACCTTATGAATTTGTGTATTTATCTTTATACGGTGTGTGTCTCTTTGGGCAGTGTGTGTCTCTTTAGGCTGTATATCTCTTTGGGCAGTTTGAATCTTTATGGTCTGTGTGTGCCTCTTTTGACTGTTTGTGTCGTTTTGGGCTTTGTGTCTCTCTGTTGGATGTGTGCTTCTCTTTTGGCCGTGTAAGTCTCTTTGAGCTGTCTGTGTGTCTTTGGGCTGTGGGTGTCTGTTTGTGTTGTGTGTGTCTCTTTAGGCTGTGTGTGTCTCGTTGGACTGTGTGTCTTTTTGGGGTGTCTGAGTCTTTTTGGTCTATGTTTGTCTCTTTGGGCTGTTTGTGTCTCTTTGAGCTGTTTATGTTTCTTTGGGCTTTGTGTGTCTCTTTGAGCTATGTGTCTATACGTTTAAGCAATAAATATATTTAAGCTTAACCCGTCTTTATTCTTTAGAATAGTTCTATTGTAAGCAAGTAACAAACTCTTTCCTGAAGTCGCCTCTTGGATACACAATGCAGAAACTTCATTTAAGAAACTATGAAAAAATTGTAAGTAAGTAACAAATTCTTTCTTGAGGTCACCTCTTGGATACACAATACAGAAATTTCATTAAAGAAATTATGAAAAAATTGTAAGTAAATAGCAAATTCTTTCTCGAATTCACCAGCTGGATAAACAAAAAGACATTTCGTTCAAGAAATTATGACAAAATTCTAAGTAAGTAACAAACTCTTTCTTGAAGTTACCTCATAGATACACAATGCAGAAATTTCATTTAAGAAATTATGAAAAAATTTTAAGCAAGTAACAAACTCTTTCATGATGTCACCTCGTGGATATGAAAAAATTGTTAGTAAGTAGCAAATTCTTTTTTGAATTCACCTGCTGGATAAACAAAAAAAAAGACATTTCGTTCAAGAAACTATGACAAAATTCCAAGTAAGTAACAAACTCTTTATTGTTTTCATGACTTAGATACAAGATGTAGAAATTAAATTCAAGAAATTATGAAAAAATTCTCAGTCTAAGTAGCAAATTCTTTCTTGAATTTACCTGTTGGATAAACAAAAAGACATTTCGTTCAAGAAATTATGACAAAATTCTAAGTAAGTAACAAACTCTTTATTATTTTTGAGAGTTAGATAAACGATGTAGAAATTAATTTCAAGAAATTATGAAAAAATTCACAGAAAGTAACTATTTCTTTCTTCAAGTCAACTCGTAAGTAACAATTTCTTTCTTGAAGTCAACTCTTGGATACGCAATACGGGAATTTCATTCAAGAAATTATGAAACAATTGTAACTAAGTAGCAAATTCTATCTTGAATTCACTTGCTGAATAAACAGAAAGACATTTTATTCATGAAATTATGACAAAATTCTAAGTAAGTAACAAACTCTATATTGCTTTCACGAGTTAGATAAACGATGTAGAAATTAAATTCAAGAAATTATTAAAAAATTCTCAGTCTAAGTAGCAAATTCTTTCCTGAATTCACCTGTTGGATAAACAAAAAAGACATTTCGTTCAAGAAATTATGACAAAATTCTAAGTTAGTAACAAACTCTTTATTGTTTTCACGAGTTAGATAAACGATGTAGAAATTAATTTCAAGAAATTATGAAAAATTCTCAGTAAGTAACCATTTCTTTCTTGAAGTCAACTCTTGGATACACAGTACGGAAATTTAATTCAAAAAATTATGAAAATATTTGTAAGTAAGTAACAAAATCTTTATTGATTCCACCTCTTGGATATACGGTACAGATACTTCATTCAAGAAATTATGAAAAAAATCGCAAGTAAGTAACTTTTTTTTTCTATTCATCAAAAACAATTGTCACTTGGATGCAAGATGTAGAAATTTAGTTCGTGAAATTATTATAAAAATATCAGTAAGCTACCATTTATTTCTTGGTCAAATCTTAGATAGAAAATACGGAAATCTCATTCAAGAAATTATGAAAGTATTTGTAAGTAAGTAAGTAACAATCTCTTTATTGATGTTACCTCTTGAATATACAGTACAGATACTTCATTCAAGAAACGTGATTAAACACGTTTTGAAACTACATGCTATTTGCATGCCTTTCCTTGGCATCTTTCCAAATGAGCGGGGATTCCCCACTGCTTCCTACTCATTGCAAAAAGTGAGCAGTACGAAAACGTTTTCAACCAGACTGGTTTTTTAGACAACACACCCACAGAGATGACACACACACATAGAGACGAGACACGCACAGACACGACAAACAAACAGAGTCATAGTGAGAGAGATATCCAAAAAGTTGGGTTGATCTAGGTTCACTTAGAGTGGCGCGCCACTCAAAGAAATATATTATTACTTACTGAGAATTTTTTCATAATTTCTTGAATTAAATTTCTACATCATGCAGCTAAGTGAAAATTGTTTGTGATAAAGAGGAAAAAAAAAGTTACTTACTTGCGATTTTTTGATAATTTCTTGAATGAAGTATCTGTACTGTATATCCAAGAGGTGGAATCAATAAAGAGTTTGTTACTTACAAATATTTTCATAATTTCTTGAATGAAATTTCCGTACTGTGTATCCAAGAGTTGACTTCAAGAAAGAAATGGTTACTTACTGAGAATTTTTTCATAATTTCTTGAAATTAATTTCTACATCGTTTATCTAACTCGTGAAAACAAAAAAGAGTTAGTTACTTACTTAGAATTTTGTCATAATTTCTTGAACGAAATGTCGTTTTGTTTATCCAACAGGTGAATTCAAGAAAGAATTTGCTACTTAGACTGAGAATTTTTTCATAATTTCTTGAATTTAATTTCTACATCGTATATCTAACTCGTGAAAACAATAAAGAGTTTGTTACTTACTTAGAATTTTGTCATAATTTCTTGAATGAAATGTTTTTTTGTTTATTCAACAAGTGAATTCAAGAAAGAATTCGCTACTTAGTTACAATTTTTTCATAATTTCTTGAATGAAATTCCCGTATTGTGTATCTAAGAGTTGACTTCAAGAATGAAATTGTTACTTACTGAGAATTTTTTCATAATTTCTTGAATTAAATTTCTTCATCATGTAGCTAAGTGAAAAGAGGTGGAATCAATAAAGAGTTTGTTACTTACTTACAAATATTTTCATAATTTCTTGAATGAAATTTCCGTACTGTGTATCCAAGAGTTGACTTCAAGAAATAAATGGTTACTTACTGAGAATTTTTTCATAATTTATTGAAATTAATTTCTACATCGTTTATCTAACTCGTGAAAACCATAAAGATTTTGTTACTTACTTAGAATTTTGTCATAATTTATTGAACGAAATGTCTTTTTGATTATCCAACAGTTGAATTCAAGAAAGAATTTGCGACATATAATGAGAATTTTTTCATAATTTATTGAATTTAATTTCTACGTCGTTTATTTAACTCGTGAAAACAATTAAGAGTTTGTTACTTACTTAGAATTTTGTCATAATTTCTTGAATGAAATGTTTTTTTGTTTATCCAACAGGTGAATTCAAGAAAGAATTTGCTACTTAGACTGAGAATTTTTTCATAATTTCTTGAATTTAATTTCTACATCGTATATCTAACTCGTGAAAACAATAAAGAGTTTGTTACTTACTTAGAATTTTGTCATAATTTCTTGAATGAAATGTCTTTTTGTTTATTCAACAAGTGAATTCAAGAAAGAATTTGCTACTTAGTTACAATTTTTTCATAATTACTTGAATGAAATTCCCGTATTGTGTATCTAAGAGTTGACTTCAAGAATGAAATTGTTACTTACTGATAATTTTTTCATAATTTCTTGAATTAAATTTCTGCATAATGTAGCTATTTGAAAATTGTTTGTGATAAAGAGAAAAAAAGTTACTTACTTGCTATTTTTTCATAATTTCTTGAATGAAGTATCTGTACTGTATATCCAAGAGGTGGAATCGATAAAGAGTTTGTTACTTACTTACAAAAATTTTCATAATATCTTGAATGAAATTTCCGTACTGTGTATCCAAGAGTTGACTTCAAGAAAGAAATGGTTACTTACTGAGAATTTTTCCTAATTTCTTTAAATTAATTTCTACATCGTTTATCTAACTCGTGAAAACAATAAAGAGTTTGTTACTTACTTAGAATTTTGTCATAATTTCTTGAACGAAATGTCTTTTTTGATGATCCAACAGGTGAATTCAAGAAAGAATTTGCTACTTAGACTGAGAATTTTTTCATAATTTCTTGAATTTAATTTCTACATCCTATATCTAACTCGTGAAAACAATAAAGAGTGTTACTTACTTAGAATTTTGTCATAATTTCATGAATGAAATGTCTTTTTGTTTATTCAACAAGTGAATTCAAGAAAGAATTTGCTACTTAGTTACAATATTTTCATAATTTCTTGAATTAAATTCCCGTATTGTGTATCCAAGAGTTGACTTCAAGAAAGAAATTGTTACTTACGAGTTGACTTCAAGAAAGAAATAGTTACTTACTGAGAATTTTTTCATAATTTCTTGAAATTAATTTCTACATCGTTTATCTAACTCGCAAAAACAATAAAGAGTTTGTTACTTACTTAGAATTTTGTCATAATTTCTTGAACGAAATGTCTTTTTGTTTATCCAACAGGTGAATTCAAGAAAGAATTTACTACTTAGACTGAGAATTTTTTCATAATTTCTTGAATTTAATTTCTACATCGTGTATCTAAGTCATGAAAACAATAAAGAGTTTGTTACTTACTTTGAATTTTTTCATAGTTTCTTGAACGAAATGTCTTATTTTGTTTATCCAGCAGGTGAATTCAAAAAAGAATTTGCTACTTACTAACAATTTTTTCATATCCACGAGGTGACTTCATGAAAGAGTTTGTTACTTGCTTAAAATTTTTTCATAATTTCTTGAATGAAATTCCCGTATTGTGTATCTAAGAGTTGACTTCAAGAATGAGTTTGTTACTTACTGAGAATTTTTTCCTAATTTCTTGAACGAAATGTCTTTTTATTTATCCAGCTGGTGAATTCAAGAAAGAATTTGCTACTTACTTACAATTTTTTCATAATTTCTTTTTTTGTTTATCCAACAGGTGAATTCAAGAAAGAATTTGCTACTTAGTTACAATTTTTTCATAGTTTCTTAAATGAAGTTTCTGCATTGTGTATCCAAGAGGCGACTTCAGGAAAGAGTTTGTTACTTGCTTACAATAGAACTATTCTAAAGAATAAAGACGGGTTAAGCTTAAATATATTTATTGCTTAAACTTATTGACACATAGCTCAAAGAGACACACAAAGCAAAAAGAAACATACACATCCCAAAGAGACACAAACATCCCACAGAGAAAATCGTAGAACAAAAAGACTTAAACACCCTAAAGAGACGCAGCGTCTAACGAGACACACAAATCTTACACAGACACACACACATCACACAGAGACACCCACAGCTCAAAGAGACACATAAAGCTCAAAGAGACGTACACGGCCAAAAAGAGAAGCACACATCCAACAGAGAGACACAAAGCCTAAAACGACACACTCAGCCAAAAGAGGCACACACAGACCATAAAAATTCAAACTGCCCAAAGAAATATACAGCCTAAGGAGACACACACTGCCCAAAGAGACACACACAGGCTAAAGAGACATACACACAGTCCGAAGAGACACACAAAGACCAAAGAGACACACACACAGCTCAAAGAGATAAAAAAACGCCCATACAGAGACATACATACCAAAAAGATTCAAACCCTCAAAAGATACACACATTGCCCAAAGAGACACACATGGCCTCTAAGAGACACAAACAACCAAAAGAAACACACACAGACCAAAAAGATTCAAACTGCCCAAAGAGACATACAGCCTAAAGAGACACACACACAGACCAAAATGACTCAAACAGCCCAAAGAGACACACATAGCCCAAAGAAACACAAACAGCCCAAAGAGACAGAAGCCCAAAGAGACAAACACAGCCCAAAAGAGACTCAAACACTCAAACGAGACGCACAGCCCAAAGAGATGCACAAAGACCAAAGAAACACACACAGACCAAAAAAAAAACCGCCCCAACAGACACATACATATCAAAAAATACAAACGTCCCAAAGAGACACACATAGCCCAAAGAGGCACACACGACCCCTAAGAGACACAAACAGCCAAAAGAAAGACACACAGACCAAAATGACTCAAACAGCCCAAAGAGATACACATAGCCCAAAGAAACACAAACAGCCCACAGAGACAGAAGCCCAAATAGACAAACAACGCCAACAAAAGAATAAAACATCCACAATAGACACACAAAGAAAAAAACGACTAAAAAAGAAAAAAGAGACAAAAATACAGACAAAATAGACTCAATCAGCTAAAAGAGACAAACAGCCCAAAGAGAAAAGAGACGCAGACATCCAACAGAGAGACACAATGCCCGAAAAGACACAAACAGCCAAAAGAGGCTCAGACAGACATGCAAGCAAATAACACGGGAATTCCTATACATGCAAGCAAATAACATGGGAATTACTATACAAGCAATCAAAATAACTTGGCAATTCATATACATGCAATCAAATACCTAGTTTATTCCAATTCATGCAAGCACATACCAAGGGATTTCCTATACAAGCAAGCAAATAACCTGGGAATTCCTATACATGCAAGCAAATAACATGGGAATTCCTATACCAGCTAGCAAATAACATGGGAATTCAGATACAAGCAAGCAAAAAACAAGGGAATTCCTATACACGCAAGCAAATAACTTGGGAATTCCTATACATGCAAGCAAATAACATGGGAATTCCTATACAAGCAAGCAAATAACATGGGAATTCCTATACAAGCAAGCAAATAACATCGGAATTCCTATACAAGCAAGCAAATAACATGGGAATTCCTATACAAGCAAGCAAATAACAAGTGAATTCCTATACATGCAAGCAAATAACCTGGGAATTCCTATACACGCAAGCAAATAACATGGGAATTACGATAAATGAACGCAAATAACATGGTAATTCCTATACACGCACGCAAATAACATTGGAATTCCTATACATGCAAGCAAATAACCTGGGACTTCCTATACACGCAAGTAAAAAAACGTGGCAATAACTAAAAAAGTAAGCAAATAACATGGGAATTCCAATACATGCAAGCAAAAAAAAAGGGAATGCCTATACATTCAAGCAAATAACAAGGGAATTACTCTACAAGAAAGAAAATAAATAGGGAATTCATATAAACGAAATAAAATAACATTTTAATACATATACAAGAAATCAAATAACTTGGGAATTCCTATACACGCAAGCAAATAACTTGGGAATTCCTATACATGAAAGCAAATAACAAGGGAATTCCTATACACGCAAGCAAATAACATGGGAATTCCTATACACGCAAGCAAATAACATAGGACTGCCTATACATGCAAGCAAATAACATGGGAATTCCTATACAAGCAAGCAAATAACAAGGGAATTCCTATACATGCAAGCAAATAACATGGGAATTCCTATACAAGCAAGCAAATAACATGCGAATTACTATACAAGCAATCAAAAAACATGTGAATTACTATACACGCAAGCAAAAAACATGGGAATTCCTATACATGCAAGAAAATAACAAGTTAATTCCTATACATGCAAGCAAATAACATGGGAATTCCTATACACGCAAGCAAATAACATGGGAATTCCTATACACGCAATCAAAATAACGTGGCAATTCCTATACATGAAAGCAAATAACAAGGGAATTCCTATACACGCAAGCAAATACTATAGGAATTCCTATACATGCAAGCAAATAACATGGGAATTCCTATACACGCAATCAAATAACATGGGAATTCCTATACAAGAAAGCAAATAACATGGGAATTCCTATACAAGCAAGCAAATAACATGGGACTTCCTATTCTAGCAAGCAAATAACATCGGAATTCCTATACAAGCAAGCAAATAACATGGGAATTCCTATACATGCAAGCAAATAACAAGGGAATTCCTATGCATGCAAGCAAATAACATGGGAATTCCTATACACGCAAGCAAATAACATGGGAATTCCTATACATGCAAGCACATAACATGGGAATTCCTATACACGCAAGCAAATAACAAGGGAATTCCTATACAAGCAAGCAAATAACAAGGGAATTTCTATACCTGCAAGCAAATAACATGGGAATTCCTATACAAGCAAGCAAATAACAAAGGAATTACTATACAAGCAATCAAAATAACGTGGGAATTCCTATACATGCAAGCAAATAACAAGGGAGTTCATATACACGCAAGCAAATACCAGGGTAATTCCTATAAGTGCAAGAAAATAACAAGGGAATTACTATACCCGCAAGAAAATAACATGTGAATTCCTATACATTCAAGCAAATAACATGGAATTTCCTATACAGGCAAGCCAATAACAGGGGTATTCCTATACACGCAAGCAAATAACATATGAATTCCTATACATTCAAGCAAATAACATGGGAATTCCTATACATGCAAGCAAATAACAAGGGAATTCCTATACATGCAAGCAAATAACATGGGAATTCCTATACATGCAAGCAAATAACATGGGAATTCCTATACATGCAAGCAAATAACATGGGAATTCCTATACACGCAAGCAAATAAGATCGGAATTCCTATACATGCAAGCAAATAACAAGGGAATACCTATACATGCAAGCAAATAACAAGGGAATTCCTATACACGCAAGCAAATAACATAAACATTTCTTTTATTCAAACCCCAGCCACGAATCAAGTTATCGTATATTAAACAACCTCTGATTGGCTCATAAAAAATGCCCACGTCAAACGATACATTCATTGTGCAATTCTTATCAAAAACAAAAAGCTTTATACCCCTTTTTTCCAATGAGAGTTAGCTTTAGCAACAACACATTCCTAACAAACTTGTCTTGACTAAAGGCAATTGTCCAAAAAATCAATCACACTAGGACCGGTAGTGCGTACTCGTTCCTCTTTGAAAGATGTATTGACCTCTAGATTAGAATTACCTACCAGAAAAACCGGAAGGTCATTGTAATAGGCAAATGACCCTGGTAACCCCAATTAGTTAAAAATATACACACATATCTATGCCTCAGGCGTAAGTTTGAATGTAAGTTTTTAACTAATTGGGCGCTTACTACTTACTTATAATATTTTAGAACATCTTGAACAAAATGGCTATCTCAAAATTTTGATCGGGTGACTTTGGAAAAAAATGAGCGTGGGAGGGGGCCCAGTTGCCCTCCATTTTTTGTCACTTAAAAAGGGCACTATAAATTTTAATTTCCATCTCAATGAGAGTAGTATTCAATGTTATACTTTGCTTGAAGATATAGGAATCTCCTATGTTATTTGCTTGGCCTATGTTCCTTCCATGCTATTCTATGTTCCTTCCATTGTTATTCTATGGGAACCTCTACACGTGATTAAACACGTCATGAAACTACGTGTTATTTGCTTATGTCCTGTTGGTACCATTCCGAACGAGTGGGGATTCCCCGCCTGTTCCTAAACATTGCAAAAAAGATAACAGTATGAATGGGGGATTCCCCACACAAATTTGTTTCAACTCCAAGTTTTTTTCAACGAGAGTGGTTTTTTTGAAAGCATAGTGTGTACATGTGTGTAGGCTTTGTTATTAAAAACTTGGACACTACAATCAGAATTGTTTGATCGACATTTAAAAAGAGGTAATGAGATTTGCGAATTGGAATAACAATTTTTAACTAGAAATGGCTGAAAAGTGTTTTGGGGGGAGATGGGAGGATTGTGTACTTTATAATACACATGTGTTGTTTGGACAGTGTTGTCAGTTTGAAATAGTTTAACGTTCCCTTCGTTCTCCCATTTCTGAGGGCAGGGGAGGGGGGTCAATTTTAGAGGGAAAATCAAAAATACTCAGAATCGAAAATAAAGCGTGATCTGCCTCAAGGGGAAGGCTCAGAGGCCCTTCGTTCTTCCCTTTCTGAGGGCAGGGGAGGGGGGGGGGTAATTTTGTGAAGGAAAACAAAAATGGCACATAATCGAAAATAATTACTATCTGCCACAAGGGCACGGCTCCGAGCCCGGGCGTTCCCCGCTTGCTGAGGGCCGGGGCGGGGGGTTCCATTTCCGAGGGAAAATCAAAAATACTCAGAATCGAAAATAAAGCATGATCTGCCTCAAGGGGAAGGCTCAGAGGCCCTTCGTTCTCCCATTTCTGAGGGCAGGGTGGGCCAATTTTGGTGGGAAAACCAAAAATAAACATACTAGAAAATAAATGGGATCGGCCTCAAGGGTAAGGCTCAGAGCCCCTTGGTTCCCCATTTTGTGAGGGCCGGGGAGGGGGGGTCCATTTTGGAGGGAAAACCAAAAATGCTCAGAATCGAAAATAAATGGGATCTGCCTCAAGGGCAAGACCCAGAGGCCCCTCCGTCCTCCATTTCTGAGTGTTCGTTCCCCCATTTCTGAGGGCAGGGAAGGGGGGAGGGTAAATTTTTGAGGGAAAACCAAAAATACTCAGAATCGAAAATAAACGGGATATGCCCCAAGGGGAAGGCTCAGAGGTCTTACGTTCCCCAATTTCGGAGGGCAGGGGAGGGGGAGTCAATTTTGGAGGGAAAATCAAATATACTCAGAATCGAAAATAAATGGGATCTGCCTCAAGGGGCAAGGCTCAGAGGCCCTTCGGTATCCCATTTCTGCGGGCTGGGGAGGGGGGGGTCAATTTTGGAAGGAAAACCAAAAATGCTCAGAATCGAAAATAAACGGGATCTGCCTCAAGGGCAAGGCTCAGAGGCCCCTCCTTCCCCCTCATAAAAAGTTTTAACAAGAAATGTCTGAAAAGTATTTTTTTAGGGGATGGAGCGATGACAGATTGGATGTCTCAGACTAGTGATAGTGCTGTACCGTGGTACGAACTGCTTGTGAAAAACCCAAATGAATTAGTTGAAAATAAAGTTTTAACAAGAAATGTCTGAAAAGTATTTTTTTGGGGGGGGGGGTGGGGACGATGACAGAGTGAATGTCTTAGACTAGTTATAGTGCTGTACTCTGGCATGAATTGCTTTCGAAAACCCGGATGAATTAGTTGAAAATAAAGTTTTAACAAGAAATGTCTGAAAAGTATTTTTTCGGGGGGTGGGGGCGATGACAGAGTGGATGTCTTAGACTAGTTATAGTGCTGTACTCTGGCATGAATTGCTTTCGAAAACTCGGATGAATTAGTTGAAATAAAGTTTTAACAAGAAATGCCTGAAAAGTATTTTTTTTTGGGGGGGGTGGGGGCGATGACAGAGGGTATGTCTTAGACTAGTTATAGTGCTGTACTCTGGCATGAATTGCTTTCGAAAACTCGGATGAATTAGTTGAAATAAAGTTTTAACAAGAAATGTCTGAAAAGTATTTTTTGGGGGGGATGAGGGCGATGACAGAGTGGATGTCTTAGACTTGTTATTGTGCTGTACTGTGGTACGAATTGCTTGTTAAAAACCCGGATGAATTAGTTGAAAATAAAGTTTTAACAAGAAATGTCTGAAAAGTATTTTTTTGGGGCATGGGACGATGACAGAGTGGATGTCTTAGACTAGTGATAGTGCTGTACTGTGTACGAATTGCTTTCGAAAACCCGGATGAATTAGTTGAAGATAAAGTTTTAACAAGAAATGTCTGAAAATTTTTTTTTGTTAAACACAATTGGCTGAAATAAAAGCGGAACTCTTAAAATCACAACTCAAGGTCAGTAAATAATTCCTTTTTTTTTTTTTATTAAACACGATTGGCTGAAATAATTGTAGAAAATAATTTCAAAGTACCAAGTCACATGATAGTTACGCTTTTGTAGAAAATAATTTCAAAGTAGCCTACCAAGTCACATTATAGTCACGTTATTGTAGAAAATAGTATCGAAGTACCAAGTCACATGATAGTTACGCTTTTATATAAAATAATTTCAAAGTACAAAATCAAATTATAGTTTAGATATTATAAAAAATAATTTTAAAGGACCATGTCACACGATAGTTTCGCTATTATAGAAAATAATTTCAAATTACCAAGTCACATGATAGTTACGCTATCATAGAAAATAATTTCAAAGTACCAAGTCACATTATAGTTACGCTATTATAGAAAATAATTTAAAAGTACCAAGTCACATGATAGTTACGCCACCGTAGAAAATAATTTCAAAGTACCAAGTCACATGATATTTACTCTATTTTAGAAAATAATATCAAAGTACCAAGTCACATGATAGTTACGCTATTGTAGAAAATAATTTCAAAGTACCAAGTCATATGATAGTTACGCTTTTGTAGAAAATAATTTCAAAGTAGCAAGTCACATGATAGTTACGCTTTTGTAGAAAATAATTTCAAAGTACCAAGTCACATGATAGTTACGCTTTTGTAGAAAATAATTTCAAAGTACCAAGTCAATTCAGGAAATTATGAAAAAAAAAATTTAGACACGTGCGCGCGCGCACGTTACGTGCGCGCACGTAACCCTCATGTGACTGTGACGTAACAGTTGGTACTTTGTACGTCACCTCGGTACACCTTGGTACTTTGTACTTGGTACGTCACCTCATGTGACGTAACACTTGGTACTTTGAATTTATTTTCTATAATAGCGTATCTATAATGTGACTTGGTACTTTGAAATTATTTTCTACAATAGCGTAACTATAATGTGACTTGTTAGTTTGAAATTATTTTCTACAAAAGCGTAACTATAATGTGACTTGGTACTTTGAAATTATTTTCTATAATAGCGTAACTATAATGTGACATTGTACTTTGAAATTATTTTCTACAAAAGCGTAACTATCATGTGACTTGGTACTTTGAAATTATTTTCTACAATAGCGTAACTATAATGTGACTTGGTACTTTGAAATTATTTTCTACAAAAGCGTAACTATCATGTGAATTGGTACTTTGAAATTATTTTCTACAATAGCGTAACTATAATGTGAGATGGTACTTTGAAATTATTTTCTACAATGGCGTAACTATCATGTGACTTGGTACTTTGAAATTATTTTCTACAATAGCGTAACTATCATGTGATTTGGTACTTTGTAATGATTTCCTACAATAGCGTAACTATCATGTGACTTGGTACTTTGAAATTATTTTCTACAAAAGCGTAACTATCATGTGACTTGGTACTTTGAAATTATTTTCTACAATAGCGTAACTATAATGTGACTTGGTACTTTGAAATTATTTTCTACAATAGCGTAACTATAATGTGACTTGGTACTTTAAAATTATTTTCTACGATAGCGTAAATATAATGTGACTTGGTACTTTGAAATTATTTTCTACAATAGCTGGTGTTTAACAAAAAAAAACAAAAAAGGAATTATTTACTGACCTTTAGTTGTTGGGATTTTAAAAGTTCAGCTTTTATTTCAGCCAATCGTGTTTAACAAAAAAAAAAGGAATTATTTACTGACCTTTAGTTGTGATTTTAAGAGTTCCCCTTTTATTTCAGCCAATTGTGTTTAACAAAAAAAAAAACTTTTCAGACATTTCTTGTTAAAAATTTATTTGCAACTAATTCATCCGGGTTTTCGAAAACAATTCGTACACAGTACAGCACTATCACTAGTCTAAGACATCCACTCTGTCATCGTCCCATGCCCCAAAAAAATACTTTTCAGACATTTCTTGTTAAAACTTTATTTTCAACTAATTCATCCGAGTTTCTCACCAGCAGTTCGTACTACAGTAAAGTACTATAACTAGTTTAAGACATTCACTCTGTCATCGCCCTGATCCCCCCAAAAAAATACTTTTCAGACATTTCTTGTTAAAAATTTATTTTCAACTACTTCATCGGGTTTTTCGAAAGCAATTCAGGCCAGAGTACAGTACTATAACTAGTGTACGACATCCCCTCGGGCATCGCCTCCCCCCCCCAAAAAAATACTTTTCAGACATTTCTTGTTAAAACTTTATTTCAACTAATTCATCCGAGTTTTCGAAAGCAATTCATGCCAGAGTACAGCACTATAACTAGTCTAAGACATCCATTCTGTCATCGCCCCACCCCCAAAAAAAATACTTTTCAGACATTTCTTGTTAAAACTTTATTTCAACTAATTCCTCCGGGTTTTCGAAAGTAATTCATGCCAGAGTACAGCACTCCCTCTGTCATTGCCCCCCCTCCCCAAAAAAAACAATTTTCAGTCATTTCTTGTTAAAACTTTATTTCAACTAATTCATCCGGGTTTTAGAAAACATTTCTTGTTAAAACTTTATTTTCAACTAATTCATCGGGGTTTTCTAAAGCAATTCATGCCACAGTACAGCGCTATCCATAGTATAAGACATCCACTCTGTCATCACCCCCACCCCAAAAAAAAATACTTTTCGGACATTTCCTGTTAAAACTTTATTTCAACTAATTCATCCGGGTTTTCGAAAGCAATTCGTACCACAGTACAGCGCTATCACTAGTCTAAGACATCCACTCTGTCATCGTCCCATCTCCCAAAAAAATTCTTTTCAGATATTTCTTGTTAAATCTTTATTTTCAACTACTTCATCCGGGTTTTTCACAAGCAGTTCTTAACACGGTACAGTACTGTCACTAGTCTCAGACATCCACTCTGTCATCGTGATCACCCCTCCAAAAAAATACTTTTCAGACATTTCTTGTTAGAAAATTATTTGCAACTAATTCATCCGGGTTTTCGAAAGCAATTCATGCCAGAGTACAGCACTATAACTAATCTAAGACATCCACTCTGTCATCGTCCCCACCCCCCCAAAAAAAATACTTTTCAGACATTTCTTGTTAAAACTTTATTTTCAACTAATTCATTTGGGTTTTTCACAAGCAGTTCGTACCACGGTACAGCACTATCACTAGTCTGAGACATCCAATCTGTCATCGCTCCATCCCCTAAAAAAATACTTTTCAGACATTTTTTGTTAAAACTTTTTATGAGGGGGAAGGAGGGGCCTCTGAGCCTTGCCCTTGAGGCATATCCCGTTTATTTTCGATTCTGAGTATTTTTGGTTTTCCCTCCAAAATTGACCCCCCCCCCTCCCCTGCCCTCAGAAATGGGAGAACGAAGGGCCTCTGAGCCTTGCCCCTTGAGGCGGATCCCATTTATTTTCGATTCTGAGCATTTTTGATTTTCCCTCCAAAATTGACTCCCCCTCCCCTGCCCTCAGAAATGGGGGAACGAAGGACCTCTGAGTCTTTCCCGTGAGTCACATCCCATTTATTTTTTATTCTGAGTATTTTTGGTTTTCCTTCAAAAATTGACCCCCCCTCCCCTGCCCTCAGAAATGGGGGAACGAACCCTCAGAAATGGAGGAAGGAGGGGCCTCTGAGCCTTGTCCTTGAGGTAGATCCCATTTATTTTCGATTCTGAGTATTTTTTCGTTTTCCCTCCAAAATTGACCCCTCCCCCGCCCCTGCCCTCAGAAATGGGGGAACGAAGGGGCTCTGAGCCTTCCCCTTGTGGCATTTCCAATTTATTTTCGATTCTGAGTACTTTTGGTTTTCCCTCCAAAATTGACCCCTCCCCTGCCCTCAGAAATGGGGGAACGAAGGGCCTCTGAGCCTTCCCCTTGAGGCAGATCACGCTTTATTTTCGATTCTGAGTATTTTTGATTTTCCCTCCAAAATTGACCCCCTCCCCTGCCCTCAGAAATGGGGGAACGAAGGGAACGTTAAACTATTTTAAACTGACAACACTGTCCAAACATCACATGTGTATTATACAGTACACAATCACCCCATCTTCCCCAAAACACTTTTCAGCCATTTCTAGTTAAAAATTTTTATTCCAATTCGCAAATCTCATTACCCCTTTTTAAATGTCAATCAAACAATTCTGATTGTAGTGTCCAAGTTTTTAATAACAAAGCCTACACACATGTACACACTATGCTTTCAAAAAAACCACTCTCGTTGAAAAAAACTTGGAGTTGAAACAAATTTGTGTGGGGAATCCCCCGTTCATACTGTTATCTTTTTTGCAATGTTTAGGAACAGGCAGGGAATCCCCACTCGTTTAGAATGGTACCAACAGGACATAAGCAAATAACACATAGTTTCATGACGTGTTTAATCACGTGTAGAGGTTCCCATAGAATAACAATGGAAGGAACATAGAATAGGATGGAAGGAACATAGGCCAAGCAAATAACATAGGAGATTCCTATAGCTTCAAGCAAAGTATAACATTGATTACTACTAATGAGCCCTCCCACGATATTCTAGGACCACTGGGTCGATATGATCACCCTGGGAAAAAAAAACAAATAAACACGCATTCGTGATCTTTCTTCCGGCAAAAAATTTAAAATTTCACATTTCTGTAAATGGGAGCTTGAAAACTTTACAGTCGGGTTCTCTAATGCGCAAAATATGATGGTGTGATTTTCATTACGGTTCTATAACTTTTAGGGGGTCTTTCCCCCTTTTTTCGAAATTCAGCCAAATTTTCTCAGGCGCTTAACTTTTGATGGGTAAGATTAAACTTGATGAAACTTATATATTTGAAATCAGCATTAAAATTTTATTCTTTTGATGTATCTCTTTGTATCAAAATACCGTTTTCTAGAGTTTTTGTTACCATTGAGCCGGGTCGCTCCTTACTTACAGTTCGTTACCACGAACTGTTTGAAACCTTACAAAACAAAATATACATGTCTCTTAACAATGTTTCTTCTGTTATTTTTCACAGCAAACGGTTAGTTGTTTTTTTTTCTTTTTTTTCTGTGTCTGAGCACTGTGGACGACATTGAGAGGTCTTTACTAAAATATTTTTGGTTTTTTTTTCGCTTAGTTTTTTCAACTGGCTGAGAATCACCCTGGTTCTCTTTGTTTTCTTAATCATCTTTATATTATTTCTTTCATCATCAGATGTCATTATAGCCAGTGTAGTCTTAGAATTTATTTAAAACTTCTTATATCTTGGAAAGGGAAAGTTTTTATGAAAAACAGTTTCTGTATTAAACACAAACACAGATAACTATTTGCCAGATAGGCGTCTACTTAAAAAGTACTAGCATCTCAATTACGAAAAAACAAAAGGCTCGCATTAAATTTGGAATGGAATGTCTGAAGAGGTAAAATTTGTCTCGGATAAAGTAAATAGTAAATTAGATTCTGACATGAAAAAGTCTTTTTTACAGCTAGCAATAAAAACTTTTGCCCTCTTTACTTTCCGTAAAGTTTGGAAATAGCTTTCCTTTTCGGCTCCTTATAGGGAGGAAAATTGAACGGTCACACCTTAGTCATTATTAAAAATTGGATTTTATATCCGAGATGACAGGGAACTATATAATAATGAATTTTTAAGTAAAGCTAGATCAGAGATAGTTCTGCACTTATTTTCATAGCCTCAAAAAATTTACCTATTCACACATATTGTTACGAAAAACTTAATAACTTATAAAATAATGAATAACTGTTATCGAGAATTAGGACATAGCTGGTAACTTCAAGACAGATGTCCAAAAAGTTCCATCCCCTATTCAAAAACTCGGAAACATAGTATAGTCTTCAAATGTAGTGCGGAAATACTTTACTCGCAGATAGAGATTGAGTTGTCAGTCCATTGTTATTGTGAGCTTAGACCTTCTGAGGAGGTCAGATTTCAGCTCTCTCATTTAAACTCTCATTCCACCTTGAAGGTTTTTTCTAAGAATTCAAAACGCTATTAAGTTAATAAATATTGTGATGGACTACAAAATATTTGTTAACATCATAAAAAAGTTTACCTAAAAAAAACTTGCACTCTAGATTAATAAATTTAGATTAAGTGTTAAAAGTCACCATGGCAACATAACTAGACCCGCTTGAATTGGCTACACGGATTGATTAGGCCACAGATTGAGCCGTCAGCCAAAATTACAGCACTTAAAGCCGTACCCGCTTAGTTACTGCAAGACAGCCTCAACAGACTCAAGCGATTCTGTAGGAATTAAAAGATAAGATAAGTTAAAGTGTATTTCAAGCCAAAATGTGGCCATGTACACAAATAACATACAAGATTAACAAATTACAGCACTCGTCACAATAATAAAAAAAAAAAAAAAAAACTACTCTCTTCTTTTTGCAAAATACTCATCAAAATATCTTCCCACTAGACAAATAAATTGTGACGACGTGCTTTTCAAGGCATCAGGAAGCATCACTCCATCATTCCCAAATGAATTTTTCTTTACCCCCAAAAGACCTCGACAACGACTCAGACAATTCTCCAAATTCTCCTCCTCTTCTTGGCAAAGAGGGCAAGCAAACTTGCCGTCCGGGACGCAGGTTTATATGAAGAAGTACTTCTTGCCAACATGGAGCATTTTTCGACTCTATCGTGGCTTTAACGGTCTTTTATACAAATTAATTTTTTAAAAGTTTTTTTCAAAGTTGAAACTTAAAATAGACAAAAATTACTACTTCGTGGTCCATGCAATATTTTCTTAGAGATTGTTTGAACAAATTTGCTGTCTTTTATCGGCCATAAAATCAATATATTTCCCGACACGATTTGAGTCTCAGAAACTGAAGAAAACTTAGTTTTCAGCAAAGCCATAGAGTAGTATAGGTGTATGCAGTCCGAGCGGTGCCCTGTCCTGCCATACAACAAGAGCCCTGTTACGGACGCAGCCCTATCCCACCATACAACCGTGGCCATATACAATACAAGTGCAGCCATATTGGAGTTACCAATCCCTCATATCCTCTCTCTGCTTTTAATGACACACATACTCTAAAAGATCTATCATTTCTTTGGAAACAAGTTTTTCAACGTTAGAATGCTAGTACTTTAACGGGGTATATAGTAAATCGTTTCAAGCGGAAGTCTTATCTTGAGTTCTCCGATAAGGAATTTTTCTGTAATAATGCCAACATTTCTAGCGGGCCTATTGCTCGCGTGATCATTGATATAAAAGTTCGACGGTGAGTTAGTCAGTATGTTAGTTCCACATAGAGATTTGTTTGTTTTACATTGTTTCAAGTTGAAAAAAAAAATTCAAATATTTTAAAAATGAGTGGTCTTACACTATTGGACCTTGAACGCGTTGACAGTGATATTCTGAAGACAAGAGCTCTCAACGTATTAATAGAAATTGGAGAGGATTGCCGACTAACATTTGAGTGGGATGAGATGTTTGGTAGACTATCACTGAGTAAATTTAAGTCGGACGAACAATTATGTTTCGTCGCAAATGTGAATATAATGCATATATCGAAAATACAACATGGATTGAATGCTACGAAGAACACTTTGAGGAAAATAGATTGACTCGCCTAATGTGAATAGAGTGAAAATATTTTCTATTGTTATATTTCTGTGAATAAAAATGTTTTATAATGAGCTGTTTTGGTTAGATATTCTAGTTGATCGTTTACTCCACTCTCTCTAGTGGGGTGACGAAAAGGCGTTGAGAGTGTAAGCAAAGTAGAAACTAGCAATTGTTTAGTTTAGCCTTTATTTGGTAGTGGGAAGGTCAAGTACGAAAATGGATGAATTTGAGAAACAGAAGATCTTGTGGAATCTTGTACCATTGGAAAATTTTTTGAATCTAAATGTTGAATTTCATATGTTTACTGTACGAAAATTTATTGATGCATTAATTAAAACAAAACAAAATGACATTGTGGCTCTGCATTTAACCACTACCTAAAAACTCATTTAAGATGGCCATTTTCTAAGACAACAAGAAATGAGTCAAATAAGTTTTTGTGACGTTAATCGAGTACTCCTACTCCTCCTCCTAGACGACATTCCTTTTATTGATTGTGAGTCAGTTTCTTTTTGGCAGTGAGTTGTACAACATTGAAAAAAGGTTCTAAACAGGTTCACTATGTTTATATACATTGGGCAGCTGCTCATCATATGATAACTACACTACAGTTGATGAATATAATGAAAAGTATAGATTATGCAATCCGTGTAAGTTGCATAGAGGATATGCTGTACAAATTCGGAACTGTAATTACTATTTTGAAGAGGCTTGTGACTGTCATCCTAAAGAATATATATGCTCCAATTGCCACTTTGACAAGCGTGATCAATAGGAAAATACTTGTCCTGGCATGATTGGAAAAACCCTAAACGAGATTTCAGTTTATTTTTAAGGAATTGGTATCGTCGTGGATTTATATTATTTCGGGAACAAGAATTTGGAGCACGATTCAATTATAAAGACATGACGAGAGTATGGATTCTACGTCATTGTTGTGAGGACAATGGTAGTTATTATTATAAACCTATTGATTTTCATTTGGCTGTTACAGAAATTGATTCTTTATATGTGAATATTATGTGCGACATTGCTTCAAATATTCAAATATGTAGGAACATGTGAATTTTACAATATAAATCGTTATAGTATCAATGACTTCACAAAGAGATTTAAAAAAATGAAGTTACTTTATATTGTGGAAATGTGACCCTGACTTTGCATGCAAGGATCAGTACAAGTTGATTCCCAATGATCTGCCACCACTAATCGTTGCCGACGATGACGACTTGAATGACGATGAAGAAGAAGAAGAAGAAATCTAAGCAATAAAGACAAAAGACTGTTATATAGTACATTTATATTTTATTAATAAACAAATTTACATACGTTATTAAAACATTTTATTCCTAGGTCACTGAAATCAATATTGTACAGATCTGAGATGATATTTTCTACTATGGAGTGATTCAATAGAGGATTGTCCACATAAATGTTGAGAAATTCATTGTAAGTACAGTCACCACATCGAAAAATAAAATATCGTAATGCATGAAAACCACAGCTTTTAGTTGATAAATCTTGTACTCGCTTCTGATCTTGAATAATTGTTTTCCCACTTTTTTCAAGGAAGTTTTTGATGTGACGTGTGTAGAATACATATGGTAGACCAAGAGGAAATGTTCTATATTCTTCGATGTTTGAAAGATGCTCAACCATGCCCCGTCAATTTTAACATTGGGCGGCATCCATTAAGATATATTAAGTATTTCATGAATGAGTCGACCAACTAAATGATATTTGTAGCTCACTGCCCAAGTGAGTTCACCGTCAGTATCAAGATTTAATCCACAGTCATGGCCCATCGCCAAACCTCTCAATTTCTTATAAGACTTTGGAGTCATCAACATAAGTTGTATGCAGCTTGCATAGTTTTATAGATTGTTGCTAGTAGTGCTCACCAATGTACCATTTATGTAGACACATATTTCTTTAAACAAATTGTGTAGTATGCCATTTTCAGAGGATAATCCATCGGTAGCGGTGGGAGCTAGATTGTCAGAAGTTTTCCCTACCACAGGTTTTAACTCAATAAATGTGGATGATAAATCTATGAAGTAGTCTTCATTGTAATAAATTTGAAAATGTTTGTTTTCAGAGAGAGGTTGTTGTGGGTAGAAGTGTTCATAGCATCCATGTTTTAGACTGACATCTACACTTTCTGCATTGAAAATATTTAGAGATGTGGTGACAGTGGGATGAGATTCCTTGTGGAGTAGATAAGCCATTTCAGCCTAGAAATAGAAATACTTTTTCGATCTAACAATTTTTATTCTTGGTTTCTTTTTCTTATTCTTCTTTGACAATAGTTTCGTTTCTGACATGTATTTCGCTTCTGACCTGAGTAGAGGCTGATGGGTGATGAGGTGTTTCTCGACCTTTTTAAACCTTTTTCTACTTTGTCGTGATTTCAATCGCTTGCTAAGGGATCGTGTGCTGGAGCTGAGATCTTGTGAAACAATTTCTTTAAAATGTTTGCCAGCCCTCCAATCAGGTAGTGTAGAGGATGCGAAATCCGCGGCAACCGGAGCAATATATCTTTTGGCTAGAGGTAGTGCAAAGCGAAACAGCTGTCAAGACCATAACTCGACATTGACGAACGACCCTTATTATAGTCCATCCCATGACTCAATTGTCGTGGTTGGAGACTAGTAACATAGCAATCATCTTAGGGACAAACAAATATATTATTTCTATTAGCCATATCCTTAGTGTTGTTGAATGGGTCGAAAATGGCATGTAATCATAGCCAAACCTTTTTTTATTGCCAGAGGATCACCTAATTCACTTCTTAATTTTAACTGACAGAGTTTCAAATACGAACTGTTTACAGGAAAAACTTGAAGATGCTTTATATTATAATGAAGAACATGTTTATGGGTGGTTTTTCGTTCATGAACACGCTGAAGGAACTTTTTTCAAGGAAGTTTTTGATGTGACGTGTGTAGAATACATATGGTAGACCAAGAGGAAATGTTCTATATTCTTCGATGTTTGAAAGATGCTCAACCATGCCCCGTCAATTTTAACATTGGGCGGCATCCATTAAGATATATTAAGTATTTCAAGAATGAGTCGACCAACTAAATGATATTTCTAGCTCACTGTCCAAGTGAGTTCACCGTCAGTATCAAGATTTAATCCACAGTCATAGCCCATCGCCAAACCTCTCAATTTCTTATAAGACTTTGGAGTCATCAACATAAGTTGTATGCAGCTTGCATAGTTTTATAGATTGTTGCTAGTAGTGCTCAGCAATGTACCATTTATGTAGACACATATTTGTTTAAACAAATTGTGTAGTATGCCAATTTCATAGGAAAATCCATCGGTTGCGGTGGGAGCTAGATTGTCAGAAGTTTTCCTCACCACAGGTTTTAACTCAATAAATGTGGATGATAAATCTATGAAGTAGTCTTCATTGTAATAAATTTGAAAATGTTTGTTTTCAGAGAGAGGTTGTTGTGGGTAGAAGTGTTCATAGCATCCATGTTTTAGACTGACATCTACACTTTCTGCATTGAAAAGATTTAGAGATGTGGTGACAGTGGAATGAGATTCCTTGTGGAGTATATATGCCATTTCAGTCTAGGAAAAGAAATATTTTTTCGATCTAACAATTATTCTTCTTGGTTTCTTTTTCTTATTCTTCTTTGACAATAGTTTCGTTTCTGACATGTCTTTCGCTTCTGACCTGAGTAGAGGCTGATGGGTGATGAGGTGTTTCTCGACCTTTTTAAACCTTTTTCTACTTGGTCGTGATTTCAATCGCTTGCTAAGGGATCGTGTGCTGGAGCTGAGACCTTGTGAAACACTTTCTTTAAAATGTTTGCCAGCCCTCCAATCAGGTAGTGTAGAGGATGCAAAATCCACGGCAACCGGAGCAATATATCTTTTTGCTAGAGTTAGTGCAAAGCGAAACAGCTGTCAAGACCATAACTCGACATTGACGAACGACCCTTATTATAGTCCATCCCATGACCCAATTGTCGTGGTTGGATACCAGTAACATAGCAATCATCTTAGGGACAAACAAATATATTATTTCTATTAGCCATATCCTTAGTGTTGTTGAATGAGTCGAAAATGGCATGTAATCACAGCCAAACCTTTTTATTGCCAGAGGATCACCTAATTCACTTCTTAATGTTAACTGACAGAGTTTCAAATACGAACTGTTTACAGGAAAAACTTGAAGATGCTTTATATTATAATGAAGAACATGTTCATGGGTGGTTTTTCGTTCATGAACACGCTGAAGGGGAACCTTTGAATTACCAATTCTCGATATTTCAAGAAAGGATGCACAAAGAAATACACAAAAGTCCAAGGCGAAACTGGGTGGATAGTCTGCGAAAATAACACGATTCATCCCACTGACAGTTCCAGCGTTTTTACCACTGATCAGATTATGTTTAAAGCCAAGAACCTCTCTCAGATTATCATTGAGATCAATCACCGCTGTGTCAACGGGTTACCTAATGTAAATCTTGTCGTGTTCGATTGAATGAATAAATTGGAATATACCTTTAGCACGAACAGAGATTTTTCTATTGATTGTACGACACAAGTCAGTCATACAACCAAATTCTTATCTCATACTCATAGTCGACAAAGAGTGACCAATCAAATGTTATAACTTTTATCTCATAATTCCGATCTTTTCTCAGTATATCATATGTATTTTTGAGATTACAATCGACAAGAGCTACTTCATACTTTCCATCGTCGAATTTGATGGTGGGGGAGATTTGTGTCCAAAAAATACTTGTTTTATTCAAATCGTTGTAGAGAGGGCCGGAGACGTTAGACATAAATGTTAAATAGAAATCATTGGGCACTGTGCACGTCCTCAGCAGATATCCACGAATCAAAATCAGAGTTGTATCCTAGCCAACGAACAAGCAACTGTATCATGCTCTGGCGAGTACAAGTCTTTAATATCTTTTCAATCTGATAGATTCCAGTGTTTTTAACTTTTTTTAATTCGTAATCATAAAAACCGCCAAGAATGTCATCATCTTTCATGTTACGTAAAGGATAGGTTATGGGTGCAGTGTCTAAGAGTCTGGAGATTTTAAAAAGTTCAGTAGACCATTAGCATTTACCCTTTTCAAAAACATTATTAGTTTGATTGACTCGAACAGTATCACCAATAACTCAAGGCCTTGTGGGTCTGAAAGAGCCTGCATACTTAATAACTGAAGGCCTTGTGGGCCTGGAACAGCCGGCATATGTAATAACTGAAGGCCTCGTTATCATTACAGGGGTAGTATCATTGACTCTTGCCTTCGTTTTGGGCGGGGGAGATCCAGGGAATTCTTGAAAAAGACAAAAAATTTCAGGTTTTTTCATGAAAAAAATTGAAATGAGAAACAACAGTCCTCATCAATGGGGTTGGGGTAAGCACAAGAATGTGATTTAAAATTTAATGCTTGTTTTTTTAACTGTGATTTTAAGGCATGGAAAAAAAGTTGTAAAATTTCAGTTCAATGAAAAAAACTAAGTAAAGAAAAAACTTTACTAGAAACATTATTCTTCTAATAGAAAAACTCACGACATACACATTAATATCATCCTCATTTTGTACTTTTAAATTATAACAGGTTTTTTTTGCTAGATGTATCTTTGATGTCATTTTAGAGGTGGAAAAAAATGTGAAAAAAATTTATATCAAAAAAGGGAAGGAAAAAATTTGGGGGGATGGGGGATGGGAGCCCTGGAGTAGGAGGGTATGGAGTGGTGACTTGGGACCTTACTGTGGGACTTGGGTCCCTGGAGTAGGATTTAGAGTCCTGTTATGTTTATTACAATACTATGTCCTTTTCTAGTTCATAACCATAAAAAAAAATTTAATGGGGGTATGGACCCTGTCACACTCGTAATACATATTTTACTATTATTCATGATAAGACTTGGGTTCTATAGTTACCCATGGACCGAATACAAAAGATTAAGAATAACTAGTAGGATGAGATGTTTTTTTTAAAAATAGTATTTATATATAATGTCCAAACCCGTAAAATCCCGTAAATGCTCTTTTTAAACCCCTCCCTTATGAATGGAGCCGGTTCAAAATATTCCACGGACTGAATCCAATCTCTCAATAGTAGTGCAAGGTGATTTTAAAACTATACAGCTTTTTTTAACTAAAGGGGACTGTAAATGCCATTTGATCAACTGAATTAGAAATAGTCCCACCACCCACTAGGCATATAATGAAAAAGTATACCACTTATTTCTTGCTTATACTCACATTCGTCATCACAATTCCTTTTGTTAGAATCAATGCTAATAGATCAAGTTCAATTCATCTACTGAATAAAAGCAATGTCCTCTGTTCTTTTATAACGAAAAATTTGCTCGAGATAACGGGAGCCCCGCAATAACTGTTGGCATTCTTCAGAAAAAAAACCCTCGCCCCCCCCCTTCTATAAAAACCTTCTATGTTAAAGTTGTGCAAGTAGCCTAACTTATATCCCTTACCCTGATGGTTGTAGGGGTATAATATATCCAAAGACATAATTACTGGCCTTTCAATTATGGTTAACGAAATGGATATCTCGAACTTTTTTTTTTAATTCGTTTGAGGAAATGACGTGCGCAGGCAGCTGGTTGCCCTCAAATCACTTTTAACTCTTAAAAAGGGCACTAAAAGTTTCCATTTCCAATCAAATAAGCCTCCTTCATTGTTTTATAAAACCATTCCTTCCATATAAACCTTGTATACAACCGGGGCATCACTTACAACCCTTGCCCCCAGGCTATGGGGGAAACAAAATAGCTACCTCAAAATTCCAATAGAATGCATTTGGGAAAAAGAGAGCGTGTGGGGGGGCTGTTTGCCCTCCGATCAATTTTGACTCTTAAAAGTGAACTAGAACTTTCAATCTCCAATCGAATGAGCCTCCTCCAAAGTTTATAAAAGTGCCCCTTCAATAAAGGCTTATATTCTCCAGGTGCATAACATAAAACCCTTGCCCCAAGGGTCTGAGAGGCTGTGTACTTGATATACGATCATTTTGGACACGATGGCTATTTCAAATTTTGATCGGATGCATTTGGGGAGAAGAGGACGGTGGGGGGCTGGTTGCCGATTCATCTCTTTTGACTCTTAAAAAGTGAGCTCGAACTTTCAATTTCCAATCAAATGAACCTTCTCTTGAAGTTTAATGAATAAATGAAACCCAAAACCAACAGAAATTAAAGTAAGTCAAACTCAAAACGAGCAGAAATTAATCTGAGTAGGGTTTTAAACCCTATGCTTTCTAAAAGCCAGAATATAATTTGTACTTTACTAAAAAAAATTCAAATGAATTTACTGAAAATATGTGCATTGTCAGTTTAATATACATATACTGATATTTATTTCATTAAAATCTTAATTAATTTTTGATTTCTTAAAGTTATAAAAGTGAAAACATTTAAAAGAATTTTTTCATTAAATTACAAATCATATTATGGCTCTTAGAAAGTATCGGGATTAGAAAATTATTCGGATTAATTTCTGCTCGTTTAGAGATTGACTTATTTTAATTTCTGCTGGTTTTGGGTATCATTCATTTATTAATACTGATTTGTGGCAGTTGTATGCTTGGTAGATTATTTGATTCTTTGTTTGTTCATTTTTGGTTTAATGGAGTTCTTTACTTTTTTTGGAAAACTTATTTTGTGCAAAAGATTTTTCTTTAATTTCTGTTCGTTTTATCTTGACATAGTCTTATTTAGAGAGAAAGACTGAGCCTCTTCTGAAGTTAAACAACCATCCCTTCTATAGGAACCTTTAATACCCCCTGGGCATAACTTAAAACCCTTGCCCGTAATCTCTGGGGTTTATTTAACCCCAAAAGCCTTGTTATATGATATTTAGACTATTTTGAATAGAATGGCTATCTCAAAATTTCTATGAGATACATTTCGGGATAACATGACGTGTGTGTAGGGGGGAAAGGGTAGCTGTCTTCTGATCACTTTGACTCTTAAAAAGAGCACTAGAGCGTCTGATTACCAATCCCATGAGCCCAATTTGAAGTTTATATGGCCACACTTTTTATAAAAACCCTATATGTCCCCAGGAAATAACTTACAACCCGTGCCCTGAAGGCTGGGGGTATTTGTTATCCTCAAAGATATAATTTCCAGACCTTTCTGATAGGCTTAACAAAATGGCTATATCGAAGTTTTGATTGCAAGTGTTTGGGGAAATGATAGGCATGAACGAAGACATTTGCCCTCTGATCACTTTAGACTAATTAAAAAGGCACTAGTCCTCTCAATTTCCAATCGAACTAGCCCTTTTTGTAGCTTCTAAGACAAAACTCTATAAAAATGTTATATGCCCCAAGGCCATAACTTGCGACCCTTGTCCTGTGGGCTAGGGGGAGGATTATCATCCTCAAAGACATAATTTCCATACCTTTCAACTACGTTGAACAAAATGGCCATATCAAAATGTTGATCGGAAATGTTTGGGGAAATGATGGGCGGGGGGCAACTCTCCCTCCGATTACTTTCGACTATTAAACAGAGTAAGGTACCTTTCAGAACCCAGCTGAAAGAGCCTTATCTGAATCTTTTCAAGCACGATTTATACATGACAGACTTTACCCCCACAGCGTGGTAACGAGTTATATGTCTAAGGATGGTAGGGGGTTTTCGTTCTGAAACATGGAACATACTGACCCTTCAACTACGTTCAAAAAAATGGCTGCATCAGAATATTGATCGGAAGTGTTTGGGAAAATGATGGGTATGTGGGGGCATTCGCCCTCTGATCGCTTTTGACCATTAATAAGGGCATTTGTCCTCTCAATTCCCAGTTGAATGAGTCCTTTTTGAAGTTTCTACGCCAACGCTGGCAAAGACCTAATGCCCAGAACTTTCAACTACATTGAACAAAATGTCTATCTCAAAGTTTTGATTGGATGTGTTTGGAGAAATGGTGGGCGTGAGAGGGGCGTTAGTTGCCCTCTTATTACTTTTGACTTTTAAATAGGGCACTTGTGCTTTCAATTTTCAATCGAATGAGCCCTTATTGAAGTTTCTACGATAACGCGTTCTATACAACCCTATATGCCCCCAGGGCATAACTTACAACCCTTGCGCTGAGGGCTGTGGGGGGAGTGTCATCTTCAAAAACATAATTTCCCGACTTTTCAACTACGTTGAACAAAATGGATATATCAACATTTTTATTGGATGTTTTTGGAGAAATGGTGCGCGTGGGAGGGGTGTTAGTTTTCCTCCAATCACATTTTACTATTAAAAAGGGCACTAGCCCTTCGATGTTTCGAAGTTCTCGAAGTTCGTATGACAACAGTCTCTATAAAAAGCCTTATATGCCCCCGGGGCATAACTTACAACCCTTGCCCTGAGGGGTATATGTGTGTGTGTGTGGGGGGGGGTGTATCACCCTCAAAGACATAATATCCAGAACTTTCAATTATGTTGAAAATAATGGCTATCTCAAAATTTAGATTGGATGTGTTTGGGGAAGTGGTGGGCGTGAGAGGGGGGTTAGTTGCCCTCCAATCAGTTTCAACTAGCCTATTAAAAAGGGCACTAGCCCTTTCAATTTTCAATTGAATGAGCCTTTTTTGAAGTTCCTACGACATTATTTTTCATAAAAAACCATATATGCCCCCAGGGCATACATTACAACCTTTGCTTCGAAGGCTGTGGGGGGGGGGGGTCGGCATCTTCAAAAACCTAATTTACAGAAGTTTCATCTACGTTGAACAAAATGGCTATTTCAAAATTTTGATTGGATCTGTTTGGGAAAATGGTGGGCCTGAGAGGAGGGTTAATTGCCCTCCAATCGCTGTCGACTATTAAAAAGGGCACTAGCCCTTTCAATTTCTAATCGAAGGACCTCTTTTTGAAGTCTCTACGAAAAAGCTTTCTATAAAAACCTTATATGCCCCCAGGGCATAACTTACAACCATCGCCCTGAGGGCTGCGTGGGTTATCGTCCTAAAATACCTAATTTCCAGAATTTTTCAATACGTTGAACAAAATGAATATCTCAAAATTTTGATTGCATGTGCTTGGGGAAATGGTGCGCATGAGAGGGGGATTACTTTCCTTCCAATTACTTTCAACTATTAAAAAGGCCACTAGCCCGTTAAATTTCTAATCGAATGAGCCCTTTTTGAAGTTTTACGACAACTTTTTCTGTAAAAACCATATATGCCCCCAGGGCATAACTTACAACCCTTGCCCTGAGGGCTTTAGGGGGAGTTTCATCCTCAAAGGGGAGTGTCAATACAGGATAATCCACAGCTTTTGTGGAAAGAGGTTACTAAACTTACACGTTTCACTTCAACCCTGACAAATCAAATTACCAAAACTGAATGGCACACTCATTTCTCATCAATTTATTCTTGAGACCCAGCACCAATTGAGACAGATTTCCATGGAATATTGCAAAAACAATTGTCACAGCTGAATCCTCATAAAAATTATATCACTATTACACCTTCTATGCTATTAACTCACATTCGTATTCTCCAAATAGGCAAAGCCCCTGGTGTGGATGGTTTGCAAGTAGAGCATTTGAAGTACTGTACACATGTGCTGTTCGAACACTTAGCTCTGTTATTTCAGATAATTTTGTCCCAACAATATGTCCCTAAGAATTTATGTGAAGGGCTAGTTATATGTGTGTCTAAAAAGAATAAGGACCCCACGCTATGCAATTCATATAGACCTATAACCATATGCTCTGTTCTTAGCATGTTACTTGAAAAGTGATTTGCCCGTTTCTGCGTGAAAAGTTTGATTTCGAGGATCATCAATTTGGTTTCTGGCAAGGTTTAGGAGTCCAAAATGCACATTCTATGTTCTTGTCTGTAATGGAACGTCACAAGATGACGAAGAAGAGTTTGTATGTATGCGCGGTTGATATAGATAAGGCTATTCAATTTTGCATTCACAATCTTTAGTTACTTTGTTAAATAGCGGGACTAGCGGCTTTATTTTCGCGTGCCTTTGGAATTGGTACCGGAATTCAATACTCCGGGTCTGTTCAGTGATGGTTTTACATTTCCCATTCCTTCAAAGCCCGGGGTAAAACAGGGCTCAGTTTTAAGTCCATTAATTTTCTACCTTAGAAATGCGACGAGTAATATCCCACCCTATATTATTGATAGTCATATCGATATTAGTCACCTATTGCTTGCAGATGACATTCTTCTCGCTGATAATTTGTCATCAATGGAAAGGGCTTTTGAGGCTCTTCAGGGTAGTTTGTCTAATATTGGTCTTGCTATTGAACCGTCGAAAACTGAGTTTATGATAGTAAACCCGAATGAAAAGACACATTAAGTCCCTTAAAGTAGGCTCGATCATTCTTCCTAAGTCTGATTCACCCAAGTTTTTAGGTGCTCATTTTGGGCCATCGATAAGAGCGACACGCACTCTGGTTATTAATGGGTTGAAAAAGAAACTTCGCAAAATATGTGGTTTACTAGCAAAAGTTAAAGGGTAATTTGACAAGTTTGCACTAGGAAAGATCTGAAACTCCGTGTTTGCGCCGAACGTGTTTTTTCTGACACCCGTTTAGGTATTTTTTCGTCAACAGAAAAGAAAGAAATTAAGATTCAATTTTACCGGTTTGCTAAATTCTTTATTGGCATTCCTCTATGGTTCCATAGCACATATACATTTGTAAAAAATACCATGTCTTTGATATATCTGAGAAGATGGAAGAATTATCGGCTCGATTTGAAAACCGTTGTAAGAAAATAACAGATTTTCCTCTTAACCATATTCTATATGCGGTGGAATAGATATTTAGTCCCCGGTCTGAGCAGTCTTTTATTTTTTGTTGTTTTTCTCGTAAGTGGTGGTTGTCACTTTGTTGCACAGCTGATGATTTTTCGTGTTTTGTTCTTTCTCTTTATTACTCCTCTAGTGCATTATTGTTTTAATATAGCGAAAAAGGGTCTCAAATGTGTATATGTATAAGTGTATATATATATATATATATATATATATATATATATATATATATATATATATATATATATATATATATATATATATATATATATATATATTTATATATATATATATATATATATATATATATATATATATATATATATATATATATATATATATATATATATATATATATATATATATATATATATATAGATAAGGCCCGTTCTTTTGCAATAAGATCTAACATCTAAGATCTCACATCTTTCTGTACAGATTTCCGTTCTTTTAACTCATCTTTGGTCTAAGATCTTATAGCTCACTGATGTTAGCAAAAAGTGTGAAAGACGCTATCTTTCTGCCATATAGAACAATGATGAGAGAACTTTGATGATATAGTCATCATTGTTCTCAGAGCGCTGATCAGAGCAGAATGATGTAAGACATTTGCAAAAGAGCGCCATAAGATGTAAGAGCTTAGTGCTAAGATTTCACTTTTAAGCGTTCTTTGTCAAAAGATTTAAGATCTTAATACATAGATGAATAAAAGAACGGCCCTATAGTAAGGAGAAGAAAGCCCCAAGATTGCCGAGTTGTCAACTTCGTCCTGACGTTACTAGTGATCAATAGCAAAAAAAAGCCTCTAATGTCTCATCTCGTTGTTTTTTAATGAATAGTTTATGAGCCAAGGATTTATTCTGTGAGGCATTTATTTGCCATTTGAAGACCGATGTAGGAATTCATTAGACTTTCTGTTTAACCTTTATATACGGCTGGGTAGATCGTTAGGTCCAGTATTTTAGCGTTGATTTAAGTTTCCACTTGTTTGTCTTTTCTTTTCTCGTTAGACATGTTGGTACTGTATTCATTTAACTATTTGTGTTTCTTTTCTTATCTTTTTTTTTCTCTCTTTGTTTGTACTCCTCCATTGTATTTTTAATGTATCGAAAGAGGGCAAAAATAGATTATTGTTATTATTATTATTATTATTATTATACCTTTCGACTACTAAAAAGGGCACTAGCCTTTCAATTTCCAATCAAATGAGCTTTTTTTAAGTTTCTACGACAACGTTTTCTATGAAAACCTTATATGCCCCCAGGGCATAATTTATAACCCTTGCCCTGAGGGCTGTTGAGGGGTTGTCATCCTCAAAGACTTAGTTTCCAGAACTTTCAACTACGTTGAACAAAATAGCTATCTCAAAATTTTGATTATATGTGTCTGTGGAAAAAATTGGGCGTGAGAGGGGGGGGTTAGTTGCCCTCCAATCACTTTCGACTATTTTGAATTTCCAATAGAATGAGTCGTTTTTGAAGTCTCTACGACAGCGCTCTCTATAAAAAACCTTATATGCCCCCATGGCATAGCTTACAACCCTTGCCCTGAGCGCTGTGGGGGAGTGTCGTCCTCAAAAACATGATTTGTATCTGAAAATCAACTACGCTGAACAAAATCGCTATCTCAAAATGTTGATTGGATGTGTTTGGGGAAAAGGTGGGCGTATAAGGGGTGTTAGTTGCCTTCCAATCACTTTTTACTTTTAAAAAGGACACTAGCCATTCCAATGTCCAATCGAATGAGCCCTTTCGAAGTTTCCACGACAACTCCTTCGATACAAAGTGCCCTAGTATGGAAAAATAAATAATACATTGTGCCAACATCGTTCTTTACTTATGTGATTTTTACTTAGTTTGTTCCCTTGTTCCTTTGAACGCTTTGATTCAGCCTACTCTCCTGTATCATTCCTTTGAAAGCAAATTCTTATTTCACTTCAAGTCATTTTGTTTTTTGGCCCAATTCTAAAGTCTACTAACTGTTTTCTTACTCTCCTTTCCTCATTGGTGTCAAAGAAGAGCACTTGACTGATAGCATTTTGTGTATTTTCTGTAAGCCCTCCGCCTCCCTGTCTAGGTTCCCCACAGTTTCATCAAGGTAAGACGGCATAGTAGTTTCTTGGCTTGCCCTTGATTATAAGTGAGTGAATTTTTTTTTTTTTTTTTTCTCTCTATTTCATTTTTCTGTTCAGATACAGAAATTAAATCTTATTATTCAACGGTACTAGAATTATGAGAGTTCGCTCAGATACCAATCTTCGGCCAATCGTCCATAATGGGAAGAAATTACTGCTACACCTCTAACACTATTTTTCATCTTTTCGCTATGAAAGTGGTGGTTGAGTCTTTATTACACTAGGTATGGCTGTCTAGCCAGGTTTCCAGAAACTCACGTTTTCTTTTATTCGTGTTAGAACTTCCTCATAACATGTGTGGCGTACTGGCATCATATGGTGAAATTATCGTAATTTTCCATTGCCATAGAATCCCACCAGCTCCGTTTCTTTTACTGGTGTCGCTCTTTCATCGTCAAGCATATGTATCGAGATAAACACCAGACGTTAAAACCCCGTGATGTTTTTACCATCCCTTCAGCATTAATTGGATAATCACTAACTATCTACTTTTTAGAATGGTAATTACACCCTCTTGGAGCGGTGCTTACCTCATAACGCGCATAGAATTTGCCACCTTTGGTCATCCCCGTGACTTGGTCTGCAATAGTCTAAGGTTTTTAAACAGTCTAACTGTCTAACAATCAACTCTATAAATATTTGCATTGCTGCCTGCAGTCTCGTAAGGCTATATGAGGGCACCTGACAGCGATGCGAATTGATCTGCAAGCATTCCAAACCTTGTGAATCACATGCTGGTATTCAGAAAATTTAAGTTTGTGATGAGGGTATGACTTTTCCTTTTCAGTGGCGGAGTCATACCCTCATTTACACTATATGGCTTCTCCATATTTAATCTACAATGGTTTGAAAAGCCTAACCCGTCTCATTCTAACAGCAAGTTAGGAATTAATTTTCTCAATTTCTTATACTAAGTCAACAGCAATGGCTATGCAAGTATATATCAAATCTCTCTTGAGACAAGATGTGGTCGTATTAATCTTTTAATGTCTAAGGAACCCGTTACAGGTAAGCATTAGGCTCACTATCTTTTCCAGTCATGGGTGCCCATAAGCTGAATTCCAGGGGGGAATTCAAACCTCGTCTAATTGGCACTTTTAATGTTATATAATAGAAATCTTAGAACAAAAATATAAAAATAAGGCAGTGTCATTCAGCCAGGGGGGGGCGGGAGCCCCCCTGCCCCCCCCCCATATGGGCGCCCATTTTTCCAGTTGTTTGCAAAATAGGAAAGACTTATGATCCAAGGCACGTATAATTCTATGAACGTCCACTTCTTCCGTACGTTTTTCAAGACCAGGGGGGCCAACTCGCGGCCCACGGGCCATATGCGGCCCGCCGTAAACATTTTTGTGCCCGCGAGGCTCATCACACTTTTATATTCTGTGGCCTCATGATGCACGCATATCTTGGAACATCACAGATTCCATGTTTCACTCTTAACAATGTTGTTTATCGATGTATATAGCCCAAGTATTATATTATTGTATTGTATAGCCCAAGTGTTATCAGTGTATCATGTTATGCAAGTAGAGTTATAAAAATAGTGAATAACATTCACATGCACTTGCGCATTGACAATTTAAGGATTTTCTGAAAGAATTAGATTCAGAACACGGTGACGTTGTGTACTTCAGTTGAGTCAGGTGGTTAAGTCAGGTTAAGTCAGTCCTGGAAGATGTTTACAGCGATTTTACCATTTACAAGAAGAATTTTTTTTGTTTATGAATGACAAACTAAGGTCTTTGCCAGAATTAAGAAATGATGAGTGGTTATTGGATTCAAGCTTTTTAGTGGATATTGTCAACAAACTCAATGAATTAAATATATCATTGCAAGATAACCTCATCGTTGATATATTTAATCACATCAGACATTTCATAGAAAAATTTTTTTATTTGAATCACAATGGAAAATTAACAATGCTCACCACTTTCCAATGTTGAAGGAATTTAAGAGATCAAGATATAACAATTATATAGAGTATGTGAAAGAAATAAGAAAACTTGTAGATGCTTTTGAAAGCCGATTCAATAATCTAGAGTTGGAAAAAAACATAAACATTTTTGAAACATATTCATCTCCTTTTCATGTTGAAATTGAGTCTGTCCCAGAATATCTCCAAATGGATCTGAATGATATACAGTGCAATAATGAATTAAAACGCATGTTTGAAAATTCAGAATCAAAAACAGATCATTTTTTTAACATTTACGTCACATAAAAAAAATCATCCAGTTCAAGAAATTTGGCACAAAAAGTTGTTAGCATTTTTGGTCCAACTTACACCTGCGAATCGGTTTTTTCGTAAATGAAATTGAGCAAACACAAAACAGCTCAAAAATAACGGACGCTAACCTTCAACACCAATTACAATGCGCAAATACCCAAATTGAGACCGACTTGTAAAAGCTAAGTGAAAAAGTGGAGAAACAATATCACTAGTGAAATAAATATTTTTCTATTATTTTTTTTCGTTATTTTTTTTTATGAAAGATCTTAAGCCGAACTGGGCAGCCATGACAAAAAACCAACAGAGAAAAAAATCTCAATGAAAAAAAACGACAAACGAGACTGAGGCCAGTAGAGAGAAAAGACGAAAAATGTAAAACAACGAGGACATTTCGCCTGTATCAAAACAAGGCGTCTTCAGCACTAGAGAAACACAAGATGAACAAGATAAAAAAAGAAACTAAAACATAAAAGTAAATGTAACCACCACCAAAAAAATATACAATTGGCGCAACTAATCCACGCAGGGAAAAGAAGCTATTAGAGTTACTTCAGTGAGAGCACCAGAGCTCTGGTTTAAATCTAATATGGGTATATGTAATTTTATATCCATCCCACGGAGATATGATGCATTTCCAAAGTGGCCCGCAAGATAATTCCGGTTGCCACTCTTGTCAAGACTGTTCATCAACCTGATTGGAACTATTTTATAATTCTCTCTAAACCTTGTCTTTAGGTCAGGAAACCACGGTCAATTTAAAGCGGAGTCTCCTGTATGCTACCTTAGCCCCCTCGCTGGTTTGCCATCCAGTGCTTGTTACTAGCGTGTAAGATTATGCATCAGATATTAAGACAACTTCTCGTTAAAAAAAAAAAGAAAAAAAAAGAAAAAAAAACCGCACTGCACAATACATGGTTGGGGGCAAATTATCCGACGCTTCCCGTGTTCCCCCCCCCCCCAGATTTCTCCTGGTAACTATTTAGAGCTGGGTCGACTCTGGCTGAGCTTATAGGACCAAACTTCTCATTATGCCAGAAAAAGTTTAGGCCCTGTACTTCCCGACGGCCTCGGAAACAAACAGAACAAAGCTTTATCTCCACTATGCCCTTTCTCTCAACCTACACCACAGTTCATATATTATCCAGTATGATCATTCTCTATCTCACCCATTATAAAAACCCGGACAGGGGTTTTTATGCAGAAACAGGCTAAACAAGCTAAGGCAGAAAGAAGTGGGAGGAGCTTTTTGTTCACGATGACCAGAAATGATCTGCGATAAGCTTACTGCTAATGCAGAAACAGGCTAAACAAGCTAAGGCAGAAAGAAGTGGGAGGAGCTTTTTGTTCACGATAACCAGAAATGATCTGCGATAAGCTTACTGTTATATTCTGTCTACTGTGACCTACACTGTATAATCGTGGGAAAAAACGACACAAAAATCTTGATGTTGATTGTCTACCTTGAAAAAAAAAATTCCTGACAGCCTCCATCGAATAGCGGCCACTTTGGACATTGGACATTAGAATGAAAACCTAATATGTTACCAATATCTTTAATGAAAGCTAATACACATTCTAGATTTTAATTTTAATATTGTAATACTAGTTATTTATGTGTCAAAAATATTGTTTTTTTTTTCTCTCTATTGCATTTTCAGCTAGTTGCATTTTCAATTAGCCATACTCTTTCCTATTTTTCATTGCACTTTCAGTTAGCAATCCTTATTTTCAAAATCAGAGAAATTCTTTTGTTTCTCAATTTGCCAATAACTCCTCGCTTGTTACCTTCTTTATCTGAACATGTCAGGCGAGACAAGGACTCTCGACAAATGGATCAACATCTCCCCTTTAAGCATGGTAGTTTTATTTTAAATAAATTGTAACTCAGCAAATATTTTAGGATGCTTTTTGTAAGAGAGATACTTGGACAGTTTGACAAGTTAAAGATCGCATCAAGACAATTTTTCAAAGTTGTTGGTCATCAAAATTTAGCATACCTTACTTCTGACCCCTGTCCCATTAATTATAAAAAGTTCTTTCAATCTTTGTAAACGTGGAGATACATTACTACACTAAAATGTCTCCATTATGAATGACAGCCTTTTTTTGAAGATAGTGCATTTCGTGTATTAGTAAATTTAAGTTGCAAACACTCTACTCTTTCGCATCGAAACTGATTTGATTTTTCAAAGTTTCATTCAAGGCTTAAGATAAGATTTATTTATTCATTTTTTTTTCATTTTTTATTTATCGTAATTCCTGAAGATTCGATTTGAATTTTGGGGTCAAAAAACAGAATGAAAACATCAAAAAGTTTAACCAATACACCTTAAACGGGTTAAGGTTCATTCAGTGACTGTAGTGTATAACCGTCATTTTGTCAGATTTTTTTATTACTCATTTTACAGTGTTAATAAATAAAAAAAAATTAAACTAATAAGCAACGCTAAAGCTCAAAATGAGCAAAAATCATCCTGTATTTGAGGGGGACTGTCACCCCATCATCTCCCCAATATTAACACTAAAGTTTAACTAATAATTAACTGAAAGTTTTTTAGAGCGCTAAAAATATAGCAATGGTCAATTACGAGAGCTTCTTCCGGCCCCCTGAAAAGGAGATCCTTTTGATATGTATATTATTTCCGGACTTCCGTTTTTTTAAAATTTCAGTTATTTTAGATACATATCAGTTTTACCTAAAATTGTTACCATGTACTCTTCAATTTATTTAATGGCCAGTGCACCCTAATAAGTAATAAATCACCAAGTGCCCCAGTTGAGGGCACTTGGTAAAGAACGATGTCACTACTGTGTCTTCTCTTTTTTAACTCGGTCACTTTGTATAAAATGGGTGGTCGTAGAAACTTAAGAAACGGCTCACACGATTGAAAGGTCTAGTAACTGTTTGATGCGATTGAAAGGTACCAAGAACATCTTAATCTCTATCTCGTTTCTCTATTTTGTTTCTGCAAAGTAGCATTGTTTACGAATGCTTTTTGGATTAATTTTAGGATCTGAACTTTTTTTAAATTCATTTGAAGTTGATTTTTTTTTCCTTTTTTCAATTACTTCACTTTTTTATTGTATATTTCCAAGGAAAAAAATCTTTCCTTATAATAACTTGGATAATAAACAAGTTTATGTTCATTTGAAAGCCAATGCTTACCTTTATTTGCTTACCTTAAACTTGTCTCGATAATGGCATATGGTATGAAAAATAGGACTTTAGTGTCATATCTGGAGGGGATAGGTTGGGAATCAAGAACTACGTCAAAATTTTTGTAGCCAAAAATCCTAGGTCTTAAATAAATCTCTTGAATACTCCCCAGCCCATTTCCCTTAGTTAGTGAATCAGTGGCGGATCCAGGGGGCGAGGCGGGCGCGCGCCCCCCGAACATTGTCTAAAGTAGTGTTATTTACTTAATTAACGCAAATTTACGTTAATTAAACTTGCTCCTAACGCAAGTTATCGGATCAATCTATCCCCCCCCTCTAAAAAAAATCCTGGATCCGCCCCTGTCGTGAATGAGAGTAGAATGGCCCCTATTGATCCCACGAGAACCACGTGGTTTATGGTTTTCTCAGTGAAAATGAAAAAACAGGAACTTTCTCACATTTATGGATGTCAACAGCAATTCATGTCTGTTTTATGGTTTTTGTCAGTGACAATGAAAAAACAGGAACTTTCTCACATTTATGGATGTTAACAGCAATTTATGTCTGTTTTATGGTTTTTGTCAGTGAGACTGAAAAAACAGGAACTTTCTCACATTTATAGATGTCAAAATCAATTCATGTATGTTTTATGGTTTTTGTCAGTTATAATGAAAAAACAGGAACTTTCTCACATTTATGGATGTCAACAGCAATTTATGTTGTTTGGCTAGCCTAACCTGAGAAATTGATTTACATAATCGGAGGGGGAATTATTGGTTCACGAAAGGGGAATTAACAAACAAAGCAGGCTGCTTTGCTGGCCTGATAGCTTACCCAGATAAAGGGAATGAATTACTCTGTGGAGTACTGTCTTGCGACACGAAGGGGGAAATTAGAAAATAAACGGTTTTTTGTGATCTTAAGGTAACCATATGCAGAGACATTGATTTACCTAATCTGAAGGAAGAGTCTCGATTCGCAGAAAGAGAATTAAGAAACAAACATTATGGCTTCTTTAATCTTAGGTCTGAGGGATAAACGTTCTTTAGGTCAGAGAGAAAAATTAATATTCTATTTTTAAATAGGGCTTCATTGATCTTTAGTGTCAGGAATTAGAAATGACATCACTTGTTATCTTGGAATTATGCGGGAGTCTAAAGAGATAGAAATTCTATTTTTAAATACGGCTTCACTGAGCTTTAAGTCGGAGAGATAAATTGATATTCTAACGAAACCTTAATAGTGTAGCTAGGAACATTTATGAGATGAAGAGATTAACGTAGGAAAGGGTTTCCTAGAAATTTGAAATGGGACAGCGCAAGGATGCCAAAAACAAAAGGAACACACAGAAATTACTTTTAGTGGGATTATTTGGGTGAAACGGTTTTAATCATTTTAGGGAATTATTTCGGCGAAACAGTTAGAGACATTTTAAAAGATGATTTTAGAAAAGGTTTTAGAAGAGGTTTTGAGTGTGGTCGTTATAGTAAACAAGTTCTATTTGAACAGTGTCGTGAGGTCCTCTACCCCAACCCCAAAGGGCCCCGATCGCCCTACCCCGACCCAAAGGGCTCCGATCCCCATACCCCAATCCCGAAGGAACCACCCGGTCCCCATAGGCCCCCCCCAGACCCTCAAAGGCCCTCCCCGGGCCCCGTCTTTCGTTGATGTATGTTGTCTGAAACCTATGATTTGGGGTGTATGGTTTGCTATTTTTGACTTTTCTGAGCTAGATTTCTTAGCCTTTCATAGGTGTGTGTTGTCAGAAAATTATGATTTGGGATGTGTAGTTTGCTATTTGGACTTTTCAGAGCTAGGACTCTTAGTCCCTCATAGGTGTTTGTTGTCTGAAATTTCTAGTTTGGGATGAGTAGTTTGCTATTTCAGACTTTTCTAAGCTAGGCTTTCCTAGTATATCGTGGGTGAATGTTGTCAGAAAATTATGATTTGGGATATGTAAATTACTATTTCGGGTTTTTCTGAGCTAGATTTTTTAGTCCCTCATAGGTGTTTGTTGTCTGAAACCTATAGTTTGGGATGAGTAGTTTGCTATTTTTGACTTTCCTGAGCTAGGTTTCTTAGCCTTTCATAGGTGTGTGTTGTCAGAAACTTATGATATGTGCTATGTAAATTACTATTTTTTAATTTTCATAGATAGATTTATGATAATATCATATTTGTTTGTTGTCTGAAACATATAGTTTGGTATGAGCAGTTTGCTTTTTGACTTTTCAGAGCTGGATTTCTTAGCCTTTCGTAGGTGTGTGTTGACTGAAACTTATGATTTGGGATATGTAAATTACTATTTCGGGCTTTTCTAAGCTAGATTTCTTAGTCTTTCGTTGGTGAGTGTTGTCTGAAACCTATGATTTGGGATTTGTAGTTATGCTTTTTGGACTTTTCTGAGCTAGGATTCTTAGTCCCTCATAGGTGTTTGTTGTCTGAAACCAATAGTTTGGGATGAGTAGTTTGCTATTTCAGGCTTTTCTGAGCTAAGGTTTCTTAGTATTTCGTAGGTGTGTGTTGTCTGAAACTTATGACTTGAGGTGTCTAATTTGCTATTTCAGGCCTTTCTGAGCTAAGGTTTCATAGTATTTCGTAGGTGAATATTGTCTGAAACTTATGATTTGGGATATGTAAATTACTATTTCGAGCTTTTCTAAGTTAGATTTCCTAGTCTTTCGTTGGTGTGTGTTGACTGAAACCTATGATTTGGTATATAAGGTTCTTAGTCTTTGGTTGGTGTGTGTTGTCTGAAACCTATGATTTGGGATTTGTAGTTTGCTTTTTGGACTTTTCAGAGCTAGGATTCACAGTCCCTCATAGGTGTCTGTTGTCTGAAACCTATAGTTTGGGATGAGTAGTTTGCTATTTCAGGCTTTTCTGAGCTAAGGTTTCTTAGTATTTCGTAGGTGTGTGTTGTCTGAAACTTATGATTTGAGGTGTGTAATTTGCTATTTCAGGCTTTTCTAAGCTAAGGTTTCATAGTATTTCGTAGGTGAATGTTGTCTGAAACTTATGATTTGGGATATGCAAATTACTATTTCGAGGTTTTCTAAGCTAGATTTCTTAGTCTTTCGTTGATGTGTGTTGACTAAAACCAATGATTTGGGATGGGTGTGTTGCTATTTTTGACCTTTCTAAGCCGCATTTGTTATCCTTTCAAAGGTATGTATTGCCTGAAAACTATGATTTGGGATGGTTAATTTGCAATTTTTGACTTTTCTGAGCTAGGTTTCTTAGCCTCTCATAGGTGTGTGCTGTCAGAAAATTATGATTTGGGATTTGTAGTTTGCTTTTTAGACTTTTCAGAGCTAGGATTCCTAGTCCCTCATAGGTGTTTATTGTCTGAAACCTATATTTTGGGATGAATAGATTGCTATTTCAGGACTTTCTGAGCTAAGGTTACTTAGTATTTCATAGGTGTGTGTTGTCTGAAACTTATGATTTGAGGTATGCACTTTGATATTTCCGACTTTTCATAACCGGATTTCGTAGTCTTTCGTAGGTATGTGGTGTCTGAAACCATGATTTGGGATTTGTGGGTTACTATTTTTGACTTTTCTTAGCTGGATTTCTTACCCTTTTATAGGTGTGTGTTGTCTGAAACCTATGATTTGGTAATGAATGGTTTGCTATTTTTGACTCTTCTGAGCTAGATTTCTTAGCATTTCATAGGTGTGTGCTTTCAGAAAATTATGATTTGGGAGGTGTAGTTTGCATTTTGGACTGTTCAGAGCTAGGATTCTTAGTCCCTCATAGGTGTTTGTTGTCTGAAACTTCTAGTTTGGGATCAGTAGTTGGCTATTTCAGGCTTTTTTGAGCTAAGGTTTCTTAGTATTTCGTAGGTGAAGCTTCCACGTCAGTTTTAAGTTCACCAAGCCATAAGAAATTTAAGGTTCAGTTCTAAATTTTTCCATAGAAGATAGGAAAAGTTATACTATGATTGTGATTATTTTCTAGGAAGATAGAAAGTTTCACTTTAATTCTAAATTTTCTTAAATTCAGTTCCGACTTTTCTCAAAGCGATGAAAAAATTTAAAGTTTGGCTCCGAATATTTTCCACGTCAGTTTTAAGTTCACCAAGACATAAAAAATTTAAAGTTCACTTCTAAATTTTTCCACAGAAGATAGGAAAAGTTATACTATGATTATGATTATTTTCCATGAAGAAAAAAAGTTTCACTTTAATTCTAAATTTTCTTAAATCTTAAAATGACATGAAATATGCTTACGGCTCTACCAATCGTACTCTCTGCTTGTTCATAGACACGACGCGGCTTTTCCACTGATACTCTATCGCAGGTTATCGACACTACCGAGTTTATTGCATGCATTAAATCAGTATTTTTTACGCAGTGGAAGGATCAACACACATTTCAATTCTGTGAAAAGTGAAGATGAATTATTCGACGAAAGTATGTGCACATGAAAAAATCATCGTCGTGTTGAATGCTGACAAGGAGAAATACCTGAACTATGTAACGAGTGCAAGTGGAGATCTTATTGGGAATGTATGCATACGTTGTCATGACAGTGAGGAGTTAAATTCCTTTGGTGTACCCAAAAATTTCCATCATGCAAGTGGTGGATATGCGAGAGTAACATTACCAGAGAAATTAGTAGTCAAAGAGAATGCCAACTTAAAAATAATAGTTGAAGAAGAGGGACAACTTCTAGCTAACGGGTCTGGTAGCATGTTAGCCGTTGATAGATCTTATACCTATCTTTCCGGTGTTAGCTTTCGAATGAAAGAAAAAGGAAAAAGAAGACATGCATACAGCTGCCTCAACATCATAAATCATATCATGTCAATGTGCCAAAAGTGCTATCTATGTAAAAATAATGTGAAAATAGACAGTGAAATCGCAGGCAGAATAAAAAGGACATTAGCAGACAATATCATCAATGAATATAAAGATGAATTGACGGAAAGTGAAGCGCAAGTGTACTAATAATGTATAATAATGTATTTAACATATTTTTATATTAATATTCTACATGTCATTATTTCATTAAAAATATCTAATGCATTATTTTGTTAAGTATTCATTATTTTTAGGGTATGATAGAACGTCAAACGTTCAGAATATCTATTAAAAAGATCAGAGATGTAAAAAAAATTATTTTAGAGATAATGATACTACTAGCAGGCTCAATTTTTCTTAGAAGATAGAAAAGTTCAAGTTCTCTTCTGAATTTTACCAAAGAACACAATTCAATTCTAATTTCACCAGAGAAAATAAAAAGCTTACACTTCAGTTTTAAGTTCGCCAAGACATAAAAAATTTAAAGTTCACTTCTAAATTTTTCCGTAGAAGATAGGAAAAGTTATACTATGATAGTGATTATTTTCCCGGAAGATAAAAAGTTTCACTTTAATTCTAAATTTTCTTAAATTCAATTCCGACCTTTCTCAAAGAGTTAAATTTAAATTTCTGTTCCAAATATTGTCCCGGAACAAGAAAAGTCCCAAGACATAAAAAATTTAAAGTTCACTTCTAAATTTTTCCGTAGAAGATAGGAAAAGTTATATTATGATTATGATTATTTTCTATGAAGATAAAAAGTTTCACTTTAATTCTAAATTTTCTTAAATTCAGTTCTGACCATTCTCAAAGATATGAAAAGATTTAAAGTTCTGTTCCAAATATTTCCCCGGAAGAAGAAAAGTTCAACTTCGATTCTGAATTTTCTCAATGAAAATGAAATAAGTTATTGATCAATTCTATTTTCCCAAAATAATAGAAAATTTTCCAATTCAATTCAGATTTTTCTCAAAGAGATGAAAAAATTTAAAATATTGTTCAAAATTTTTCTTATAAGATAGAAAAGTTCAAGTTCTAATCTTAATTTTACCAAAGAACATAGGTATATTCTAATTTCTCCCTATAAAGCAAATAGCCAACGCTTCAGTTTTAAGTTCACCAAGATATAAAAAATTTTAAGTTCAGATCTAAATTCCTCATTGCAAAATAGGAAAACCTATACTTTTACTGCGATTATTTTCTATGAAGATAAAAAGTTTCACTTTAACTCTAAATTTTCTTAAATTCAGTTCTAACCTTTCTCAAAGAGATGAAAAAATTTAAAGTTCCGTTCAATATATTTTCTCGGAAGAAGAAAAGTTCAACTTCGATTCTGAATTTTCTCATTGAAAATGAAATGAGTTATTGATCAATTCTATTTCCCCAAAATAATATAAAAATTTTCCACTTCAGTTCAGATTTTTCTCAAAGAGATGAAAAAAATTTAAAATACTATTCCAAATTTTTCATAGAAGATAGAAAAGTTCAAGTTCTCTTCTGAATTTTACCAACAAACACAATTCAATTCTAATTTCTCCAGAGAAAATAAAAAGCTTACACTTCAGTTTTAAGTTCACCAAGACATAAAAAAATTTAAAGTTCTGTTCTAAATTTTTCCATAGAAGATAGGAAAAGTTATACTATGATAGTGATTATTTTCCATGAAGATAAAAAAGTTTCACTTTAATTCTAAATTTTCTTAAATTCAGTTCCGACTTTTCACATAGAGATGAAAAAAATTTAAAGTTCTGTTCCAAATTTTTTCATAGAATATTGGAAAAGTTATACTTTGATCGTGAATATTCAAGTTCTCTTCTGAATTTTACCAAAGAACACAATTCAATTCTAATTTCTCTATAGAAAATAAAAAGCTGCCACTTAAGTTTTAAGTTCGCCATGACATAAAAAATTTAAAGTTCAATTCTAAATTTCTACATAGAAGATAGGAAAAGTTATGCTATGATTGTGATTATTTCTTATGAAGCTTAAAAGTTTCACTTCAATTTTAAATTTTCTCAAAGAAGTGAAAAAAAGTTCAACTTCGATTCTGAATTTTCTCAATGAAAATAAAATAAGTTATTGATCATTTCTATTTCCCCAAAATAATATAAAAATTTTCCACTTCAGTTCAGATTTTTCTCAAACAGATGAAAAAATTTAAAATACTGTTCCAAATTTTTAATAGAAGATAGAAAAGTTCTTGTTCTCTTCTGAATTTTACCAAAGAACATAATTCATTTCTACTTTCTCCAGAGAAAATAAAAAGTTTCCATATCACTTTTAAGTTCACCAAGACATAAAAATTTAAAGTTCAATTCTAAATTTTTCCATAGAAGATAGGAAAAGTTATACTATGATTGTGATTATTTTCCTTGAAGATAAAAAGTTTCACTTTAATTCTAAATTTTCTTAAATTCAATTCCGACCTTTCTCAAAGAGATGAAAAAATTTGAAGTTCTGTTCCAAATATTTTCCCGGAAAAAGAAAACTTCAACTTCGATTCTGAATTTTCACAATGAAAATGAAATAAGTTATTGATCAATTCTGTTTTCCTAAAATAATATAAAATTTTCCACTTCAATTCAGATTTTTCTCAAAGAGATGACAAAATTTTAAATATTGTTATAAATTTTTCATAGAAGATAGGAAAAGTTATACTTTGATTGTGAACATTCTTCATGAAGATATGGAGCTCCACTTTAATTCTGAGTTTTCTCGAAGAAGTTCAAAATGTACAAGTTCTCTTCTGAATTTTCTTAGAGAAGAGAAAAAAAGTTAGCTCAATTTTGAAATTTACCAATGAAAATGAAAAAGCTTCCATTTCAGTTCCTAATTTCTCAAATACATAAAAAATTTAAAGTTCAATTCTAAATTTTTTCATATAAGATAGGAATGACTATACTATGATTGTGATTATTTACCATGAAGATAAAAAGTTTCACTTTATTTCTAATTTTTCTTAAATTAAGTTCATTCATCTAACCACCAAAAACAATAGGTTAGGTTAGGTATAAATAAATATTAATAAATAATTAGAAACATTTCTCCATGTTTAAGTTAGGTTAGGTTAACTTATCATTAACGCTCATGATAAGCTAACCTAGCCTAACTTGAACATGATAAAAAGATTAAATTAGGTTAGGTTAGACTAGATTAAGTTAGGTTAGGTTAAGTTAGGTTAGGTCAGGTTCGCCTACGTACGCGCGCGTACGTAGGCTAACTTAACCTAACCTAACTTAAGCTAGCCTAACCTAACCTAATTTAATCTTTTTAGTGTGGTTAAGTTAGGTTAGGTTAGCTTATCATGAGCGCTCATGATAAGTTAACCTAACCTAACTTAAAAATGTAGAGATGTTTCTAATTATTTATTAATATTTATTTATAACTAAACTAACCTATTGTTTTTGGTGGTTAGATGAATGAACTGAATTTAAGAAAAATTTGAAATAAACTGAAACTTTTTATCTTCATGGTAAATAATCACAATCATAGTATAGTCATTCCTATCTTCTATGGAAAAATTTAGAATTGAACTTTAAATTTTTTATGTATTTGAGAAATTAGGAACTGAAATGGAAGCTTTTTCATTTTCATTGGTAAATTTCAAAATTGAGCTAACTTTTTTTCTCTTCTCTAAGAAAATTCAGAGGAGAACTTGTACATTTTGAACTTCTTCGAGAAAACTCAGAATTAAAGTGGAGCTCCATATCTTCATGAAGAATGTTCACAATCAAAGTATAACCTTTCCTATCTTCTATGAAAAATTTAGAACAATATTTAAAATTTTGTCATCTCTTTGAGAAAAATCTGAATTGAAGTGTAAATTTTTATATTATTTTAGAAAAACAGTATTGATGAATAACTTATTTCATTTTCATTGTGAAAATTCAGAATTGAAGTTGAACTTTTCTTTTTCAAGGAAAATATTTAGAACAGAACTTCAAATTTTTTCATCTCTTTGAGAAAGGTCGGAATTGAATTTAAGAAAATTTAGAATGAAAGTGTAACTTTTTATCTTCATGGAAAATAATCACAATCATAGTATAACTTTTCCTATCTTCTATGGACAAATTTAGAATTGAACTTTAAATTTTTATGTCTTGGTGAAATTAAAAGTGATATAGAAGCTTTTTATGTTCTCTCGAGAGAGTAGAAATGAATTATGTTCTTAGGCAAAATTCAGAAGAGAACAAGAAATTTTCTATCTCCTATGGAAAATCTGGATCAGAGTTTAAGATTTTTTCATCCGTTGCACAAAAATATGAACTGAAGTGGAAAATTTTTTTACTATTTTGGGGAAATAGAAATGATCAATAACTTATTTCATTTTCATTGAGAAAATTTAGAATCGAAGTTGAACTTTTCTTCACTTCTTTGAGAAAATATAAAATTGAAGTGAAACTTTTAACCTTCATAGAAAATAATCACAATCATAGTATAACTTTTCCTATCTTCTATGTAGAAATTTAGAATTGAACTTTAAATTTTTTATGTCATGGCGAACTTAAAACTGAATTTGCAGCTTTTTATTTTCTATGGAGAAATTAGAATTGAATTGTGTTCTTTGATAAAATTCAGAAGAAAACTTGAATATTCACGATCAAAGTATAACTTTTCCAATATTCTATGAAAAAATTTGGAACAGAACTTTAAATTTTTTTCATCTCTATGTTAAAAGTCGGAACTGAATTTAAGAAAATTTAGAATTAAAGTGAAACTTTTTTATCTTCATGGAAAATAATCACTATCATAGTATAACTTTTCCTATCTTCTATGGAAAAATTTAGAACAGAACTTTAAATTTTTTTATGTCTTGGTTATCTTAAAACTGAAGTGTAAGCTTTTTATTTTCTCTGGAGAAATTAGAATTGAATTGTGTTTGTTGGTAAAATTCAGAAGAGAACTTGAACTTTTCTATCTTCTATGAAAAATTTGGAATAGTATTTTAAATTTTTTTCATCTCTTTGAGAAAAATCTGAACTGAAGTGGAAAATTTTTATATTATTTTGGGGAAATAGAATTAATCAATAACTCATTTCTTTTCAATGAGAAAATTCAGAATCGAAGTTGAACTTTTCTTCTTCCGAGAAAATATATTGAACGGAACTTTAAATCTTTTCATCTCTTTGAGAAAGGTCAGAACTGAATTTAAGAAAATTTAGAGTTAAAGTGAAACTTTTTATCTTCATAGAAAATAATCAAAGTATAACTTTTCCTATCTTCTAAGGAAAAATTTAGAACTGAACTTTAAATTTTTTATGTCTTGGTGAACTTAAAACTGAAGTGGAAGCTTTTTATTTTCTCTGGAGAAATTAGAATTGAATTGTGTTCTTTGTAAAATTCAGATCAGAACTTGAACTTTTCTATCTTCTAAGAAAAATTTGGAACAATATTTTAAATTTTTTCATCTCTTTGAGAAAAATCTGAATTGAAGTGGAAAATTTTCTATTATTTTGGGAAAATAGAATTGATCAATAACTTATTTCATTTTCATTGAGAAAATTCAGAATCGAAGTTGAACTTTTCTTCTTCCGGGGAAATATTTGGAACAGAACTTTAAATTTTTTCATCTCTTTGAGAATGGTCAGAACTGAATTTAAGAAAATTTAGAATTAAAGTGAAATTTTTTATCTTCATAGAAAATAATCAAAGTATAACTTTTCCTATCTTCTAAGGAAAAATTTAGAACTGAACTTTAAATTTTTTATGTCTTGGTGAACTTAAAACTGAAGTGGAAGCTTTTTATTTTCTCTGGAGAAATTAGAATTGAATTGTGTTCTTTGTAAAATTCAGATAAGAACTTAAACTTTTCTATCTTCTAAGAAAAATTTTGAAAAAAATTTATAATTTTTTCATCTCTTTGAGAAAAATCTTAATTTAAGTGGAAAATTTTCTATTATTTCTGGAAAATATAAATGATCAATAGCATATTTAATTTTCATTGAAAAAATTCAGAATCGAAGTTGAACTTATCTTCTTCCGGGGGAATATTTGGAACAGAACTTTAAATCTTTTCATCTCTTTTAGAATGTTCAGAACTGAATTTAAGAAAATTTAGAATTAAAGTAAAATTTTTTATCGTCATAGAAAATAATCATAATCATAGTATGACTTTTCCTATCTTCTCCGGAAAAATTTAGAAGTGAACATTAAGTTTTTTATGTCTTGGAACTTTTATTGTTCCGGGAAATTAATTGGAATAGAACTTTAAATTTAACTATTTAAGAAAGGTCAGAATTGAATTTAAGAAAATTAGAATTAAAGTGAATCTTTTTATCTTCATGGAAAATAATCACTATCATAGTATAACTTTTCCTATCTTCTACGGCAAAATTTAGCAGTGAACTTTAAATTTTTTATGTCTTGGCGAACTTAAAACTGGAGTGTAAGCTTTTTATTTTCTCTTGTGAAATTAGAATTGAATTGTGTTCTTTGGTAAAATTCAGAAGAGAACTTGAACTTTTCTATCTTCTAAGAAAAATTGAGCCTGATAGTAGTATCATTATCTCTAAAAATATTTTTCTTACATCTCTGATCCTTTTAATAGATATTCTGAACGTCTGACGCTCTAGCATACCCTTAAAATAATGAACACTTAACAACATAATACATCAGATATTTTTAATGAAATAACGACATGTAGAATATTAATATAAAAATATGTTAAATACATTATTATACATTATTAGTACACTTGCGCTTCACTTTCCGTCAATTCATCTTTATATTCATTGATGATATTGTCTGCTAATGTCCTTTTTATTCTGCTTGTGATTTCACTGTCTATTGTCAAATTATTTTTACAAAGATAGCAGTTTTGGCACGTTGACATGATATGATTTATGATGTTGGTGCAGCTGTATGCATGTCTTCTTTTTCCTTTTGCTTTCCTTCAAATGCTAACACCGGAAAGACTGCGATAAGATCTATCAACGGCTAACATGCTACCAGAACCATTAGCTAGAAGTTGTCCCTATTCATCAACTATTATTTTTAAGTTGGCATTCTCTTTGACTACTAATTTTTCTGGTAATGTTACTCTCGCATATCCACCACTTGCATGATGGAAATTCTTGGGTGCACCAAAGGAATTTAACTCCTCACTGTCATGACAACGTATGCATACATTCCCAATAAGATCTCCACTTGCACTCGTTTCATAGTTCAGGTATTTCTCCTTGTCAGCATTCAACACGACGATGATTTTTTCATGTGCACATACTTTCGTCGAATAATTCATCTTCACTTTTTACAGATATGAATTGTGTGTTGATCCTTCCACTGCGTAAAAAATACTGATTCAATGCATGCAATAAACTCGGTATTGTCGATAACCTGCGATAGAGTATCAGTGGAAAAGCCGCGTCGTGTGTATGAACATGCACAGAGTACGATTGGTAGAGCCGTAAGCATATTTCACGTCATTTTAAGATTTAAGAAAATTTAAAATTAAAGTGAAACTTTTTATCTTCATGGAAAATAATCATAATCATAGTATAACTTTTCCTATCTTCTGTGGAAAAATTTAGAAGTGAACTTTAAATTTTTGTATGTCTTGGTGAACTTAAAACTGACGTGGAAAATATTTGGAGCCGAACTTTAAATTTTTTCATCTCTTTGAGAAAAGTCGGAATTGATTTTAAGAAAATTTAGAATTAAAGTGAAACTTTCTATCTTCATTGAAAATAATCACAATCATAGTATAACTTTTCCTATCTTCTATGGAAAAATTTAGAACTGAACTTTAAATTTTTTATGTCTTGGTGAACTTAAAACTGACGTGGAAGCTTCACCTACGAAATACTAAGAAACCTTAGCTCAGAAAAGCCTCAAATAACCAACTACTCATCCCAAACTAGAAGTTTCAGACAACAAAAACCTATGAGGGACTAAGAATCCTAGCTCTGAAAAGTCCAAAATGCAAACAGCACCTCCCAAATCGTAATTTTCTGAAAGCACACACCTATGAAATGCTAAGAAATCTAGCTCAGAAAAGTCAAAAATAGCAAACCATTCAGTCCTAAATCATAGGTTTCAGTCAACACATACCTATGAAATGCTAAGAAATCTAGCTCAGAAAAGTCAAGAATAGCAAACCACTCATTCCCGAATCATAGGTTTCAGACACCACGCACCTACGAAAGACTAAGAAATCTGGTTATGAAAAGTCAGAAATAGCAAATTGCATACCTCAAATCATAAGTTTCAGACAACACACACCTATGAAATACTAAGAAACCTTAGCTCAGAAAAGCCTCAAATAGCAAACTATTCATCCCAAACTATGGGTTTCAGACAACAAACACCTATGAGGGACTAAGAATCCTAGCTCTGAAAAGTCTAAAAAGCAAACTACAAATCCCAAATCATAATTTTCTGACAGCACACACCTATGAAAGGCTAAGAATTCTAGCTCAGAAAAGTCAAAAATAGCAAATTAACCATCCCAAATCATAGGTTTCAGGCAACACATACCTATGAAAGGCTAAGAAATCCGGCTCAGAAAGGTCAAAAATAGCAACCCACCCATCCCAAATCATTAGTTTCAGACAACACACATCAACGAAAGACTAAGAAATCTAGCTTAGAAAAACCCGAAATAGTAATTTACATATCCCAAATCATAAGTTTCAGACAACATTCACCTACGAAATACTATGAAACCTTAGCTTAGAAAAGCCTGAAATAGCAAATTACACACCTCAAATCATAAGTTTCAGACAACACACACCTACGAAATACTAAGAAACCTTAGCTCAGAAAAGCCTGAAATAGCAAACTACTCATCCCAAACTATAAGTTTCAGACAACAAACACCTATGAGGGACTGTGAATCCTAGCTCTGAAAAGTCCAAAAAGCAAACTACAAATCCCAAATCATACGTTTCAGAAAACACACAACAACGAAAGACTAAAAACCTTATATCCCAAATCATAGGTTTCAGTCAACACACACCAACGAAAGACTAAGAAATCTAACTTAGAAAAGCCCAAAATAGTAATTTATATATCCCAAATCATAAGTTTCAGACAACATTCACCTACGAAATACTATGAAACCTTAGCTCAGAAGGGCCTGAAATAGCAAATTAGACACCTCAAGTCATAAGTTTCAGACAACACACACCTACGACATACTAAGAAACCTTAGCTCAGAAAAGCCTGAAATAGCAAACTACTCATCCCAAACTATAGGTTTCAGACAAGAAACACCTATGAGGGACTAAGAATCCTAGCTCTGAAAAGTCCAAAAAGCAAAACTACAAATCCCAAATCATAGGTTTCAGACAACACACACCAACGAAAGACTAAGAAATCTATCTTAGAAAATCCAGAAATATTAATTTACATATCCCAAATCATAATTTTCATACAACACACACCCAAGATATTATAAGAAATAGATCACAGAATACTCAAATAGCAAACTACTCATCCCAAACTATAGGTTTCAGACAACAAACACCTATGAAAGGCTAAGAAATCTAGCTCAGAAAGGTCAAAAATAGTAATTTACATATCCCAAATCATAAGTTTCTGACAACACACACCTATCAAAGGCTAAGAAACCTAGCTCAGAAAAGTTAAAATAGCAAACTACTCATCCCAAACTATAGGTTTCAGACAACACACACCCACGAGGGACTAAGAAATCTAGCTCAGAAAAGCCCTAAATAGTAATTTACATATCCCAAATCATAATTTTCTGACAACATTCACCTACGATATACCAGGAAAGCCTAGCTCATAAAAGTCTGAAATAGCAAACTACTCATCCCAAACTAGAAGTTTCAGACAACAAACACCTATGAGAGACTAAGAATCCTAGCTCTGAAAAATCCAAATAGCAAACTAAAGAACCCAAATCATAATTTTCTGACATCACACCTATGAAAGGCTAAGAAATCCAGCTCAGAAAGGTAAAAAATAGCAACCCATACACCCCAAATCATAGGTTTTAGACAACATACATCCACGTAAGACGGGGCCCGGGGAGGGCCTTTGAGGGTCTGGGGGGGGCCTTGGGGGACCGGGGGGTTCCTTCGGGATTGGGGTATGGGGATCGGAGCCCTTTGGGTCGGGGTAGGGCGATCAGAGCCCTTTGGGGTTGGGGTAGAGGACCTCACGACACTGTTCAAATAGAACTCGTTTACTATAACGACCACACTCAAAACCTCTTCTAAAAGCTTTTCTAAAATCATCTTTTAAAATGTCTCTAACTGTTTCGCCGAAATAATTCCCTAAAATGATTAAAACCATTTCACCCAAATAATCCCCTAAAAGTAATTTCTGTGTGTTCCTTTTTTTTTGGCATCCCTGCGCTGTCACATTTCAAATTTCTAGGAAACCCTTTCCTACGTTAATCTCTGCATCTCATAAATGTTCCTAGCTACACTATTAAGGTTTCGTTAGAATATCAATTTATCTCTCCGACTTAAAGCTCAGTGAAGCCGTATTTAAAAAAAAAATTTCTATCTCTTTAGACTCCCGCATAATTTCAAGATAACAAGTGATGTCATTTCTAATTCCTTACACTAAAGATCAATGAAGCCCTATTTAAAAATAGAATATTAATTTTTCTCTCTGACCTAAAGAACGTTTATCCCTCAGACCTAAGATTAAAGAAGCCATAATGTTTGTTTCTTAATTCCCCTTTCGTGAACCAATAATTCCCCCGCAGATTATGTAAATCTATTTCTCAGGTTAGGTTCGCCTAAAGATCAAAGAAGCCATGTTTGTTTCTTAATTCCCCCTTCGTGAATCAATACATTCCCCCGCCGATTATTTAAAATAATTTCTCAGGTTACGTTAGCCAAATAGCAATGAAGCTAGGTTTGTTTCTTAATTCTCCTTTCGTGAACCAATAATTCCCCCTCCGATTATGTAAATCAATTTCTCAGGTTAGGCTAGCCAAACAACATAAATTGCTGTTGACTTCCATAAATGTGAGAAAGTTCCTGTTTTTTCATTCTCACTGACAAAAACCATAAAACAGACATGAATTGCTGATGACATCCATTAAAGTGAGAAAGTTCCTGTTTTTTCATTCTCACTGACAAAAACCATAAAACAGACATAAATTGCTGTTAACATCCATAAATTTGAGAAAGTTCCTGTTTTTTCATTGTCACTGACAAAAACCATAAAACAGACACGAATTGATGTTGACATCCATAAATGTGAGAAAGTTCCTGTTTTTTCATTTTCACTGAGAAAACCATAAACCACGTGGGTCTCGTGGGATCAATAGGGGCCATTCTACTAATGAGTCTTGGAAGAAACTGCCTAGTACAGAAATGTTTTCACTCAAGTTCAAAGCATATTCAGGTTTAAGTGGCACTTCCACTTTAATGAAACAAATTTGTTGCAGCTTGTTTTTTTTGTTAAAACATCTTTCTTGTTTAAAATTTAATAGCATTTCAGTTGCACTTCCAGAATTTATTGGGTTTTTTTTCGAAATTAGTGTATTTGCAATTGTCGATTTTCTTTTATTAGTTTAATACGTAATAAATTTTTATCAGCGGTTTTTTTCTTTAAATTTATCAATTCCCAATGTACTGAAAATAAGCTGACTATAAAAAAATAAAATCAATTTAAGCCATTTCATCAATTCTTGGCAAAGCGGACATGGCAGTCTAGTCTTCTGAGGGTTTTGAACGGCATCATCACATTTCGCTGTGTAATATATTGTTCAAAATAACCAATTTTGGACAACTGATTTAGATTTACTTTTTAAAATAACCGCCTTTTCATGGCTATTTTATATAACTATTCAATATAAAACCGTCGTGACAAGTAAAGTAGCTTTGCTATTTTAAGAAACCTATTATTTTCATCAGCATTTTCCGCCTTTAAGTCCATTACTTTTAAAAGCATAAAAAAAAATGGCTAGACAAAACTTGACAAAGAGTGACTTGCAAAAACGAATGGCGAGTTTTGTTCCTCTTCAGATATAATTATGCTAGTTGCTATTTCTTTTCATTCAGTTCCGTTACTGTTTTGCATTGAGAATTTTTTCTTCATACAAACTGTTACGCAACGACGTATCAATTTGAATGACGTAGTTTATCAATTATTAGTAATATGCTTTACGGTACTGGTGAATTATACGGGCACTTCTAAAAAGTCAAGTTTGGTTAACGCTAATGAAATAAAATAGGATGAATATATGATAGTTTATAAATAAATTTGGGTTATATGTTTGCACACTAGGGGGGTGGAGGTAAAGCATACCATAGGCTATATTAAGTACGTAACCTAACCTAGGTACCTTCCCCCTATACCCCAAAAATCCACAGTTTAAACATCGTAAACGCAGTGTGCATTCCATTTCTCAATAGCGGTCTCTTGAAAATAACCAGTTTGGCGGGTTTTGTCTCTCATTAGTATATAAAAGTGTACGTTAAATGCACCAGTACCTGCTTTACTAATAATAATGCTTTGAATCAGATCCTTTTCACCACCAAAACATATAGGAAACAACTAGTAGCCTAGATGCTTAGTTTAAAGGTACATTTAATTAATAGGTGTTAAATTTCATGGCAGAGTAACGTATCCCTAGCTTGCGCAAGCTGCAATTTTACCAATGACAAATTAGATTGTGTTAGATTTTATGTTTTAGGGCTAGGTAATAGAGCATTAGCTTGTATGCATGGTACATTTAAAAATTGACTTGTCGGTGAAATTTCATTAAATATAGAATAAAGTTTATTTTTAAAATAAAGTATATTTTGAGACTGCCTTAAGGAACTTTTCGTCTTTTTTTGCTTTTTTTCAAGAAAATACTCTACTTGGGAAAACCATTCTAAAATTTTGGGCCGTTAACAACTACTGTATACAATCAATGAGGCGAAAACAAAATTGAAGTACTGCTACTGCTACAATTTTATCGGCAAAACCGACCGAACTTTGTTGAAATGCTTCACGTTATCTTAACAGTGCACATAAAATCATTTATAATATCTCAATTTTTCAGAATTTGAAAGTGTCCAAGGCTCTATGGATGGAACTTCTTCAGATTTCACTTTGTTTTTCCTGTTTTATAACGAGTCAAGTGGAGGAGTCCCTCAAGAGCCGCCTTGCAGTGAAGTTTTTCATTTGAATTCCACTCTACCAAGACTGAGTCTAAATCTTTTACAAAATAGACTCCTCTTAAGAGCTAAATCTCTCAGTTGTAGCTACAAAATTAAAGTAAGTTTGAAGTTTAAATAGAGTTTGTTGCGCTTGAGAACCTTCATTCACACCTGTCGTGCTTTCTGGAAAAGCAGTACAATATTATGAAACATGGGTGTTGTCTTAGTAAAATGATTTGTTAAAAAGTATAAGTATACTTTTGCTGAATTCTATGTCATTAAATAAGGAAAAACAAACCTTATGAAAACTTATTTTCTGAAAATGAAAATTGAAAAATTGCTTTTATTCGTGAGGTGAAAATAATTTATAGCCTATATTATAACACTGTTGAAGTACTAGCTATAACTGGGCCCTAGTATCAATTCTTTTTTTGGGGGAGGGGGGTTGTTCTATGTTGAAACTGTTTTCTTATAAATGATCTCTGTTTTTGCTGCCATAACATACTTGTTTCTTATTACAGTTTCCCAGATGTGAGAATCTAGGGTAACACAGAATGGAACAGAAACTTTGTTATCTATATGGCTAGGCACAGCAAGCTATTTGGATATGCTGATCATTCTTTAGTTTGAAGGCTATATTTTTCAGTTACTGTACTCTAATCAACGACTTCACAGCTTCAAACGATGTCTTTGTGTTTAGTTAGATGATCAGAATTCACGTCACTCGGGTAAATGCATGCATTGAACTTTAGGGTGGGGCACACAAATTCTGATGGATTCTGATAATTAGTAATGACATCATTAACTGTTGAAACAGTGTTGAAAAATACTAAGTTAAACATTAAATATTCTAAATAATTAAGTAAATTTAAATAATTGAAAACGTAGAATCCTTGTTTAAATTTCAGTGAGTAAGAACATTTCTTTAAGCAAGATAAAGTGTATCTATTACAAGATGTAAATCGGTTAAACATTCGAATTCAAATTGGCACTAACGATCGCAAAGTACAAATTGGGGCGTGTTTCCAACATCTTAATTGTTACTACATACCTATGTCTTTGTTAGACGTTTCCTGTGATTTTTTTTTTTTAGAAATGGGCAAAACCTGGGAAAACCTCAGCCGTGCCATTTGATCAGTTCTAGAATCAAATTCACTTCACCAAGTGAGATCTTCGGATTCGGGCAAGTTTTTGCCACTTCTATTACAGCTAAAACTCGTTAAAAATTGTTTGTTTTTGCAATGAATAGTCGATAATAGCAAGAGTTTGTAAAAAACATGATTTTCCATGATATTTTCTGTTCAATCTTTTCTGCTCAAATATATAAAAGGTAAAAGAATCCACACTTAAAGAACAATAGTCTTCAACCATTGTTTCTTTTAAAGTTATCAATTCATATTTCTAAACTGTAAATTATTAAAACCTTGAATCCGTCAAAAGTTTTCTGTACCATTCTGTTGGCTTGTTTTAACAAAAAAAATAACGATTATCAATAACAATTTTTTGTAGCTTTGTGGATAACTTTTGCTCAAAAAAGCTATTGATAGCAGTATCTTTTTAACGGAAAATAAAACCCATTTAAACTTTACTTAGAATTGGAATGTATTTTCCGGCAAAAATTTTGTTTTTAAAAGTCAATAGGCAAAAATAGCCTACATATTTTCAAAATGAAGACATTTAGTTTTAGTATAAAATCTTTGATAAAAGATCAAAATATAAAGCCAAAATCACCCTGAGATGTTCCTTGAAATATGTGAAACATATATCCCAAAATTATGTTCTGAAATATTTGACCCTTAGAGTATATAAAAAATTAGGCTGTCACGAACAATTCTCTTTGCTTCCCCATTTTTCTTATTTGGACTTAAATCTAAATTACATTTCGTCGGAGTGTCAAGGCTTTTGAGAAGAAAAGACAAAGTAGAAACATCAGTGCTTATGCTGTTTCCCCTCTCGGGAATAAACTAGAAATATAAGTCCTTACAGAATCCTGAAAGCCGCAACTTAATACGGAGAAGACCTGTTCGCCTCTTATGTTGAATAAATCATCTCCCTTTCTTTTCGTGAATTACAAATGACGTTTGCATAGAATACAATTGATTCCTCTGATGGCTTAACGAAACAGCGTCTGAATTCTCAGACCGTGAAACAAGGTTTTCTTTATTACTCGGGAGTAAATACTCTAGAGTGCTTTCAGTTAAATTATTCTTGTGTCTTTTTTGTTCTGCTAAAGGAACCTTTCCCTCTTTTTTAATGTGCTTTGTTCTGCTTTTATGATTGAATATCCTGTTAAGAGTAAAATGCATTATCATTAATGTGGTGAACACTATCCGAAGGTAAATGCTCAAATTTGACTTCTTAGAGACTTCTTAGTCAGTAGCGGATCCACCAATGGGAGTAGTAAGTACGTGTCTAAAATCAGATGAGGGACACGGTCGTAATATACCGTACCGATGTTTTCCCTTAATCTTTATAAAAAGAGGGTAACTTTCAATATCCAATATCAATGTAAGATGGTAGGTAGTTGTCCCTGGCTGTTGAATGGTCTTGGCGTTTAAAGGACTTATTCTGATTCATGCATGTGTTTTAGCTAATAGTGACCGAATTCAAAAACGCTCGCTTTTCGACTAATAAGGTAGCTGTGTAGCTGCACTTCTCTTATGGATCCACGTCGCCAAGAGCAGTGACAGAAATCTGTTGGCAGGTATAAGCCCCACTCCTTTCCGACTTCTCTCTTTGGAATTTCAAAAATATACTGCAAGTACAAATGTAGCAGTATCCGGGAAGAATTTGGCCGGTTCCTTGGCCTCTTGTAAGAAAACATCATCCGTCATCTTGTATTTTAATATCTGAAAAAAATATCTATTGCTGAAAAACAACATAATTTTTCTCTTTTTTTTTGCAAGTTAAGGAATTCAAATTTTAAATAAATAAGAAGTAATTATTTCTTTAAAAATCCCCCTAATTATAATTATAACAATTCCCTTTATTAGAAACTTGAGACAGGGACCATATCTGGATTAACTAGCCAAAGCCAGATTGTCCTATATAGGCATTCTTGCTAAAAAGAAAAAAACGTTCCAATTTTAAAGATATGAGATTTGTAAATTTGTTTTATTAGATTATTTTTTAGATACTATTCTTTTGGTTATACGATCAGTAAGGATACCAAAACCACCATTCACTGGTACTATTCGTAATAACGAACAGTTGCCTAGAAGATTAATCATTTTCTTTTTTTGTATATGAAGACACATTTTTTGAAAAAAATATATAACATACTCATTTCACCTATGCCCATGAGGCTAACTAATTCTTTCATTTTTCCTAAGACTACATTGTTTTTTTTTCTTCTCTCTTAATGGCTTATTTTCAGCATTTCTCGGTCTAATCCTGTTTAGCAGTGGTATTTGTACCTGAATCATGACAATGATCCGTTAGTTACCACATTCATTCTTATTCCTTATCTATAAAGGGATTTTGTTAAAGTATTCTCAAGTCATCTAGATTTCTTCTTCATGGAAAATCCCATTCATAATTTTCAATGTCTTACCCCTAATTTAATGTCCCCCAACTTTTGAGACATGTTAACAATACAGCCAGGATTTCCATTTAAATTTTTTCCATTTAATTCTATCTCTGACTGCCTCTTACTAAATAAATTTTCTTTCCCTTCTAGCTTGTCAAGAATTATCTTACTATTTTTTACACCATTTCCTAGAACATTATCACGGTTCAACATGCGGACAAATTATCAAGGCCATCTCCCCTTGATATTCTATATCAGTGATTGAGAATCCATTTAAATTGGATAAAAAAAAACTAGTTTTTTCATGAAAACTTTTATTTTCATGTTTCAATGTTTATGAATTTTAAAATTTTTCAAGTTTTATGAAAGTAAAAACCAATATTAAAACTTAAAACGAACAGAAATTACACATTATATGAATGAGGAGGGCTGTCCCCCCTCCTGAGCCTCCCGATCTTTATGCTAAAGTTTTATAGTGGTTTGATTTTTTTTTTTCCTTATCAATGCTTGGGTTTGAGCAGTTCTTCTTACAAAACTGGGACAAAAAATCTAACTTTAGCGTAAAAAGTGGGTGTTAGGGAGGAGGCATCTCTCCTCACATACAAAACATTTTTGTTCGCTTTGTGTTTTAATTTGACCTTTACTTCCAATTAAGATTTTTATTTGTATGTAATTTGTATTTGTTTTTCATATTATATCAAGGGTTACCCTAAATCCGAAGCTACCACCTCTCAATCCCGATTCTTTAAACCCTGATTTAACGTTTGCAAAGCAATACTTCGAGAAGAGTCCCCCCATTTCCACTTCTTTGCCGGTCGTCATGTAAATGCAATCTCTTGTGCAGCACTGAACAGTATTCTCTCAATTTGAGGAGCGCTATCACCCTCCCCCCCCCAACACCAATAGTAAAGGTGAATACCAACAATATTACAAGGAATTAAGAGGGATTAGGTATCAATTTTACCCCTCTCTCTCTCTCCTTTCGCAAAGTTCATTCTGTATTTTGTGTGCGTGTAACTGAACCCTAAGCCAGTGGACCCCTGAAAGCCAGTGGCGTGCATCAGAACCTAGGTGCAACTGAACCCCCGTGCAACGGAAGCCTCCTGCAACTGAACTTCATTTATTTGAATCCTTGTGTGACTGAACCCCCTTGCAACTCAGCCTCCGTGCATCTGAACCCTCGTTTAACTAGACTATGCGTAATTAAACCCTCGTGCAAGTCAACCCGCGTCTAACTGAACCTTCGTGTAAATCAACCCCTACTTAACTGAACTGTCATGTAACTGGACCCCCGTGTAACTCAACCCCATTCAACTGAACCCTCATGCAACTCAACCACCGTTTAACTGAACCCTCGTTTAACGGAACCCCGTTCAAAATAATTAATTAATGTAATTAGTTAATGGAGTTAAACTGAACCCTCCTGAAACTCAACCCCCACTTAACTGAACACTGGCAGAACTCAAGCCCCCTAACTGAACCCTCATACACCTGAACCCCAATGCAATTTAACCCTCACTCAACTCAATATCCGTGCAACTCAAACCCATTCAGCTCAGCCTTCATTTAACAAAACCTTTGTGTAATTAAACCCTCGTACAACTCAGCCCCTATTTATTTCAACCCCCATTCAACTCAACTTCCGTGCAATTCAAATCTCGTTTAACTCAATCCTCGTTCAACTCGACCTCCGTTTAACCCAAATCTATCTGACTCAATCCCATTCAAATCGAATGGTGACTCGAACAAACGGTATTTTTGTGGTTAATTCTCTTTTGTCCTTTTTTATTGTATGCCATTTCGACGTAAAACTACCCCTTCCCCCTATCGCCAAAACACAACAATGTATTTTTCTTCCCTATATGTTTGAAGATTAGTGAAACTTTTCATGCCCATGGCCTGAGCACACTTGATGGTCATGGTTGCAGAAATAGCTGTGCCCTAGTACAGAGAGAACCAACAACTAGTTCAGGAATGATAGCTATTATTCAAATTCATTTAAATAGTAGAAGTTCATTCTGGAAACAAATTTATGGGATTTTTTAAAACGAGCTAAAAACGCTTATATGTCTTCCTTTTTTGGTTTTAATTAACCATTACTAATAGGGCACTAAAATATCGTAGAGAGATGTTTAAGGTCATTTGAAAGCTAACTTTCACATTTACACGTTTTTTATGATTTCATCGCGACAATTCCATCATAAAATGCCTTATGGTCCCAAAATTTAATTTTAGTGTAATTTCTGTTGCGTAAAAGCTTGAAATAATACTACTGGAATCTCCATGGTCAAAATCCCTTAATCCCTTAATCCTATCGTTTAGAATGATACACCCTTTCCTAGTCACCTTTGCAAGTGGAAAAAAAAGTTCTGAGGGGACTAGCGAGTGAAAAAAAAATCATTCATCGCAATGCTAATTCGTTTATGATAGAGGCTATTTACTTTCATTTCAACACTAGAATTAATTGCAAAACAAATTGTTGGAATTTACATAGTCAATGTAAAAGACTTTCTGCATGAATTTTCTCACTCCTTCCTATATTAAAAACCTAAAGATTATCAAGGATATTAGAAAATTATCTTACCCTGGATCAATTATATCTGAGTTTTCACGCTGAAAGTTGCCTTTCTTGTTTGAAGTCTGATCTCCAGTTTACTGGAAAGCAGCAAAGAGTGACACCTATGTCTAGGGAATTCTCCAAGGAAGCTGTCACATAAATAAGAAAAAAGCTCACGTATCCAAGGTGAAATTTAAAAGCTTGTTCAGCTAGTGATGCAGCTTGTGTACTTTCAGGGCAAACCCAACAGCCATTTTTTTGCATATAATGAACTCCCTTCATGGAACAATGCAAACACACAGAGAGAGAGAGAGAGAGAGAGAGAGAGAGAGAGAGAGAGAGAGAGAGAGAGAGAGAGAGAGAGAGAGAGAGAGAGAGAGTAGCGAAATGGATATTGAAACTGTTGCCCCAGATTTGTTCTGGAAATACACTGTAGGTATCAAAATACTGGCAGGACACAGGAAGTTTGAAAACGTTTTGCAAGTAGTCTAGTTTTTATTTTGCTTACCATTCTGCAATGTTGTTATCGAAAGACTCAAGTTTCTTTTAAAGGGATAAAACTGAAAAGCACAATCTAATAGCTGGTGTTGCGTTGTTTGCTGCCCTTCAGACGAAGTGCGGATTAAAGAGAAAGGGAGAAGGCCCCCTAGTCCATTATTTGCTGAAAATAATTTGAAACTGGTCAAATCAAACATGACAGCATAACAGTTCTGAAGACAATTTAGTATTCTGGAGCTGTTGTTTCATCCCCTGTTCAATTCTTTTTTATCTAATTAAAACCGCGTATTTGAAATTGATAAGAATCTTTTCTCAGGCCTAAAAACCCTAACTTAATTAAACTTAATTCCCTTGGCTGTTCCTGAGATATTGCTGGTACAATCTTAACGATCTATAAGTACATAATATGTTTTTGCCTTTTTACTGTGTTCAACATTCCCTGAAATTTCCGTCCTGAATGAATCACATTGATTATAAGGGCAAAATATGGGTTTTTCTTTTTCTTTTTTTTTTATTTCAGCGATATACAGCACAAGAAACTTGGCTTTCTATTTTTATATTTTTATGTATGGATACTCGAGACTGACCCTTCACTGAAAAAGTCCAATTTTTCCCCAGAAATATTTGGACTCTTTTAAATTTTCGGTGATAAGTAAAATTCATAGCATTTTTAGTCTGAGCAAAACAAATGCTGAGGTAAATACTTTAAGAAGAAAATTTGGTTTCTTCGTACGATTGGTCGGTAGAATAATTTCATCTCTTAGTGGGCATAAATGAGTTTAAAACCCTTTCCTTTTTTCTATGGCATCAGTTTCGATCGTTTCTGAGGTGTTAGTCTCCTGGTACAATAGCACTCTAAGGATCACCCTCGTCACCCGTGTTTTTAAGTTTAACGTCAGGTAGCTAAAAAAAGTTGCCCTTGCCATCGTTAGAAGATAGATACAAGATTCTCCAAGTCACTTTCACTGATCGTGGTCAGAACATCCGACAGTCCCACCTATTTAAGAGAGATTTGCTAAAACCAACAAACAAACTGTTGTTCATGTTAGTTGAACCGTTATTAAGTGTTATTAAATCCTTTAACAAGTTAAAAAAAAATCCTGCTCAAAATCAGCTGACGGGCATGTTAAGTTACGAAACAGATAATCAAATTGTAGGTAATTACAACCTAATTGGAGATACTTTTTGTTCCTATAGCTAAGGACTTTTCCAAAGGCCTTTACTGGATTGGAAATCAATGTCCACGGGTTGGGCAATGAACTTTAGCTCTCCCTATTTTTATGACATAGTCTCTTGTGGCTGCAAAACCTCCTCTGCAAAAAGTTTTAATCTTCCTGTTATTACAGGAAGATTAAAATTTACTGAAACAATATATAAGAATTTTCGTTCTTTTCTGGCTCCGTCTTTTCTGCGACTTTAAACTTTTTTCTATTTCTATATCCTGCTTCCCAACTTCCCTTTATTAATAAGAGACCAGAAAAACTACTTGAGGAAAATAAAGTGTGCCGAATAGAATAGCAGCTGTTAGATGGCACTTGTGCGTACAGTCTCCAAATTAAAAATTTAGTACCGACAGTCCACCCGAAGGAAAAGGTCTAGTCAGAAAGCTTAAGCCAAGCACGGATAGAAGAAGTTACTTTTGGGGTGGGTACGTTTCGAGAGGAGTGTGGTGCAGATTTGGAATAAATCCATGAAAACAGATGAAATAATTTTTCTGAATATCACTGTGAAATTACTGAAGAAAATGAGAATCCATAACTTTTCTTGGGAGTCGGGTTCAAGGTTTTTTTCTTGTTTTTTAGATATTTAGGAATGACTTTTGACTCTGCTGTATAATTTCTTTCAAACTATTTTGCAGGCGAACGACAATGAACGACTGCGATTAACTACAAAACGTATTAAATTTGATCCCATACGACAGTGCAGTAGCTCAGAAAACAATAAAAACAATCTGTGTAGCCTAAATGTGAATAAGCAGTATGATACAATCAAACTCCTAGATTCAGATGGTGACACAATTAAGTGTATTTGTTTGTCTTCTACAATTTCCACTACATATTGGTCAACCGGGTCTCAAATGACATTATTGGCTGACTTGACTAATATTTATCCCAATTCTTTTAAGGACCGAAGTTTGTATCAGTTTGAATTTGAAGTGGAGGCGCTTGAAAATAATTGCGGGGTGTCCCAGGGATCAACACATACGGGAAAAATAGTATTTCCAGAAAAACAACTACACAGCTCTCAACATGAGATAGACTGCTTCTGGAAAGTGGACCTACCAAAAACATATCAACCTGTGTTCAAAATATCCCAACTTACTCTTGATAAATATTGTAAAGAAAGTTTTTTGAGCTTCACATTTTCTGGAGAAAGTGACCCATATTCTCGACTATGCAACCAGAACCAAAACTCGAATGAAGTACTGCCTTCTCATTGGGGTGAACCACAGTTTGAATCAAGGAGCTCTAAAGTGATAATACGATTAAGATCCATCCGTCCAACTGCAAGGTTCGTATTAAAATGGACGTCAGTAGCTGCTCGGTGGCTATTATCAAGTAACGATTCAAAGACAATTAAAGAAAACGATGAATGTGAATTCCGGTGTAAAGATGGCATAAGTTGTATTCCTAAATACTTAGTATGTGATGGAGCTATTGATTGTCCTCAGGGGTCTTATCTTGGAGAACCCCTAGATGAGGCTCCTGAGACCTGTTTATTAATAACATCAAGAGATTATATAAATGTAAATTGGACAATACCTGTTTTAATATTTACAGTAACACTAGCAACAATTCTATTAACAATTTTATGTTGCAAGAAATCTAGAGCCGTGAATAATGTGGGCGTAAGCACTTTCAATGAAAAGCATTATCTTTAGTTTCTACTTTAAGGGGCGAAAGATATAAATTGGATAGAACTTGTTCTAGTTAGCTGAAGTGTTAATGACCCTAATAGTTTGTCCTCGTTAATATAATGGTCGTAAAATGGCTATCCCTGTAAAACAAAAATGAAAATTTATGAGTAGAAATAGCTTAACTTGGTGTGAGACCACGAGATGTGGCTAATAATTTTTTTTTATTATTATTATTACGAATTGTGTTGATTTTCCCAATAGCTTTCTTTTTTTTATTTTAATAGCATAATTCTTAGAACATACACGATATATCTTTATTTTAGCTTTTTAAGGTTCATCTATTTGCATACTTCAGGGATTCGTTACTCAGCCTCATTTACTGTACCGTCGTTTGAACTGAATATAGTACAGTATGTGTAGTTTTGCATATCAGAGGATATTGATTGTATTCTTTATAAGCTTGGAATAAATTTTTTTTTAGCGACATGATGACCAAGATAGAGATACTTTGATGCAAGCAAAATCATTTTGAAGGTTTGTTGTCAAATTTTGTTGTCTCGAATTGAAGAGCACTAAGTGGACCATAGAAAGGAGAAAATACCAAAATAAGTGGAATTGTAATGGGAAGAAAAATGGCAAAAAAAGTGTATTTTGTTTTTATATCTACAATGATTTGCTTTGAAACACACGGCATAGTAAATACCTTAATTAATATTCCAGGATCAAGAGAAACTCAAATAAGACAAAAAAGGACCTAGGCTTGGTTTTATTGACTTCAGATATCCATTTTTTTTCTTTTCTTTTTTAAGGAGATTCGATACCTTAAAAAATCATCCCATCTCATTCATAATAAGAAATTTAAGTTTGTCCGGCCAAACTATTAGAGTTGACTGGGTGGTCATACCATAGCTTGTAGAGCCTGGTTAAGAATTAACTAAGAAAAAACAAGTTTTTTTAACTGAAAGTAAGGAGCGACATTAACGAACAGAAATTATTCTGTATATGAAAGAGGCTGTCTCCTCCTCAACGTCTCGCTCTTTACGCTAAGGTTTGACTCTTTCTCACAACTTTGTTTTTTAAAACAATGAAAAACCTTAGCGTAAGTAGCGAGGCGTTGAGGAGGGGACAGCCCCTTTCATATACGGAATATTTCTGTTCGTTTTAAGTTTTAATGTCGCTCCTTACTTACAGTAAAAAAACTAGTTTTTTATTTAATTTATGAACGTTTTTGAATTAATGCAGCTTTAATTTTGGCTCACCGTACATGAATAATTAAAACGAAATTCGCATATTAATTTTCCTTTTTTTGGCAAATTGGCTCTCTCGAAATTTTTTTCAGACGTAACTTACGAATTAACTTACGTAATGAATTTCTATATTCGTATGTTTTTATTACGTATAGTAGGGAGTTCACCTCCTCGTCACTACCTCACTCTTTACGTTAAAGTTAGAGTCTTGTTCGAATCACACACCCCTGACTCACAAACGGGAGTTAATTAGAATAGATAGCTCTTTTGAGATTAATAAAAAAAACTTAAGCATAAAGAGGGAGGTATTGACTAGGGGGCGAATCCCCTCATATACGTAATAATTTATGTTTGTTATAAGTTTTAATGTTGCTCTTTACTTTCAGTTGAAAAAACTAGTTTTTTTATTTAATTTCTGATCGTTTTCTTAAATAAGGCTGGGAAATCCGGCGCCCCCTTCATAGAAATGCTCCTTCCCCCAAGAAACATCCTCCATGGAAGGATCCTGCCCCGTAACCCCCTCCTCCGACACCCCCCTTCCACATCATAAAAAAATCCCTCCTGAAACGTCTTTGTACTTCCCATTAACCAATACTATGTATAAACAATGGGCAAAGTTCATAACTTCCAGCCCTTCCCCCGGGAGCTGTGGGGGATTAAGCCATCCTCAAATATAAATCCATTAGATTTTTAACTATGCTAAACAAGATGGCTAGCTCAAAATTTTAATTTGAGTGACCTTGGCGAAAAATGAGCGTGGGAGGGGGCCAAGTTGCCCTCCAATTTTTTTTGTCACTTAAAAAGGGCACTAGAATTTTTATTTTCCGTTCAAATGAACCTTTTACGATATTCTGGGACTACTGGATTGATACGATCACCTCTGGGGAACTAAAAAAAAAATAAAACAAAAAAAAATAAAAAAATAAACACGCATCCGTGATCTTTCTTCTGACAAAAAATACAAAATTCCACATTTTTGCAGATAGGAGCTTGAAACTTCCGCAGTAGGGTTTTCTGATACGCTGAATCCGATGATGTGATTTTCATTAAAGTTCTATGACTTTTTGGGGGTGTTTCCTCCGTTTTTCGAAAATAAGGCAAATTTTCTCAGGTGCGTAACTTTTGATGGGTAAAACTAAACTTAATGAAAATTATATATTTGAAATCAGCATAAAAATCTGATTCTATTGATGTATCTATGGGTATCAAAATTCCGGTTTTTAGAAGTTTCGGTGACTATTGAGCCGGGTCGCTCCTTACTTATAGTTCCTTACCACGAACTGTTTGATACCGAATAAACGACAACAAACTAAATGTCAACACCTACTTTCTAAATCATTTAACTTCTCATGCTTTGTGCCAGAGATAGAAATATTCAGTTTTAAGGAAATTTATATCAATAGAAAGAGTGAATTTTGTTTCAGGAATGGATAATCCATAAAAATTTGTTAGCATACCTGCTAAGAAAACGCCAATAATCAACTCAAAAGAAATATAGTTTGACCAATTTGACAGCTTCAAAAGTTCCACATGGTGTAACCCGCTTTCATTGAAAGCCTTACTGACAAAACTTAACAGTCTGTTTAACCAACTTCCTTAAATTTGAGAATAACAGCTCCACTCCCTCGATGTAATGCATAGTCCTTCAAAGGACTCAACTCAGTCCCTGTAATAACTGGGGAAAGATAAAAAAAAAGTGTCAAGAATGTTCTTGTTCTGGTAAAGGCCGATAAAGCTAATCTTAAGAACAAAGATGAAGCACTTCCTTGTCAGCCGGTCTGAATTCCTGGCAGAGATCAATTGCAGTCTTATAGTGTTTATAATTCACATTCGATCAGATAGAGATCTGAGCAAAATTGAAGAGAATCCAGAAAATTACAATAAATGTAAAAACAAATTATATCTAAATGTGTAAAGACAGTGGGTAGTTATAATTTTCTTGTTTCTAACTTCGTATTTCCAGAAAATATCATATATTTTAATGCAGCCTTTTCTGCCTTTCCTGTCCCAGTTAATTCACATTCTAGATTTTTTAGAAATTATTAAGATTTTTGTTTACTAGCTAGTAAGCTCGCTAGTAAACAAGTCTCTAGACGGTTCCCAATGTTCAGGCTTAATGAGCGATCCAAAAAATACTGTTTCCATTTTAGAGGTTTAATCTGAAGTCATAGATCCCATAGGTAAAACTTGAATACAAAATAGGCAATAAAAATAGGTTGAATACGATATTCTCATTAATTTAGTTTTTCATATAGGTCATCATTTGGAACAAAGAGTCGCTGCGCAAAGGCTCATTTAATCATATATTTTTAGTTCTGGCTCTGTTTTCAAGGGTCAAAACTGATTGGAGGAAAACCAGCCTTTCTTTCAACGTCCAATCTGTCCAGGAGTACCCTCCTCCCCTATCAGAAAAGGATTTGAATCGAAATTCCAAGATTTTAATCGGATCAGACGAATAGTCCAAAAATGTGCCTACAAGAGCAACATAATGAATACAGTTCTTCGGGTAGTGGCCTGAAATTTCACAAGCAGTTCATAGGAAACAGAGGCTGTATACCTTATGAGCGCTTTACTTCTTGACGATGATAGCGCTTTCGACTCTTTGACGTGTAAAATTTATCGAATGACAGTATTAAATGTGAGATTCGTAGAAGAATACTGCAACTCATAAGCTATTAGACCACTGTAGGCTACCCTAAAAAAAACTTCAAAACATTTGAACTGAAAAAATTATATAAAGATTGAGGTTAGGAGAGAAGCAATTATCCTAGTATGTAGGGTCTATGTCTGTCCGAATTTATTTTTACAGATTGATAAAAATTTATTATAAAAATATTACAGCTTAAAGGTCACCACGAAAAGTAAAAAATTCGTCTAAGACGGTGGCAAAAACACACTAAACCAATAAAAAGAACAAACACTCCACAAAACACTTCCTAATTGACACCACAAACCTTATGGCAAAACAATTTCTGCAAATTCACTGTTATATTCATGTCCTGAGAAGCTTTAATTATCTGTTTATTTACCCTCCTCCTCCCTGAAAAAACTTAAACTTTTACTTACTAAGAACATTTCTTAAATAGCCCTCTTAAATGAAGAAATATCAATAATCCATCTAATACTTTCTGATCAAAATGGTCCTAATCCCCCTATAGAACCTTGAAAATGTCGACCGGGTCGGAGCAGCCTGTGGAGGTAGTGGAGCATTACTTTATGTAGGAGATTGAATGTCATAATCGTGGATGTCAGATCTTAAATTTGCTAAACAATCAATGCATGAAAGATTTATACCATATTGTGGTCTAAAAATAAATAAAAGTGCGTGTAACTTTGTTAATCCAGAAACTTGTAATATCCGTACTTGCTCAGAGGGGTTCCGTACTAAATCCCAGGGTTGTAGGCCCACCAGTAGTCAAACAGCATTACTTTATAGAATCCGTATAGACTGGAAAATGCAAAAAAAAAAAAATCCAAGCCAAACGCTACTACAGCATAGTGCACATGTATGAATGAGAGGGGGAAGAACAGAGGGGAACAATGCACAGGTTTCACAATTATACCTAGGTTAGGAGACAAAATTTTACAAGCAGACGGTACATGATACTCAAATGATACAATTTGTCAGTATGAAACCTCCAGGTTTAATGAAGTAACACGGTTTAAATTCCAAATTGTGTTACAATTTCTTAAATCCAAGGAAAACAAATAGAGGAACAGGAAAAATGACAAAATTTGAAATACCCAAATTCATATTAAGGCTATTTACCATAAACCAAGAATCTAACCTAGAACCATTATATTTCATCGATGTCAAGAGTAATTCTCCTGTCTATGCAGTGCTAATAGCTACTGTGTCATCACCACCGGGGATTATAAGTTGTGTTATTACAACTAAACTATTGATTAGGGATGCAATTAGGCATATCATCAGCGGACAACATGAAAAAAATCGGACCAAGAACCAATCTCTACGGGACGCCACAAACAACTGGATGCACTTAAGATTGTATACAATCATTCTCTAAACTGTTACGAGTTACTAAGTAAACTCCGTATAAGATCAAATGCTTTACCTGGGATCCTATACACCTTAAATTCTTCCTAGAGTTGACCATGGTCAACTATGTCAAATGCCTTCATTAGGTCTACAAACACTGCGCCAGCCTTAAATCGTTTGTCTAAGGCTACATTAACTACACTAGTTAAAAATATAAAAGCATCCTCCGTCTTCCTATCCTTTCAGAAACCAAACTGATTCATATTCAATAGATTTAACTTCTCAAGAAAATAGGTTAACCGAGTACTAAAACATTTTTTTGACAAGATGAGAAATAATTGAAAAAAATTTATATTGAGCGATAATTACCAAGATCATTTTTATAACAAAGTTTATATACAGATGTCACTCCTGCATTTTTAAACAATCTGGAAACTTGATGTGTCGGAAACAATCAGCAACTAGCCTCCTTTTCCTTTTCAGGTGCCCCCTCCCCTCAACACTGATGTTTGAAAGTGATCAGAGGGCAAGAAGCCCCGCCCCCACTTACCGTCTTTAGATGTGCCCTTTCAAACACTGATAAAAATTTCAAAAAAAAGATTGTTCAAAATAGTCAAAGGATCTAATAACCTTGCCTCCAAATCACTGTATAACGATAATATAACAGTAAATTTACCGCAGATGATTTCTGGCGCAGCTCCTCCCACTTACTCTTTCATTAGAGGGTTAGTAATGTGAGTATGTGTTTCTCAGTCACTGAAAAATGGTTCGAAATTGTATTATTCGTAATTGTGAAAGCAAAATGAAACTTGGTGAGCCGGCGAAGTGGCTTGCAACTGTCCCTTCTCACAGGTATGACTTAATTTATATACAAATTATGACTTAATCTATTATTTATATAAATAATAAATAATAACAGTGGACTAAACGGATTGGCCTATGTAGGATTTCTAAAAAGGGGGGGGGGGCGGGGTTGATGATATTTGTGAAAAAAACGAAATTTCTAGTGTTAACTTCTAATCAATACTGCAACAGGGAAATAGCCGAAATTTCATATTGGAGAGGGATCCAAAAAGTGGCGGGAGTATTTGAAATTTGCCACACAATTGTTTACCACAAAGGGGCAACCTAACAGTTTTAGCACAGATTATCTATTAAGTTTCACAATAGTCTGTGGTTTTAAATAGTAATATTGTGCCATGGAGCATCAAAGCTTTTTCTTATTATTTTTTTTTTATTGGTAAGGAAAAATGTTCCCTTTAATTCCCATTTATTTTATATTCCTTTTAATTTCCTTTAATTTTTACTTAATTTTTCCTCGTTTATGCTCTTTTTTTGATGAGCCCCGATATGTGGTGATCACTTGGGGAATATAATGTTTTTGTAGATTTAAGATGCTATCGCTTGGTTTTGGAACATTGACTTATACTTATTGGTGTTGATTTTGCGATATTTTGGACTTGATTCTCGGATTATCGGATTGGATATACTGTTTAGTCCTAGGGAACTGGATGGATGAGTAACGTCTAGACCTTGTTCAAGTGCTTATTTATTTCAGTTACTAAAGTAGGAAGACATTTTTTTTTTTTTTTTTTTTTTTTTTTTTTTTTTTTTTAGCCAACCGGGTTTTTATAATGGGTGAGATAGGGAACGAGCATACTGTCTATTATTTATATACTGTGCTCCAAATATACGAAACCCCCAACAGCCTCCGGGTTAATGTGTTAAGCGAAAGTGACTACTTCCGACTGCAACAACTTGCGACTGTAACTGTAACTGCTTGGAATTGCGACTACATCTGTTTGTGACTATATTCAGGGAATGTTCAGAGGAATTTTTAATAAAATTAGAACCCAATATGTGCATGCTGATTGTCAAAAGGGCGCATCATCACTATCTGAGGAACGGCAGAGAGCATTAGGTTGAAAGTCTCTGGCCACGTCGAACAGTGCTTGGGGGGCAAAGGGCGCCCCTTGTCTTTTTTAGATCCACTAAACACTTATCAAAATTATAAAATAGCCACTTTGAACAAAATAGTTAAAAGGTCTAATAGCTATGCCTCTGGGGATTTCATGCCTCCCTCAGCCCCTGGTGAAAGCATTGTAAATTATGTAATTATCCAATTGATTACATACAAGAATCTACCATTGGGAAAGAGGGGGGTATGTATGCTCCTGAATGTGTCAAAAAAGGCTAAGGATATTACTGTGAAACTTAAGGGAATGCTAAGGGGGATCTTAAGCTAAATCGAAAGACACTGTGTGCATCAAGGATATCAAAAGAGTATATATGCAATATCGTTGGAGGGGCTGTGGGTAATATCTCTTTACTTTCAGGACCACTATTGCTACTCCTGTGGCAGCAGCGCTGACTAGTTGCAACTGCGATTAATTTTGATGCGACTATGACAGCTTAAGACCGCTTGTAAATGTGACGACTTGCAATTTCAACGATCTTTTCTTGAGAATGAGAGTGCGACTGCTTGTGGCTACAACTTCTTGCGACGGTTACTGCTACAACTTGTAACTGTGACTACTTATGATTGTGGTGGTGAATATTTGTATCTGAGCATTACCGTCATAGGCACTTCAAACGGAGCCCACCCCCTTCGAATCCTGATCCGGACACTTTTTTTTACTGCTAACATAGGGAAATTAACATATGTTTCTTGGTTATGTTTGTTGATTATGTTGATGTTGTTTGATGGTTATGTTATGCTGATGTTGGTTTTGTTGTTTGATGGTTATGTTATGTTGGTTATGTTGCTTGATGTTTGTTGGTTATGTTGATGTTTGTTGGTTATGTTATGCTGTTTCATGGTTATTTTATGTTGATGCTGTTTGATGGTTATGTTTTTTTGATGGTTATATTGTTTGATGTTGTTTGTTGGTTATGTTGATGTTGTTTCATGGTTATATTTTCTTGATGTTGTTGGTTGATTATGTTATGTTGATGTTATGTTGTTATCTTATGTTATTTGATGTTTGCTGGTTATGTTGATGTTGCTTGTTGGTTATGTTTGATGGTTATGTTGTTTGATGGTTGTTTGTTATGTTTGACTGTTATGTTGTTATGTTGATGTTGTTTCATGGTTATGTTATGTTGCTGTTGTTTCATGGTTATGTTTTGGAGATGGTTATGTTATGTTGGTTATGTTTGATGGTTCTGTTGTTTGATGTTTGTTGGTTATGTTGATGTTTGATGGTTATGAGTGTTGGTTGTTGTTTGATGGTTATGTTGTTTTATGGTTATGTTTTGTTGATGTTTGATTGTTATGAGTGTTGGTTGTTGTTTGATGGTTATGTCGATGTTTTTTTTGGTTATGAGTGTTGGTTGTTGTTTGATGGTTATGTTGTTTGTTGGTTATTATGTTTGATGTTTGTTGGTTATATTGATATTAGTTGGTTATGAGTGTTGGTTGTTGTTTGATTGTTATGTTCTTTTTTGATTATATTGATTATGTTAATGTTGGTTATGTTTGATGGCTATGTTGTTATGTTGATGGTTGTGTGGTTTGATGTTATGTTGTTATGTTTGATGTTATGATACGTTGTTATGTTATATTGATTTTGTTTCTTGGTTATGTTGTCTAACTAAATATCTAAACTAAAAAACGCTAAACTGAAAATCTAACTAAAACTCTAAACTATAACTAAACACTAGACAAAAACTAAACTAAACTATACTAAAATCTAAACTGAAAGTCTAAGCTGAAACTAAACTATAACTCTTAACTACTAAATTAACTAAAAATCTAAACTAAAACTAAACTACAACTCTAACTAAAACTCTAAACTAAACACTAGACTAAAACTAAACTAAACTATACTAAAATCTAAACTGAAAGTCTAAACTAAAACTAAACTAAAACTCTTAACTACTAAACTAACTAAAAGTCTAAACTACTAAACTAAAACTAAACTAAAACTAAACAAAACTAAAGATCTATACTAAAACTAAACCACAACTCCAACTAAAACTCTAAACTAAAAAACGCTAAACGGAAAATCTAAATAAAACTCTAAACTAAACACTAAACTAAAACTAAACTAAACTATACTAAAATCTAAACTGAAAGCCTAAACTAAGACTCTTAAATACTAAACTAACTAAAAATCTAAACTAAAACTAAACTACAACTCTAACTAAAACTCTAAACTAGAAAACGCTAAACTGAAAATTTAACTAAAACTATAAACTAAAACTACACACTAGACTAAAACTAAACTAAACTATACTAAACTCTAAACTGAAAGTCTAAACTAAAACTAAACTAAAACTCTTAACTACTAAACTAACTAAAAATCTAAACTACTAAACTAAAACTAAACTAAACTAAAAATATGAACTAAAACTTAACTACAACTCTAACTAAAACTCTAAACTAAAAAACACTATACTGATCATCTAAAACTAACAACTTTTCCAATTTTACTAGATTACGAATGATTTTCTGTTTCTCAAATCAACACTCTCACTGATAAATACACACTGTTTTCTATAAATTATTCCCTTCAATATATTTCGCCAGCGCATTTAATTCATCTTGTAGTCTCTGTATATGCGCTATATTCAACTTAGCCGCGAAGCACAACTGCTCTTCCGACTTAAATTTGCAGAATGTTATAACATATAAATTATATATCTTGTCCCATTCCAGGGTTAGTCGAAAACCCTTGTAGTTTCTGTCGCCGCCTTAGACACTCTAGGTCCCGTTTCATCAACACATTCAATATTCAATAGTTTATAAGCATCCATGTTGACTGTCCCACTTCCAGAAAGAAATTGATCCTCGATCAATATTTTCAACCACCTGGGAAAGTGTCTAGACATAATTTTGCCTAGAAACACAATTTATTTCAAATATGTCATGCAAACATAACACACATCAACAAAACCATGATTCATCAAACAACATAACCAGAAAACAACATAACCAAGAAACAAAATCAATATAACATAACAACGTAACATAACATCAACATAACATAACATCAAACCACATAACCATAAACATAACAAAATAACCGAAAAACATAACATCATAACATAACGAACAAACAACAAAACCATCAAACAACAACCAACACTCATAACCAACAAACAAAAATATAACCAACAAACATCAAACATCATAACAAACAAACAACATAACCATCAAACAACAACCAACACTCATAACAAACTAACATCAACATAACCAACAAACATCAAACAACATCACCAACAAACAACATAACCATCAAACAACAACCAACACTCATAACCATCAAACATCAACAAAACGTAACCATAAAACAACATAACCATCAAACAACAACCAACACTCATAACCATCAAACATCAACATAACCAACAAACATCAAACATAACCAACATAACATAACCATCAACAAAACATAACCATGAAACAAAAGCAACATAACATAACCATGAAACAACATCAACATAACAACATAACAGTCAAACATAACAAACAACCACCAAACAACATAACTATCAAACATAACCAACAAGCAACATCAAAATAACCAGCAAACATCAAATAACATAACATAACAACATAACATAATCAACCAACAAAATCAAGAAAACATAACCATGAAAGAACATCAACATAACCAAAAAACAACATCAAACAATATAACCATCAAAAAACATAACCCCATCAAACAGCATCAACATAACATAACCATGAAACAGCATAACATAACCAACTAACATCAACATAACCAACAAACATCAAATAACATAACCAACATAACCACCAAACATAACATAACCATCAAACAGCATAGCCAACATCAGTATAACATAACCATCAAACAACATCAACATAATCAACAAACATAACCAAGAAACATATGTTAATTTCCCTATGTTAGCAGTAAAAAAAAGTGTCCGGATCGGGATTCGAAGGGGATGGGCCTCCGTTTGAAGTGCCTATGACGGTACTACTCAGATACAAATATTCACCACCACAATCACAAGTAGTCACAGTTACAATTTGTAGCAGTAACCTGAAAATAGAAAATTTCTCAAAATACCTTTGAAACCAACTCGAGACTTTGAAACCTACTTGTAATTCCTAAAAACATCTAATCATAAAATTGCAGTACTGATTACCGATTTTCATATAGGCCTGTGTATTGGAATAAGTTAATTTAAAATCAGTTTCTTTAAAATTTAGTGTTCCAACGTTGAACCCAAGTTTCACGCTCAAGAGAAATCTTGCTTGTTCTACCCGTGAAAATATCTAATGTCGCTTATGTTTTGTACGTTCTCCGGAGCACTCGCACCTCGGTCCAGGTTTTTATAATGGGTGAGATAGGGAAAGAGTATACTGTTTATTATTTATACACTGTGCTCCAAATATACGAACCCCCCAACAGCCTCTGGGTTAAGTGTTAAGCGAAAGTGACTACTTCCGACTGGGACAACTTGCGACTATAACTACAACTGCTTTGAATTGCGACTACATCTGTTTGTGACTATATTCAGGGAATGTTCAGGGGAATGTTTAAAAAAAATTACAGCCCACTATGTGCATGCTGATTGTCAAAAGGGCGCACCATCACTATCTGAAGAACGGCAGAGAGCATTAAGTTGAAACTCTCGGGCCACGTCGAACAGTGCTTGGAGGGAAAAGGGTGCCCCTTTTCTTTTTTAGATCCTCTAAACACTTATTAAAATTATAAAGTATCCACTTTGAACAAAGTAGTAAAAAGTCTAATAGCTATGCCTCTGGGGATTTCATGCCTCTCACAGCCCCTGGTGAAAGCATTGTAAATTATGCAATTTTCCAATTGATTACATAAAGAATTTACCATTGGGAAAGAGGGGGGTATGTATGCCCCTGAATGTGTCAAAAAAGACTAAGGATATTATAGGGATATTACTAAGGATCTCTACACTTTCAGGACCACTATTGCTACTCCTGTGGCTGCAGCTCTGACTAGTTGCAACTGCGATTAATTTTGATGCGACTGTTTATGTTATGTTATGTTATGATGCGACTGTTTATGTTATTTTATGTTGTTATGTTATGTTATTTGATTTTTGCTGAATATTTTGATGTTGCCTGTTGGTTATGTTTGAAGGTTATGTTGTTTGATGGTTGTTGGTTATGTTTGACGGTTATGTTGCTATATTGATGTTCTTTCATGGTTATATTATGTTGCTGTTGTTTCATGGTTATGCTTTGCTGATGGTTATGTTATGTTGGTTTTGTTTGATGATTATGTTGTTCGATGTTTGTTGGTTATGTTGATGTTTGATGGTTATGAGCGTTGTTTATGTTGTTGTTTGATGGTTATGTTGTTTGTTGGTTATAACGTTTGATGTTTGTTGGTTATGTTGAGATTTGTTGGTTATGAGTGCTGGTTGTTGTTTGATGTTTTTTTTTGTTTGTTGGTTATGTTGGTTATATTTGATGGTTATATTGTTGTGTTGATGGTTATGTGGTTTGATGTTATGTTACGTTAATTTTAAGTTATGATGTTATGTTATGTTGATGTTGTTTTTGGTTATGTCATTTGTTGGTTATGTTGTTTGATGAATTATGGCTTTGTTGATGTTTGTTATGTTTGAAGGACATATTTGGAATAAATTGTGTTTCTAGGCAAAAGGATGTCTAGACACTTTCCCAGGTGGTTGAAACTATTGATCGAGGATCAGTTTCTTTTGGGAAGTGGGACAGTCAACATGAATGCTTATACATTAAATTTAACACTGAAAGTGTTGATGAAACGGAACCTAGAGTGCCTAAGGTGGTGATTCAAATTACAAGGGGTTCTCGACTAACCCTGGAATGGGACAAGATATATAATAGATGTGTTATAACATTAAGCAAATTCAAGTCAGAAGAACAGTTGGGCTTCGCGGCTAAGGTCAATATAGTGCATATACAGAGACTACAAGATGGATGAAATGTACTGGTGAAATATATTGAAGAGAATAATTTATAGAAAACAGTCTGTATTTAGCAGTGAGAGATGATCATTTTAACGTTTTTAGTTCAGAGTTTTAGTTAGAATTGCAGTTTAGTTTTAGTTTAGATTCTTAGTTTAGTTGGTAAGTTTTAGTTTAGTAGTTTAGATTTTTAGTTATTTTAGTAGTTAAGAGTTTTAGTTTAGTTTTAGTTTAGACTTTCAGTTTAGATTTTAGTATAGTTTAGTTTATGTTTTAGTCTAGTGTGCAGTTTTAGTTTAGAGTTTTAGTTAAATTTTCAGTTTAGTTTTAGTTTAGATTTTTAGTTAGTTTAGTAGTTAAGAGCTTTAGTTTAGTTTTAGTTTAGACTTTCAGTTTAGATTTTAGTATAGTTTAGTTTAGTTTAGTGTTTAGTTTTAGTTTAGAGTTCATTTAGATTTTCAGTTTTAACTTAAATTTAGAGTTTTAATTAAAGTTTTAGTTAGAGATTTAGTTTAGTTTTAGTTTAGTTTAGTTTTAGTTTAGAGTTTTAATTTAGAGGTTTAGTTTAGTAGTTAAGAGTTTTAGTTTAGTTATAGTTTATAGTTTTAGTTAGAGTTTTAGTTTAGTTTTAGTTTAGACTTTAGTTTAGTTTAGTTTTAGTTTAGTGTTTAGTTTTACTTTCATTTTTAGTTTAGTTTTAGTTTAGCGGTTTTATAGAGTTTTAGTTAGAGTTGTAGTTTATTTTTAGATTAGAGTGTTAGTTAACTTAGTAGTTAAGAGTTTTAATTAAGAATTTTGGTTAGAGTTATAGTTAGAGCTTTAGATTAGTTTTAGTTTAACGTTCTAGTTTAGAGTTTGAGTTTTAGAGTTTTAGTCTAGAGTTTTAGTTTAGTTTTAGTTTAACGTTCTAGTTAAGAGTTTTAGTTTAGTTTAGTTTAGAGTTATAGTTTTAATATAGAGTTTGCTTTCTTTTTGCAAGCTAGCGCACGTACAAGTGATCGATGTTGCCTTGTTTGTTGCTTAACACGATCTGACAGTTGAACATTACCTTCCGTTAAATTTAAACAAAGTTCCGACAAGAGATTAATAAATTCCTTGTCAACATCATGCTTGAGAATTGCTTTTCTAAGTCATGGTTTTGAATTGGCTAGCACGGTGAATAAATGCCGTTGTTCATGTATCTTCTTCAATGTCATGATTGCAACTAATGATCTTTTTACTATTCACAGGTAGACCACAAGTAATTTCCCTTTTCAAAAATATCAGTGACCATACGCAACGGTTCGGGTGTGTTTTGATTCCGGTTCCATAATATGTAACCATAAGGTTTATTAGTTGCTTGATTGTATGCAGAAAGTACATATTTAGGTTCGCCAGGATAGATTGTTTTTTTTTAGAGTTATAAGAGAACTTGAAACGCGAACAACTCTGTAGATGATATAGTAGGTATAATTTAAAGCAAGTGTTCTCATACATTTACTCTGATGAAAAAGATTGTGTAGAACAATAGTTAAAAAACTTTTTTCGTGACGGTACCGGACAGTAAACCGTTATAACATTGTCCGCGACCATTCTTCATATAATCAGCTAAATCGTCAATAATCAACCACGAGTTTGGTGCAACACTAGTAAACACGTCAAGTCCTTGTATAAATTTTATGCTTGGATAAATCTTCCTTGGATTTTATCATAAGATTCTTGCCATAAACTATTGAAATAATAGATATTTTTTGGTTTCTCTGAAAAACATTTTATCACGGTTTTGAATGATTCTCGTTAAAAGTGATTTTTTACCGGACATGAACGGTCCGTAAGGAAACAACCTGAAGGGTGTTTTAAATTGATACATACTCTTCCAGTGTCAAAATGTAACTAACCTATCCTAGCCTCAATCTGTTGAATAAATATTCAAAGGAAATAGAATACAAGGTTTCTTTAATTCACATAAAAATATATACAACAACATAAAAATATATTTAAAACATAAGAATATACTTACAACATTAAAAAATAAACACTTTATCACGACCGGAGGTCGACAAACGATAACGGTGATGGAGCCGGCACCCGTGGCGGCCAGTGATAACAGCGTCCTTTCTGGCAGCCGGTGACAAGATAAAATAAACACTTGAAAATTACCGCTTTGCGTACCGATAAAAAAAACAGTGTTTAGCTGGTGACGGAAACGGCCCTCCTCCTACCACATATGCCCCCCCGCCCCGCCCACAACGATTGAGCTTTCTCCAGACCGATTTGCTTTCTATAATTTACCACATTCAACTCGATCTGAAGTAGTGGTAGTACATTTGGTAGTGCTTTCAAACCACCCTCGAGAACATAAACTTTGTCCGATATGGTGGATATTGCATTTTCTTTGACCCGAACTGTATAGTTTTTGTATTTTAAAGAGCGAATGGTCATGACACTCGTTCTTGAAACTAAATTATGTTCTCTAAAGTTCCTATAAACACTCAGGTTGAATTTTTCCTCTACATAGTGCGAGGGACTTTTGCAGACTTTTTTGGTAATCCCATTGTGCGTTTCCACGGAGTATACCTTCGTACCGGGAAATACACCATGCGATACCAAGTCACTCCCCGTCTAGGATTTTAATTTAAGCAACAGATTTGGGGACTGGCATTTATCCAGCTCTGGATAGAGGATCTCATCCCAAGCAGTATAATCAATCCAGAAGCTAATGTACTCTCCATTGTCTAAATCTTCCCATAAAGTATCTTTTTTAACTTTTAACAACAATAAATCCGTATCTCCGTTAAAAACATGAAGTTATCCCACCCCTGGCCATTGGTGCTTACACACATTGTAATAAAACTCCAACATGAGTTTCTTTGAAATTTCTAAAATGGCACTGCCACCGGTAGTGTTTTATTTAAAACTTCATTTCTTTTTTCCCTATGTAAAAGGACCATATTCGAGTCTATGATCTTGAATGATGTGAAGTTTGGATCTGCAATGATTCATGCAAATTCATTTGGTTCGGTCACAACGTCGCAACGACTCCTGTTTTGCATACTCTTATACATCTTACCAAAAGTCGAATTTAAAATGAGTTTAAAGATCTCTTTTTCGACCTTTTTTTTGCTTGAGAGTGTTTGATGACAAAAGTGTCAATGTTGGGGTTCCACCACTGTTTCTTTTCCTTTCAGATAAATGACCTGTTTTCGTTTTTTTAATTACATTTACTTATAGTATGATTTCGAAAGACAGGTTAAATTTTCGTTGCTAAGTTAGAGGCGTCACAATAAGTAAGCTTTGAAGCAAGTTCTATTTTGTACTTCCTGCTTTGGAGTCATTGAAAGATAAAGCTAAGAGGTAGAATTAGTTTTGAATGGGGATTGGAATGATTGGCTGAGCCAAGCGAAGGTCCACCCCTATGAACAGTTGCTGTATCTATTATTATTATATTTTTTTAGTCTGCGTTTAGACCCCGTTCGGGGAGATATATTTTTGTGGGATTATTGTGACCCTTTTGGAATAATACAAGTAAGATATTTTCTACAAACTGTGTATTAGTTTCCGTAACCCAGGCAGGGTAGGAATAGAGTTACGAGATATCTTCATTATTATATTGACAGGGAGGTTTGTTACCTCCAAGAAGAGAGATAGAGATTTACTAGCTGTAACCCCAGGTTGGTGAATTTGGCTTTAGAAAGTGGCCTTTTTAACACTCGATCACGTTATCGTATCCTGGAACAGGGTATACCGTAAATAGAGTAGTACCAAACCCGACATTTGCAGAACCGGTGTGGTAGACTTGGCATCACATTATATTTTGGGGCCGGGGCTTTCCTCTCCAATAAGTGGTGACACCCGTATATTACCACGCCAGTGGCGTTGTGGCCTACCGGTATAACACTGGTGGCTAAATACCACGAAAATTGGTGGCAGCAACAAAAGGTCCTATCAGTAAACCTGATATTAAAAGAACCGTTGGAGTAAGCGCGGGAATCCCACTAACCTTTGGGCTGACAAGGGGTTCTCCCCGTCGATTAAGTGGCATAGCAACCTTTTTGCGCCTTTTTTGCACCAATAAGTGGTGACCCCCGTACTTTACATCCCAATAGTCAACATACGTCTTCATGTAAGGTTTTTGGTCAAATTAAAGGACTCTATGGATCTTTGTGGCATTGAAACTATTGGTAAGCATCAAATGCAGAAGAACGTGGTGTACAACATTATTCCGTTTCGGCCCCAGGTTGGCAACAAGCTTTTGATTTGAACTTATCTAGTGCATGCCTTTATTTTCTACTAATGATAAATTGTAGGGACTCAGCGAGTGCCTATGCACCGCTCTAGTGATGCAGGGGAAAACAAAGTCTTTTACCGAGTCATGAAGTTCCAGAGGAATTTCACCATCAATTTCGAAAAACCATCCTTGTGGCCCATTTAGCTCTACAGTGTGAATATTGGGGACATCTTTAGCAGAAGGATTGTTAAGCCATTGGTAATTCCCACACGGAAAATAAAAGTGAGACATTGCCAACGGATAAAGGGAATTCATATCCAAGAAAACGGCATCCGACTTTTTACTGGTGCGTTGTCCAGTGGGGTTGGTTTCAAGGATACGATCCCCGTGGAAAACATACACTCCCCGCATCGATCTCTCTACAATCAGGTGCTTATCCACGTCAGTAATCAGACGTATTTCAGATCTGCAAATTTCAAATTTCAAACCCAGTACCAGATTAGGAATGGAAAAATAATAACCCAAATCCAACCCAAACCCCTCGTGAATCTTACCCATGTTTTTACATGCAACATCCAAGAACGTCAAAACATAACTTGGATGGTACATGTTACAATAATCCCACCCATTTTTACATCCCCTTTTGTCAAAGCCCTCTTGGCAAATTGGAAGTCGGCAGGCGTACATTGCCGTTCGTGACGTCAAACAATAGACTCGGCGATGGTCGCCAGTTTTTCTCACCCAGACTTAAAGTAGAACTGCTGTGATATTATGATCGTTTGCCCGAGCACTGTGATAAATCAGAAACTTTCGCTTCTGGAAATGTTTGTTTGAGGAAGGGGAAACTATTAAATTCGTCGTTGTTTTTTACTTGAATCAGTTGACTTAGGGATTTAGGGAAAAAACTAAAGGAATCTAGGAAACGGATTTCATTCAAGCACGTATTACCATTATCAATTGTTTGCCATTTAAATTCAAAGACTAGCAACTTTTAGAGGATTTTGGTATGATAATATAATAAAAAGACCCATTTACCTATGCGCCATCTATAGTTTCCCTTTTGTGTAATCGTGCCAATGCCGGTAATATGAATCACAAGTCATAGTTGGAATTGTGCATATAAACCGGTAAAAAGTATTGTTGCTTAACATTTAAATTACATGATTTGTGTGCGACCCCCCGAAAGTTAATTCCCCTTGATGAAATTTCCCGGTATTAATGATCTTGGTCCCGGGTTTTGGCATCCCCCTCATTAATTTTTTCTTGCAAACCCAACAAATGTCTTGATTTTCAATAGCCAATTCTTCCTCTGGAGATAGATTCATTTGATAATGTGTATGGCGCAACCCTGACAGTGCCTTATTTGCTATTTTAAAAAGAGCAACCCTAGCTGTGCCAACACAATCTTTTGCACCCAAGGTCTTACCAAAAACTACTAATTGCATGATATTACTTGAATCTCTCCGCACGTGCGCAAAAGAGATCGCAATGGCTTCATGTTTTTTCACATGGTTTGAATTTGACGGATCCAACATATCCATGAGAGTATCCTCAATGTTCTATGTCACCATGTTGCTCTGCAACAGTGTATTCTGAAGGCTTTTGAGCCTCAAGGGGGCATTTTCCCCTGACACCGTTTCCACAGACCCATGATGGTTGCAGTGTCTCAAATGATTATTTAATTTTAACTCACACGGAATCTAGAAAGACACATTGAGCAGTAATAACAGGTACCATCCCGCTTTATAGTCTCACTTAAAACCCGACTAATATGAGGAATAAGAAACAAATGTCTAATTGATTCAGGATGTTTGGCAGGTTCATACAGAAACCATACCCAGTTTCAGTGAGTCAATGGACTGAGCCCTTACCGAATAAATTACCCCTTTTTATCACTTAGTTCCCCATCTTCAAATTCTTCATCAAAGTTTATAGCTATAACCCCAAATTTTAAGTGTTCATTTGCCCTTTCAAAAATGTCAATCCCTTTAAGCGTTACTGGATACTCTCCCCTTAAACGACTAAAATCAACTTTTGGAAAACCAGAACCCTCTTTTCCATTTACCGCCCAATAGTCTAAAACTGTCTTATTAAAGTCCTTTGCCTCGGGCTTATGAACCTCCAAAAGGACGGAATATTTGAAATACTCCAAGCTCGTGTCGAAACAAAAGTGTTGTACACCCCTAGTAGCTTTTAAATTACTATTATATTTTTTAGGGTTTTTCTTCCCCTCCCGTCTCTTAAAGCAAACTCTCTCTTTAATTTAGTAATATTTAATTCTAATTTTTCTATAAACAAAACCGGTAAACCACTCCCATTCTCATTATACCCCTCCATCATATTAAAAATTTCACCCACCCCATCCAAAAACACACCCTCATAATTCTGCAAGTCTGGGTGAAGTGTCTGCATTCTTGTTTGAATATGTTCGTCACGCAAAACACCCAAATTTGCATTAAAAAAATAATTTTAAACGTGATGGATGCTTTCAAAGAATCCCGACCTCCCGCTCTCGTAAATGTTTTTCGAGAAGTGCCCGAATCATGCTGACGTAGAGGTGTGCTGTTTTTATAGGTTCCGTTTGAATACTATCACATGAAAGGGAATTGAACGGGTCAAAAAAATCTGCTGTATACACATGAATATTGCGTAAAGCGGTATCTGCTAAATACAAATCAGGCAATACTAGGGGCGAGCCAGCTCTACTTTGTCCCATTTCACTGTGAGGGTTTGTCTCAACCTCACTCACTGGTAACTGATCTACAATTTCATAGTCTATATCAAGGCCGAGATCCCTCACAAAACTGTCTAAGTCAAATGGTGGTACACTAGCCGGACTCGCCCCTGTACTTAAACCCACCTCGCGTTCACTCTCCGTCAAAATGTCACGGAATTTCGTTGGCAGTGGTATAATTTCATCAATAGATGAAAATAATAAGAGCATATTAGCTGGCTGGAAGGTACGGCCCTATGAAAAAGAGATAATGGTTATAAAAGGGTTCTATTCCCTCTTGGAGGTCATAGAGCCCCACTACTCATTGTAATATGAAATGGTACCACGCCCTTTTGAAACCCTACTACCCATTGCATTATGAGTACCATGCCCCCTTGGAAGTTTAAGCCCTCCACTACTCATTGTAATGCAAAGGTGTCCTATGCCCTCACTACTGTTATAAAAAGAAAGCTCCTTCAAAAGGGTACCTTTTGTATGTATTATGACGCATTGAAAGGTTTGCCCGCAGTGCTATACCCTTTTGAATGTAAAAAAAGGCATGGAAACATACCGAGGGGGATATGGTTCTGGACACTTGGTAATAAATTCATTGGCCCAGGCCAGTAGTTCATCTGAGGCCTCCTCTACCGCTGCAGGTCATCCAATATATTGTGCTTTAAGCTGCTCAATCTTGGCCTGAAAGAAATAGGTATGAAAATAAACGTCCCCAGGGTCTTCCCTCTCCCCTCTCACACCACCAACACTACTTTTGCCTTCAATGTTTAATTAAAAGAGTACGTTCTTAACTGAATAAAAAAAAAATTACAATGTGAAAACTTGTCCTAAAAAAGAGCCTTATCATGGCAAGGCACAGATGACTCCCCCAAAAACTCGTGATTAGGGGCTAGAAAAGCTGAAAAACAACCTCATTTCTAAGTCCCTTTAAACTAGGGGGAAACTTTAATATTCTAGCGAAAAGAAAGAAAAAACAACATAAATATAGGTATGAATGAAGCTAACAGGGGAGGGGACAGATGACCTCCAAAAACTAGCAAGTAGGCGCTGGAGAAGTTAACAAAACAGGCTTATTTCTGAGTCTTTTAAAATTACGGGGGTTATGGAGCAGGAAAGGTAAGAGTAGCCAGTTAAACATTAGAATAAGATAGAGTAGAAAACTTCTTTAGTTCCTCTGACAAGATTTATTTAGAGACCTCTGATATTCTAACAAAAAGTCAAAACTAAAGATAAAAAGAATAAAAACTCCTTCAACGCCTCAATGGGCTCTCTGAAAGGTAAAAATATCACTACTAAGATGAAAAATAGTGAAAAACGTCTTTATTAGAGTGAAATGGCTAAGAACAACCTTATTTCTGAGGGACAGAGTCTTTTAAAACTAGAAAGGGTAGGGATGTATTCTGAAACTTCAATATTCTAGCAAAAGCGGTAAAACAAAGGAGTACGCTCTTAAATGGATAAAAAAAAGCTAACAATGTGAAAAATTGTCATAAAAAAGCCTTATTATGAGAAGGCGGTGACGACTCCTTCCAAAAACTAGCGAGTAGGTATTTAAAAGCAGAAAAAGAGCCTTATTTCTGATTCCCATAAAACTAGGGGGAAACTTTAATATTCTAGCGAAAAAGACAGGAAAAACAACATAAATTTAGGTATGAATGAAGCTAACAGGGGAGGGGAATACCGATGACTCCCAAGAGCTAGCAAGTAGGCTCTTATTAGCTTAAAAATCCCCTTCAAAGCCCGAAAATGGCGAAAAATGTCTATAGTGGGCTAAAAAAGGACAGAAAAATGGCTTTCAATGTCCCTGACAAGCTTTGATTATGTTGAAAAAATAGTGAAAATAAAGGCCTAAAAAAAGTTTAAAAAAGTCTTATTTCTGAGTCTTTAAAACATGGAGTGGGGGAAACTTTAATATTCTAGCGAAAAAAGCCTTTTAATATCTCCGACAAACTTTTACTATGTTGAAAAATGGCGAAAAGAAAGGCCTAAAAAAGCTGAAAAAAATAGTTAGATATTTCCATAGCACAGATTATACAAGATGATAGGAAAAATGGTTTAAAAAATAGTTTTGTTTAGATATTTCTAATATTCTAGTAAAAAGCTTTTAATGTCTCTGACAAGTTTTTATTATGTTGAAAAAATTGTGAAAAGACAAATTTAAAAAAAATCTCCAAATTCTGGCGGTGCTAAACTGGAAGCCGCTGGCTCAGGAACGTATGTTGGAGGGTACTGATAGCGTCATGACCTTGCGTAGGTGGGGCAGGTCTTGAAGACCCCGGCAACGCATGTTGGAGGACAACCTCATAAGCTTTTGCAGCCGTTCACTCTCTTTTCTATTTTCTGGCAGGCTTTATTGGAGCCTACTTGGATAGGACAGCGGCTTGGGCAGACAGCGTTGCAGGTCGATGGTCTTGAACTTGTACAGGCATTGCTTGTCTGGATGGCCGCGGCCAGCGACCATAATAGACAAGCGATTCTTGCTTGGGGGTGAAAGGGCTGGGAAATTCTGAAAAGAAGACAGAATTTAGTCTAAAATAATGACAGTAGAAAGGCCTTATTGACTCCCACGCCCACACCATATGTGGCATAGAGTCCCTAGGGAGAACACGTTTCGGAGAAATTGATTACGTAATCGAAGTGGGTCAATGACCTCTTTTTCCCAGGTCGATTTATTTGTTGTTGTTGATGTTTTGGCCAAGTGCATGCTCGGGGCTAATGTTAAGATCCAGTATTTAAAAATAGAATTTCTATCTCTTTAGACTCCCGCATAATTACAAGATAACATGTGATGTCATTTCTAATTCCTGACACTAAAGATCAATGAAGCCCTATTTAAAAATAGAACATTAATTTTTCTCTCTGACCTAAAGAACGTTTATCCCTCAGACCTAAGATCAAAGAAGCCATACTTGTTTCTTTATTCCCCTTTTCGTAAATCAATAATCCTCCTAGCGATTATGTAAACCAAGTTCTCAGAAATTCTCTCCCCTTTCGTGAATCAATAATTCCCCTTGTTGTTGTTGTTTTGGCCAAGTGCACGCTCGGTGCGAATGTTAAGATCCCGGAATAGGAAAACAGTTAGATCACATGTCTCCTTCTCAGCCAATCAGAGACTCGGATACATCCCCCTTCTCAGCCAATCAGAGGCTCGCTTACATATGGTTTTCCCCATTACATCGCAATTCGCCCTTGAGATTTCGTATATAACGGACATGCAATGTGATTAAATATTCAGAAAGTATTTTGACACAGTTGAAAGAACAAGAATGGATATTATTGACAAGCTTGAAGCATTGGCAGCCTCAATTTACCATGTAAGTACATTTTCATTTTTTATTTTCAAAATAAAATTATTTTCATTGGTCACCCTCCAGTATATTTAGGTAAGTCCCTCATCCCCCCCCCCAAAACCCCACTATGCTATCTTTATACTCACTAGAAAACATAAAATATGTTCTTTTTACTACCTAAACCCTCCTCAAACCCCCCCCTCCCCCACTGTTTTTACAAGTATAATTCTAGCAATTGAAATAATTCTCTTTTCGATAAAATTCTTGCTTTTCTGTACTGTGATTTAAAGTGTCCACTGACTTCTGTCAATTCTTAAGGCATTATGCCGCTCTGTTTTGACATAAGACTCCGCGCAATCTTATAAATAGTTTTGTCACCCTTTTCCTGTGTATTTACAATTGCGGCTTAGCCAATGGGTTTGTTTTTCTCCGTCAAATTAAAACACTTTCAGACAATTACTGTTAATTAAGCACAGGCCTATGCAATCTGTATTTGGAGAAGTGAAACGGATTATTTTCAAATTAAGGTCTAACAATATATTTAGGATATTGGTGAAAGGGGGGAGGGGGCCATGCCTCAATTCTATCGCCATCATTGTAAAATGAAAAACAAAACTGTTTCTTCGCGTTAGTGTAGTAAGAGGATCGAGGGTTTCTAAGAAAAAAAGATAGATTTAATATGTGTACACTTACATCCAAGATTGTAATTTAGGCATATAAGCTGCTAGGCAAACAATCTTTTTCCATTTTAAAAACCTATAGACGGGAAACATTTAAAAATTTTCTCAGCAAGGTAAAAATAGGGGCATTTCTTGCAAATTTTACCTTTTGCTTTGCTTTTGGCGTAGGGGGGCTTTCTTAGTGATAAATGCGTTCTAGACAAAATTATGGTTAGTGTGGGTGGGGATACTAATTTTCTTTCTTGAAAAAAGGGGGAAATTATTTTGATACTAATTTTTTCTCTTCTTTTTGAAGGCCAATTATGAAGAATGTATACCCCCTCCAACCAAGAGAGCGAGAGAGGAAGAGGCAGCCCCCATACAACGGAGGGAGGTGGCTGGAGCATCCTAACCCATATCCTTTGCGCAACCTTCACGGTCTCTGATCATACGACATGCTGGCGCCACTCAAACCGCAAACCAATCTACCCAAGCCCGTAATATCGCTGGCCAATCCACTAGCAGGAAATTCAAAAGTAAATGGGCAGCTTCCTACATGATGGCGAGTCCCGCTCCAGGTAAAGTCGCTGCCCCACCAACACAAGGTCCGCCGATGGTACAGCATGCTTCGCCTGGGCCTTCAGACATTCAAATACAGCCGGAATATGCGAATGTGAGCATTTTTTCTTACCTATCTTATAGAAATATCTAAAATCAAAACTATTTTTCAACCTAATATAAACTTGTCTCAGAGATATTAAAATATTAAACCCTCGCCCCCAACCATTGTTTTAAATTTCAGTGCTCCCCCCTCCCTCAGAGATATCTAAATATAATGTAATTTTTTTCCTTGCTTGTCAAAAGAAACCGCTCTTTTTCTAATCTTTGCTATTTTCTCTGTCCCCACTGTTGCTATCTCTTCGATATCTCATAATAATATTTTTAGGTAATTTCTAGTTTACAGCTATCTCACCATTTGAAACTCAAAATGCTATTTTTCACAATTGAATATTATAGTTTTGAAGGAAGGACAGAGATTATCCCGTTTATCTATTGCACATATGGATTCTAATTTGCGTAATATTTTTGACAGCTTTCAACCTTACAACTTGCCAAGATTTTAGGGGAAACATTGACAATAAGAGTTAACGGTTTCCCATTTAATTGTATTTACCTGCTGAACAGTCTTGGAACAGAACAGACGCGCCTTACAATAATTAAGCTAATGAGTCCTAGACAACCTGTAGGGAATTAGAGAGAAACGACTTATGGTCTAACAATATTTTTTTTTGGACATTATGTAAACGGCTGGGAGCCACGGTGGCGGTCGGGAAGCGCCGGTGGGCCCGGGAAGCGCTGCGGGAAGTACCGCGGGAAAGCGCCGCTGATGGCCGGCTTGGAGGGGGAGTATTAAATAGTGGAAATTGCGGGGCGGGGGGGGGGAGTTGTTTGAACAAAATCAAATTGTCAATTCTATTTAAAGCGTTTTAGATTGTAAATATATTATATTAAGTTTGAAATTGGAACTTTCAGAATAACGATAGAGTAGGGAACAGTGAATTAACCAAATTCTACTATGTGCATACTGCTACTACTACTACTACTACTGCTAAGCACGTTTTAAATAATATGTAAATAATAATCCAAATTTTAAACAGTAGGGGTGATTTGAACACTTTGAAAACAAGCTATTTTTCATTTATAGATTGGACCATTGGTATCATATTCAATGTCGCCGTCCTCATCAGTTGGAGGAGAGGAGGCACCGGTGGAGCTCCTTAACAATTCACCATGGAGTAGTATTGTTAATAAGCAAATACCTGATGATATTGATAAGTTTATAAATGATTATTTAAAAGTAGATAGTAGCACAGTTGAACAGGGGGACTTGAGTCAAAATACACTACAGCGTTTGAAGGATTTTACAAACGAATTAACTTGGAACACTCACCCCACTGATTTCATGAACATAGTTCAAACAAATGAAATTGTTTCCCATATCCCTATTGTTGAACATTGTAGAGGAGGGGGTGGTGATAATATACAAGCGGGGGAGGGGGGTAATGTCCAATTTACAACATTTCCAGACTTTCAGCTGTCAAATTCGATATTAAATACTATAGTTGACTACACTGCGACTTTTGGGGATCCATTTAATTCACTTATGGGGGGAAACTTTGTGTTTGACCCCATAGAAATTGTGCATGACTATGTAGATAAAATTCGTCCACTGCTGGAGAACCAAATTCAGTTATGGGGAGGGGGGAGGGATTTAATTAAGGTTTCTATTGTTTTAAAGGTATTTTATTTAAATGAGGGGAAAAGTGAAGTTAACCATCACTATATACACTCTGAGATGTGCGTGATTTATCCGAATTCAAAAAATTTTGAAGGAGTTTTTTGCGAGTCGATAGCACATATTATTGCACATATCGAGAACTATAATTAAAATGGTAGCGGCTCTCTAGTTTCATATATTGAAAATGTAAGTGTGAATGTCTGTAAATTTAAGAAAGATTTTATTTTAAGAGGGGGCATGGAGGAGGGAGGGCAGTTGGACTAAAATATAATCCAGATCTAGTGGGTTGTCGTGGTGTCCAGAAGATCTGTTTTGAAACAGATCATAAGTGTTTCAAGTACGCTTTCCTCATATCAGCATTTCAGCCTATAGCAGATGCTGCTACCAAGACGAATTTAGACGATTGGGCTGTACATGGGAAGGAAGGGTCCAATTTCCCAATTGTAGATTTTTCTTGTTTAGAGGGAAAATACCCAGTAACGCTAAGATCCATTGATATTTTTGAAAGGGCTAATGTCCATTTAAATATCGGCGTTACTGTGGTTCAGTATGAAACTGAATTTGAAGATGGGGTTTGTTCTAAAAAGAAGGGGGTGGTATTCCCAGTAAGGGGCCCGTCAATTGAATTAGTCAAACAATGGGTTTAGTTGTTGTATACACCACCATCTAGTGACTTTGCCAATTCAATTGGCCATTTTAACCCGATCACAGACATTAGTAGAGTTCTGGGGGAGGGTAAGAAAAGGGGGGAATGTTTCTACTGTCCGACATGCCTGTCTAGATTCCGTAAACATATAAAGCTGCAAAATCATATGAAGCATTGTAGACGGCATGGCTACCAGAGAGTGGAAACGGTTTCAGGGGATAGGGCCATTTTACGCTTCAAAAATTTTCAAAACACCCTCCTCCAGTGCAACAAAATATCTTTGGAATGTAAAGCTAAGCTGGTGGAGGTGAATAATCCTTGATTTCTAAACTGAATCAAAGAACATCAAGCTATTGCAGTGTCAGATGCCCATGCACAAAGAGACAGTTCTAACACCATGCGGTTGTTAGAAATAGTAGAAACATTGGATAAGGAGGACGAGTGCATGATCAAGGCACTGACTAAACTAATTGGCACAGCTAATGGCACTATTTCTCGTTTGAGAAATACCCATTATCCAATGGTACTGTCTGCAGAGGATCGTCTCGCGATTAAAAATCAAAAAGTATGTTGGGTTTGTAAGGGAGAGTCTGTAGAGGGGGATAAGGGGACTAACGGGAAAAGAGGGGGGAGGGGGAAAGTCAGGGATCATAATCACTTTTGGCAGGAAATATCCTCTGGGGGTAGTAATTTTAGAGGGGTAGCACATCAATCGTGTTACTGAAGTTCGAGCCAGCAGTTTTTTATCCCTGTTTCTATCCACAACGCCAATTAAAACTTAAACTTTATTTTAACGGCACTGGCACATTGTCCCAGGGGGGGACGGGGAGTAGTTTGTCCTTGGGTTAAGCATTCATTCATCTATATGATTATTCCCAAATTGGCTGAGAAGCTGTTGCTTCTCGAGCTGAAATGGCAGGCAGTAAATAATGGGCATACGTGTTGGAATAAAATCAGGTTTTTAGATTCTTTTAGTTTTTTTCCCAAGGCATTGAGTCAATTGATTCAAGTGCAGAAAAGCGACAATTTTGATAGCTTTCCCTTGCTTAAACATCACTTTCCAAACAGTAAAATGTATGAGCTGTTGACATATAATGGAATGTATGAATATGATTATTACTTTTCTTACACTAACTTAAATTGGGTGAAACCACATCTAATTAAAGCTTTCTAAAATGCTATGACCAATAGTGAAAGCAAGGTCGAAGAGTCAGAGTTTGCCGAGACGTTTTGGGCAAAGGGGAATTGTAAAAATGGGTAGGATTATTGTAGACTGTACTTGGCCAGTGACGTTTTAACTCTGTTGGATATAGTCTGCAAGAACACAGACCAAATCTATTCAGAGTTCGGGCTAAATATAGGCTACTATTTTCCACACCCCATTTGGTGATGGATTTGATTTTAAAAATTAGTAGGGAGGAAATAGGCCTAATCACAGATGTAGATCAGCACCTTTTTGTAGAGCGTTCAATGAGGGAAGGGTATGTTTTTCATGGGGACTGCGTCTTGTCAACCGATCCGAGTGGACAAAACAGCACCGGTGCAAAGTCAAATGCAGTGTTCTTGGACATAAACTCATTGTACCCCTCGGCAATGTCACACTACTCTTTGCCGTGTGGGAACTATCAATGGCTTGAGAATCCTTGTGAGTTCCCCGACATTACCACCGTCGAGGACAATGGGCCACATGGATGGTTCTTTGAAATTGACGGGCATATTCCTCTAGCGCTTCAAGATTCAGTCCGAGATTTTGTTTTTCCCTGTATCAATCGACCCGTGAGCAGGGACTCATTGAGCATGGGGATGCACTGGACTCCCTCTAAGCAAAAACTGATTGCTGATTTGGACCCTAAGGAGAATATCGTTGTTCACCATGTGATTTTGCACTGGATGGTGAACAATGGCTTCAAAATCACCAAAATACATAGGGTCCTGCAGTTCAACCAGAAACCTTATTTGAAGACGTTTATCGACACCTTTGTCGGTAAACGCTCTGGGCAAACTCCAAGGTAGAGAAGAAAATGTACAAACTCATTCTAAGTTCAGCGTTTGGCAAAGTGTGTGAAAGCAAACGTAACAGATCTCGCTGAGACGTTGTGACTGACCCTCTAGAGTGTGCACGAATTATTGCCGATCCCAATTTTACATCATTCACGATCAAAGAGACTAGTACGGTTCTTGTACACAGGAAAAAGCGAAATTTAGTACTAAACAAAAGTATAGCGGGCGGTAGTTCAGTACTAGAAATTTCCTAAAAGCTCATGTTGTCGTTTTTTTACAATGTGTGCAAGGTGCAATGACCACGGGAGGGGGAGGTTCAAGTTTACTATGGGGATACAGATTCTCTGCTGTTAAAGGTAAATGGGACCGAAGATTTATTGGGTGATATAGAAAAGGGGGAACACATCAGCTCGCGGATGGATTTCACCAACTGGAATCCATCCCTATACCCCGAGTTGGTGAAACTTCAAGCCCCCAACCAACTATTAATGTTAAAATCAGAGACTGGGAGTGATTTGATATCCAGGGAGGTGTTCCTGGGTCCTAAAGTTTATTGCGTTAAAACTCATAATGGGGATGAAAAAAAGGCGTGTAAAGGGGTGCCTACACATTTTGTAAAGAGCAATTTCAACATGAGCGTGTACAGAGACTGCGTAGAAAGTAGCCTAGTGCCGAGAGCACAAGTGCTTGCAATTCGCTCTCTACAGTATAGAAATTATACTGTGAGAGTGGAAAAGAATGCAATGTCGTGTATATCCGACAAAGTGTATGTGCTCGAGAATGGTGTGAGTGTCCTGCCTCATGGCCACTACCGTATTTCATACCGAGTTGAATGCATAGACTATCGCAATCAACTTGGTCTGGATAAATTACCCTAACCAACTAACCACCACCATCAACCCGTTCATAAATTAACTAACCACCCAACCCATTCATAAATTAGCAAACCCAACCTCACCTTAACCCAACCTCAACTAACCACCTTAAACCAACTAACCCAACCTAACCTGTAGCAGTGACGACAACTATTGTATACAATCCATTTTCCAACGCGGCTCCCGGGGGGGGGGGTGGGGGGCCCTTCCTGCGGCCAGCCCCGGGGGGTGGGGGACCCTTCCCGCCCGCAGCTCCCGGGGGGGGGGGGGTCCTGCCCGCGGCCTGCCGGCCTTGAGGGGGGCTTTTAAATTCATAATGTTCAACTGTGCTAGTTCAAGTTCCAAGTGTTTTCTGTTGTTTTCAAGTGTTGTTGTTGTTGTATAGAAAAGTGTGTGTTTGCTACTAATGTACATAAAGTGTTGTTGTTGTAGAGAAAAGTGTTTAAAGACAATAAGTGTTGTACAGATAGTGTTATTGCTGTTGATGCATAAAAAGTGTTTTTTTATGTTGTACAAAAATTGTCATTTTTATGTTGTTGTTCATGTTCTTTTTGAATAAAGAGATTTTTCATGTTGCAAATAAATTACCGTGAAATTTTGTCAGGATCTTGTTGAACAAGTGTTATTCTTATGTTGGTCATGTTGAACAAATATAGTTTTTATATTGCAAATAAATGACCATGAAATATTGTCAGGTTCTTGTTGAACATAAAGTGTTATTTTTATGTTGTTCGTGTTGAACAAATAGTTTTTATATTGCCAGTAAATGACCATCAAATATTGTTTTTGTTGTTTTTCATGTTAACGTAGATTGATCAATGGGAAAATTATTGCTACTACTACTTCTTCATTGGACACGAATGATTTACATTTAGCTGTAGTCTGACTGTTGTCAACAGCAGCAGCAGCAGCAGCAGCATGTATCAATTTAAAACACCCTTCAGATCGTTTCTGTGTGGTCCCTCAATGTCGGGGAAAACAACACTTTTAGCTAAAATAATTCAAAATTGCGATAAATGATCTTGGAAAAGCCGAAAAAAATCTACTATTGCTATAGTATTTGGCAGGAGTCCTACGATCAAATAAAAGCTATTGCCACAACCATACCAATACAATTCATACGGGGACTTGATTTTTTCAATAGTATTGAATCGAACTCGTGGCTGATTATCGATGATTTGACTGAATCCATTGAACATTTCTCACAGGAAATGCTACAACTGTTCACCGTTCGCTCCCATCATGAACACATTTCCATAACCCTAGTTCTACACAATCTGTTTCATCAGAGCAAATGTATGCGAACCCTTGCTTTGAATTGCACCATATATATTATCTATCGAGTAATTCGTGATTCTAGCTCGTTAATGACTCTCAATAAACAGATATACCCCGGCGCCCCAAAATTTCTGTTGTCAGCTTACACTCAGGTGACTAACAAGCCCAACGGTTACATTTTTCTGGATATTAATCAGAGGATGCACGAGGATATACGTGTAGTAACCGACATTTTAGACAATGAAATTACAGTATATCTTCCGGTGAACAGTAGAAAAGTCTATTAGTTGGTGTTATGACACTGAAAAACCTAAACGAACAACGGCATTTTTTTCCGTTTTAAGCACTTCAAAACCCTTGCTTAGGAAGGCCATACTCAAACATGGTGTTGACAATGATTTCATTAATCTAATATCTGAACTTTATTTAAATTTAACTGAGGGCAATGTTCAACTGCCAGAAGGTATTAGACAACAGACAAAGCAACATCGTTCCACTGTACGCGCCTTGGCTTGTAAAAACAAGGGGGAAATTTTTAAAAGAAAACGCCTCCTTCAAGCGGGTGGTAGCTTTTTCACACTTTTACTGCCAATAATTGCAGGACTTGTAAACACTTTTTTGTAGAGAATGGCCACACCCGATAAATTGTCACCATTTGAACTTGTCCTCTTACCCGTCGAACATTTTGAAGACAATCTAAGCAAATTCATTATTGATGAAAAGATTACCGATGACAAAAAACTACTTTTCCTTCAAGATGCATTGCGACGTGTGGAAAAACATAAGCCCTATCGGGGGAGACCTATCGTCGCTGTCACTGATCCCTCTAAACAGGAAAAATCTCCTCAATATTCTGCACATTCAACGGAGAAGGAATTGTATTCGATTTTATTGAAAATTGGGAACCTATTGCCAATGACCCATCGTGAACAGAGTAAAAGAGTCTTATCATATCTTTTGTTGGAAACTGCTGATCAAATTCAAGTCAACAGCAGAGCGAAACAAATTATAATTCAGGGGAAAACTTATAATCTAGTTGATTTAATTTGTGATATGGTGACGAATCGTAAAGGACTTTTATCTTTTGACAATAATCTATACAACTTTCTAAACGTATAAAACTTCCCCAAACGTCTTATTGGCATTAAGAAAAGTCTAAAGAAACTAAGAGAATATAGTCCTCCAACAACACCAGCGCCAACATCATTTAAAAAAGAAGAAGAAGATTCACTATTTGAAAATACTAGCGGCAGCAGAAATGATTTTACAACACCTCTGGCTGCTAGTCAAAAGCGAAGACGAATTGATTCACCCTCCTGTGTGAAAAAGGAGAGTGGACATTACACTATGTGTTTGCGTTCAAAATGGATGAAGTTCTGAAAGGTGTCTACGAAAATATTGGTGAAGCGGGAAGTTTAAGTTCTCCCAAAACGCTTTCTAAGGTTGTCTCTGACAGCATTTTAAAAAATGCAAAAGAGTATCTAGAGAATGAACCGAGTTCCACACTACATCGGAATCACAGGCTTCGCAGCAAACAATATCGATAAACTAAAGCCTTTTTCCCTCTGCATATCATACAAACGGATCTTTTAATTTTAGACGCAATTCAACGGCGTCACAAAGCACCCTACACATAAATTCTGATGGCACTCAGTGTCTTTAGTCGCTATTCCTATGCCATTCAATTACGGTCAAAGATAGGTGATGAAGTTGCTCGGGCCATTGAAAGTATTCTTGAACAGGATTCATATAGAAAATTCAATCGGATCGTGGCAGTGAATTTGTTAATCCCCATGTACAAAAGGTTCTATTGAAATATAATACAACACTTTATCATAGTCACAACCCGATAAAGGCTGCATTGGCTGAACGATTAATAAGAAAGATTCGTCTATTAATTTCAAGATATTGTAGCCTGAAAAATACACCGGCTTTTATTCATGATTTAGATAAAATCATGCGGATATATAACCATCGACCTCATTGATCTCTGCCCAACTCGATCCCTTGGGATGTTCACTGCAATAAAGATGCATTTGATGCTTTTCTAAAGCAATACTCCAATGGTGAAAAAGAAAAAAAAATGTGAAGAAGGAATTCATTGTTGGCGATAGTGTTTAAATCAGTAGAGCCACCAATATCTTTTAAAAGTGGACTTATTTATGGAGCACTGAACTTTTTAAAGTGTCCAAAATCCTGGACACCGAACCCAAGACATATCGACTTCGAGAAAACAAAGATGATGTGATTCTCGGCGGTTTTTATGAATATGAACTGCAAAAAGTTAGAAACACTAGTGAAATTTATCAAATTGAAAAGATATTAAAGAGTCGTACTCGTAGGGGCAAGAGACAGTTGCTTGATCGCTGGCTAGGATACAACTCAGATTTTGATTCTTGGGTCAGTGCTGAAGATATTAACAATGCCCAATGATTTCTATGTGACTTTCATGTTCAATATTTCTGATCCTCTCTACAATGACTTGAATAGAACAAGTGATTTTTGGACGAAACTCTCCCCCACCATCAAATTTGACGACGGAAAGTATGAAGTGGCTCTTGTCGACTGTATTCTCAAAAATACCTATGACATCCTGAGAAAAGATCGTAAATGTGAAATAAAAATTAAACCCTATGATTAGCCTCCACCATACTCAAGTGATCAAAAACAAATTCAAAAAATCAATTGGATGGATTATACATATATTGAATTACCCTACGAGGAACTCACCTGTATGAATGATTTATGTCATTCTATTAATAAAAGAATTTCCGCCCGTAAAAAAGGAGCTTTTCATTTAAACTATTCAAAGGAGGAGGGTAAGATCTACATTAGTTCACCTATTGCCAGCGAAAAGGTTATTCTCAATGATAACCTAAAGGATGTTCTAGGCTTTAAGCTCAATATAATCAATGGTAAAAGTGTCGGAAACACTAATTTCATTTTTGCTGACTATCCACCTGCCTTCTCCAAGGACACTTGTATATTTCTCTACGCTTCATTTGTGGAAACATCTCGGATTGGTAATTCAAATGTTCCCCTCCTACGAGTTCTTGAACGGAAAACCAATCAAGAGCATATTCACCACTACAATATAAAGCATCTTCAGTATATTCCCGTAAAGACATCCTATTTGGAACTCTGTCATTTAACACTAAGAACTGAATTGGGTGATCCCATAGCAATATCAAAAGGTTTGGCTCTGATTACATCTCATTTTCGCCCCATCATTCAAAAACAAGATGTCTAATAGAAAAGTGGTATTCACTTGTCCTGATATTGACTGCTATATTAATACTCTTGGCCCAAGACAACAGGGCAATGGAATGGACTATTACAAAGGTCGCTCGTCAGTGTCTGGCTACGGTCTTGGCAGTTGGTTTGCTAAGCTGTTTCACTCTTCACTACCACTGGCTAGAAAATATCTTGTACCGGCTGTGACAGATTTTGTATCCTCTACACTATACGATTGGGGCTCTGGCAAGGATTTTAAAAAAAGTGCTGCAGAAAATATTAGATCCAGTGCGCGAACTCTTGGCGAGAGATTTAAACAAAATGGTAAAGGCTTAAAAAGGTCTAAAAGCAATGCACCACTCATCAGTATCTACTCAGGTCGGAAACGAAAGACACCATCCCTCTTGTCAAAGAAAAGAAGGAAAAAGCCGAAACGTAGTGTAAACAGAAGAAGAAGCCCCAGGAAGAAAATTGTTTGATCGGAACTAGATTTCTTCTCTTAAGATGTTCTACCTACCGCATAAGGATTCTCAACCTTCGATCACCGCCTCATTGAATCTATTCAATGCAGAAAATGTTCACTTGAGTGTAAAGCATGGATAATCTGAGCAGTATTATCTTCAACAGCCCCTCTCTAATAATTTAAAGTTTAAATTTTATTCCAATGAAGATAACTTTATGGAGATGTCTTTGACATTTGTATCTTTACATATGGAAGTCAAGAAATCCAATAGTACAATGCCGGTTTGGGGCGATAGAATATCCTATGAAAATTGTATATTACATAATTTATTTCGTCAAATCAGTGTCTACATCAATGGCACGCTGGTGAGCACAAGCAACAATCTCTCAAATTATACAAGCTATATGCAATTCATGCTGATGACACCCAAGTCATACAAGGAATTGAGAGGCACCTACAATGGATATGAATATATGGCTGAGACTGAGAATACAGATGTACTAAAAATGCAATACCTAGTGAGTAACATCTAATTGAGAAAACATATCATAAAATTTTCAAGATACCCGAATGGTTGCTGGCCAACGTTCAAGTGGATATAAAATTGACACTAGCACCCTGCAGTTTCATATTGAGAAAATAATTTGCTGGCAATCCTGATGTAAGTCTCTCCCTCACCTCGGCAATACTTCATGTACGCACACAACAGCTCATGAGTTCTGTTGCTTTGGCAGTGGAAAAACTGAGAGCCAATGGAAATAATATTAAACTACTTGTTCCTCATACAATCACCAATCAACGTCATTTTGCCATGAGGTCACACACCTTCATAGATTCATCCTTTATCAATGGCGAAGTCCCATCAAATTTTGCTTTGGTATTTGTGAAAAGCGCTAGTGCAATAGGATCGTGGACTGGATGCCCACATAAATTCGAGATGTTTTGACTTTCATCTCTTATGTGCAAAGTAAACGGTATCCTACTCTACAATCTATCTTTTGATAAATCCTATAGAACATTGTATGTGTTGACCATGCAAACCCTAGATCATGATTCGCAACAATTTGAAAATGGTATAACCGAAGATATGTTTGCTAAAACAAATGGTATCATTGTATTGGATCTATCTGGCACACAGGATATGAGTATAGTACGTATGGGGACTGTTCGTTTAGAGTGTACATTTACCAATCAATTGGCTGAGACCGTTGCACTAATCTCACTAAATCGATATGAAACCTATTGGGAAATCACTCCCAAAGGTAGTGTTATACTAGACTTAGCACCATGAACACCAGTCAAATAATCAGTGTATTTAATATGGATCCCTATATGTCCAAATATAAATCCTATTGTCTACCCTCGGACTTTCTCGGAAAAATTCAAAGTGTAAACAATACCTTGATTATTGTTAATAGCAGTCCATCGACTGTGCTGACGGGTCATTGGTTATGCATCTTTCAAACAATGAAGACGATTGAATTTTTTGATCCTCTTGGTCTACCCTATACACTTTACACACCCCACATCAGTAATTATATTGAGAGCAATGGGAAAACTATTATTCAAAATCGGATGAGGGTGCAGGATCTAATGACTAAAAGCTGTGGCTTCCATGCACTACTATATTTTGTGTTACGATGTAGCGACTTTACTTACAAGCAATTTCTCCACATTTATAGTGACACTCTACGTCTGAACGACTTCCTAGTGAAAATATCCTCTCGGACCTATACAGTATTGGTTTCAGTGCCCTAAGAGTAAAGTTCTTAAAAAATGTTTGTGAATTTGTTTATTAGTAAAATGCATATATATATACAACAATGTCTTTAAATCTTCACTTTAGATTTCTTCTTCTTCTTCGATGTACAGGCAACTGTCGTGAACCACTAATGCCGGTAAATCATTTGGATTCACTGTATATTGATCTTGATTGACTGCAAAGTCAGGGTCACATTTTCTAGAGTACAATGTAACTTCACTCTTGTCATATCTCTTTGTATAGTCAATGATACTATTTGCATTCATATTATGAAGGTCACGAGTTTCAATCTGTCTATTTGAAGCAATATCATATATAGTGTTTTCAAATGGTGAATCACATTCGTCAGCTGCCAAATAAAAATCACTTGGTTTATAGTCATAGTAGGCAGTGTCGTCACAACGATGACGTAGAAACCAAATTGTCTTGTTATCCCAACAGTTGAATCGTAGACCAGATTGCTCTTCCCAGAATAATTTAAATCTACGACGATACCAATCTCGTAGAAATAAACTAAAATCACTTTGGGATTCTTTCCAATCATAGCGGTGTATATATTCTTCCACTGACCACATTTATTATAGTGACAATTGGAGCATAGGTGCCCTCTAGAGTGCGATTCACAAATCTCTTCATGACGTGTATTACATCCTTAAATTTTTTCTACATAGCCTCTATGTACTTTACAAGGATTTCATAATTTACACTTTTCACTATAGTCGTCAATAATTGTAAAATTTTCGGATTTACTCCCATTGCCTAGAGTGTACATGCACAATGTACATGTATAGAGCATTTTTGGCTTCCGTTGTCGCCTCTCTCACAGCTAAAATGAAAATGATCGTCCTCGCTTCATAAATTCAGTGAGAGGAAAGGGGAAAGGAGTAACTCTGTGACGTCACCTCTTTCAAATGATGGAGCCATCTACACTGAATCCATTGGCAATGTTTTCAAAAGTATATACACCATATAATTCTGATTTGTTCCAATTAATATATCAATAAATTGACTATAAGCATTTGAATCACATCTTAAAAGTTTCATACAATAGTCCAATGGGGGAGAATCAGTTTTCATTATATTGTCATGTGTTCCCCGAGAGAATATCCTGCGTTGAAGAGATAAATCGAGAAAATCGTCATCCAAAATCAAATGTTTTTCCATAAACACTAGATTTGATCTAATTCTCTCTTTCTCAAATTTATTCCTTTTTCGATCATTTCACTCTAACTGCTGTCTCTAGACTGGTCCTGATTCGTTAACCCCCTTCCTAACCTGACCAGAAAAGAAAGGGAATATTTTTGATTTCGAAACAATTTTATTAATAATTACAACACTAATACTAAGCATGTACAATTAGCGATACAGTTTATTGTCTTCGATATGTTTCACCAATGCACTTAAAGCTCATTGAAGTCTATTCACATGTGCTATATCAACTTGAGCAGCGAAACATAATTGATCCTCCATTTTAAATTTGCTCAAGGATATCACATTTCTTGCATATACTTCATCCCATTCCAGACAAAGCCGTGATCCTGTTGTGATTTCCACCGCAATATTTGGTGCTCTTGTATTATTACTATCAACTCCACTATCAACTTCTAATAGTGTAAACATTCCACTCATCAGCACACAAATATATATCCAAATGAGTAAAGTCAAAACTTCTTCTCACTGTTCTTCTTCTCACTCCTTTGAATTCTATTCACAGACTAATAGAAACTATAGTAAACATCCTTTCCTTGTATTCTCTGCAATCCTCCGCCGCTAATATGTAACCAGCCCTCTGATTGGTCTAGAAGGAGATGTAACCAGCCCTCTGATTGGCTGAGAAGGAAACACTTGATCCTGTTTCCTATTCCTGGATCTTAACATTCGCCCCGAGCGTGCACTTGGCCAAAACAACAACAACAAGGGGAATTAATGATTCACGAAAGGGGAGAGAATTTCTGAGAACTTGATTTACATAATCGCTAGGGGGATTTTTGATTTACGAAAAGGGGAATAAAGAAACAAGTATGGCTTCTTTGATCTTAGGTCTGAGGGATAAACGTTCTTTAGGTCAGAGAGAAAAATTAATGTTCTATTTTTAAATAGGGCTTCATTGATCTTTAGTGTCAGGAATTAGAAATGACATCACATGTTATCTTGTAATTATGCAGGAGTCTAAAGAGATAGAAATTATATTTTTAAATACTAGATCTTAACATTCACCCCGAGTGTGCACTTGGCCAAAACATCAACAACAACAAATAAATCGACCTTGGAAAAAGAGGGCATTGACCCACTTCGATTACGCAATCAATTTCTCGGAAACGTGTTCTCCCTAGGGACTCTATGCCCATATATGGTGTGGGTGTGGGAGTCAATAAGGCCTTTCTACTAATGACTCCCTGTTACAGAAGAAGAGAAAAATTAGTACCCTCCCTTCTAGAGAAGAGAAACAGGAGCTATAATTATTTAAACATTGTCTAAAATAACTCCTTTTAAAAAAAAGCATAAAATAGTTATCAAATAATCTATGGCAATAAAATAGTTATCAAATAGAAACAACGAGGGGGAGTTCAACCACCTGGGGGTGTGTCTAGAAAAGCATCGCAGGGGGGTCCTTCTAGCTGGGAATTTTGTCTAGAAACAACGCGGGAAGTTCAACCACCTGGGAACATGTCTAGACATGCTTTTGCCTAGAAACACAATTTATTTCAAATATGTCCAGCAAACATAACAAACATAAAAAAAAACATGAAACATCAAACAACATAACCAACAAACAATATAACCAAGAAACAACATCAACATAATGTAACATCAACATAACATAACATCAAACCACATAACCATCAACATAACAAAATAACCATCAAACATAACCAACGTGACATAACCAACATAACCAGCAAACAACATAACCATCAAACATCAACATAACCTACAAACATTAAACAACATAACCATCAAACATAACCAACATAACATAACCATCAACAAAACATAACCATGAAAGAACATCGACATAACATAATCATGAAACAACATCAATATAACAACATAACCATCAAACAATATCACCAACAACCATCAAACAACATAACATCAAACAACACAACCATCAAACATAACCAGCATAACATAACCATCAACAAAACATAACCATGAAACAACATCAACATAACATAACCATGAAACAACATCAACATAACGACATAACCATCAAACAACACAACCAACAACCATCAAACCACATAACCATCAACATAACCAACAAACATCAAACAACATAACAAAACATAACAAAATAGCATAACATCAACATAACAAAACCAACAAACAGCATCAAGAAAACATAACCATAAAACAACATCAACATAACAATCAAACAACATCACATAATATAACCATCAAAAAACATAACCGTCAAACAGCATCAACATAATATAACCATGAAACGACATAACATAACATAACATAATATAACTATTAAACATCTACATAACCAACAAACATCAAACAACATAACCAACATAACCACCAAATATAACATAACTATCAAACAACATAACCAACATCAGCATAGCATAACCATCAAACAACATCAACATATGTTAATTTCCCTATGTTACAAGTAAAAAAACGTGTCCAGATCAGGATTCGAAGGGGGTGGGCTCCGTTTGAAGTGCCTATGACGATACTACTTATCTGCTGATACAACTACTAGTGACTTTGACTATTTGCGACTGTAGCTACATGTGACTGCAATACTAACGAGTGCGACTACTTAAGACTGTGACTTAAGATAACTGAGATTGTAGATGTGACTATCTGCGACTACGACTGCTTGCAACTATGAGTATTTGTGACTAGGACAACTTGCAACTATGACTACTTGTGACTGCGACTACTTAAGCGTATGCATACTTACGACAAAGACTACTTTCAATTGCAATAACTTATGACTGCTTTTCAAATGACATAGTGCATCCAGGTTGGCAAAAGCGCCATATCTGCAATATCTCAAGAAAGGCTCACGCTATTATATTGAAAATTTCCTTAAGTATTGACAGGGATGTTGCATCACCAGATGCATCCATCTCGTTAAAAGGACTTATCTGAACGTATTTATATTGAACTCAGGAACAGCTATGGGTACTAGATTGAAACTTTCATGAAATACTAAAGAGAATTTTAAACAAAATCAAAAGATCACTTTTTCCAGTTTGTCAAAACGGCATAAATTCAATATTTCAAGAACATCTTGGGAAGGTTATCAAATTGAAACACTCAGAGAAGGTTGAGGGAGATTGTACACTTAAGGACACAGCGCATACCGGTTGTCAAAAGTGTGAATATACAATATCTGAGAATAATTGACTGATAGTGTTTAGTTGAAACTTTCAGGGGATGTTGAACTCAATCAAAAAATAATATACGCATCCGGCTTGTTAAAATGACGTGTGCAATATTTATCAGCTAAGGGTATTAAGATAAAACTTTCAGAGAAAGTTGAGGGGAATGTGGAACTCAGTAAAAACATAAAGAAAAAACAAACAAAATTTTTTTTTTTAAGGCCAAACGAAAATACTGAAAAACAAAGCAAGTACTTCGAAAGGACAACCACCTCTCTTCTTCAGAGCGAATAAAAAAATATATAAGGAAAATTCCAAAAGGACAAAGAAAAAACTAAAAACAAATGCAGAGGGTCAATGTGAAAAAAACAAACCAATAAAAATCAAAGAAAAAATTAAAAGATGAATAATTCAGCTTTCATTTCAATAATTCGTCAAATTCATCAGAATTTTATGAGTCTTCGCATTTTTTGTTGATTTTTTCTTGGTCTTTTTTTTGGAATTTTCCTTAAATATTTTTTTGTTCGCACTGAAGAAGAGGGTCGGTTGTCCTTTCGAAATGGTCGCTTTGTTTTTTCAGTATTTTTGTTTGGGCTTAAAAAACCCAATTCTGTTGGTTTTTCTTTATATTATGGCACACCAACGTGGTTTAAGAAATTTTCTTCATTTAAAAGATGCTATGTGCATCCCAGTTGTAAGAAGGGCGCATCTGCAATATCTCAGGAACTGCGTATGGCATTTAGGTGCAACTGAAAACGAATTATATTACAAATATATTCTTTTTTATTTACAATATTTCAAAGTAAAAATGAAAGTTAGAGTGAAATAAAATCTGAAGTTGCTGTTTTCAGGAAATACTATCATTATATATATTAAACATTCAGCATTTTCTTTAAATCTTTCAGTCATGTCGATTGTCATAGTGATTTATTTTATTTGTCGTTGATATTTTGAAAAACAAGAGCAAGCTGTTCGAGACACATATAGTTTTCATTACAACGTAAACGACGCAATAGGGCATAGACTTTGATGGCTATGCAAGGGGTAAGGGGACAGTAGCCAAACTAATGTTTGCATTAATTTTCATTCGTTTTAATATTTATCTATATTAATGCCTGTTATCTTTATGTTTACTATGATTTTTACCCCGTTTGTTTTGGATTTCATTTATTCTTTAATAGTTATTTCTGGTCGTTTAGAGTCGAAATTATTAGAGGAATTTTTTCCGGTCTTAAGTTTAATATAATTCTTCACTTCTTTTTGAAAACTTTTTTTTTAGAATTGTTTATTTAATTAATACAAAAAGAACAAAAGTCCATTGCAAAATAAAAATTCCTGGAAGCTTAAGTGCAATCTCTCGTAAATCGCAAGTCTAGGCGTAGTGTTTTCTGCTAGCTTGTGTAATCTCTAAATGTCGATGAACAAAACTTGTCCCAAACTACTCACAGAAAACAATGATTTGCCAAGATATTTTAGAACATTATCGTCTAATTCAAAAAGAAAAATAAGGATAATTTAGAGTTTAAAACCACAGAACAAGTCTGAACATACAATCCAAACTCTAAAATACTTAAGTTGGGCACAATTGTTTTTTAAATGATAAATTTATCTTACTTTAATCTTATTTATTTATTTATTTATTAATACGAAAATACGGTAGGCTTTATCAAGCTTGTCGCACTAAACAATTATAAAAAAGTCTATGACAACATTCATGGTTCATATTGTTTTAATCTTACACTCAATGTTCAACAAGGATTTTTCCAACAAAGTTTCAATTCGTTAGAAGAATTCACTGAAATCATTAAAATTGTTTTTCTATCAATTGCGGAAGAAAACCTATTAGAAAAATACTACGACTGTTTTTTTCAGCGGAGGTAGGAGGCAGCGGAGGTAGGTCGTATTTTAATGAAAAAAATAATGAATTTGGACGATGAGCATGGCTCAGCTCACTAGAATGATTCAAGGTTCCCTTTGCTTTTGCCAAACCGAAAATAAAGGAGATGAAAAATTCGTTACCTGCTTAAACTTAACATCGCAAAACTTAATTTGATAAGGATGGCGACGGTAATTAAAGTTTGTTTCGTTATGGGCTACGTTGAGCCACATGGGCACGTTCTTTGTGCTCTAATAGCGCCTAGTCTTGTTTTACTGACGCACTAACTTGTAATGTGGTTCGGTTATTATGTCTTTTTTAATTAGCTTTATTTAACCTTGAGAATAGTCAGTCTAGAAAATGTAAAAGAAAAACAAAAACTATGTTTTGGGAAGATCTAGGAGAAGAGTATAATAGAACATCATATTCACTATATGATTTGAAAGGAACTTGATGACTAAGGAGAAATTTTGATTCATCCGAAAAAATGCCAATATTTTCAAATTTGAGGGATAAACGTGATTGAGAGACCTTCTTAAGATTCGCCGAGTTGCAAGTTTTAGTATAAAATACTGAAAGAGTTATTTCCTTTGTTTGGAGAACCCCTGTGTTATCTAAGGGAATTCTGAACAAAAAGTAACTAGCAACAGAAAATTTAGAGCGTTGAGGAGAAATTAATCTAAAATTTAGAAACTAAATATGAGCAGTATTAGTGGTGCCTCAGTCATGTGAAAACATAAAAAGTTCGTTTGAAATTAAAAACCTATTTAACTTTCTTAGAGAAAGAAAGCGACAATTAAAGAAAAAAAAATATTAGAATTTTTTGAAATTTTTTGAATTTTTTGTCTTCTTCTTCCTCTTCTTTAGAATATTATGGGCCAAATTCTTTAGAATATTTAGAATATTCTTTAGAATATTATGAGTCAAATTCTTCTTTAGAAGAAGAATTCTTCTTTAGTCAAAATCTTCTTTAGAATATTATGAGTCAAATTCTTCTTTAGAAGAAGAATTCTTCTTTAGTCAAAATCTTCTTTAGAATATTATGGGCCAAATTCTTTAGAATATTTAGAATATTCTTTAGAATATTATGAGTCAAATTCTTCTTTAGAAGAAGAATTCTTCTTTAGTCAAAATCTTCTTTAGAATATTATGAGTCAAATTCTGGGCCCTGTGGTGGGCTGATGTAGCAATTAACTGTTCTCTATTTACTGGTGTTAAAATAACTTCTAACTGAAAACGGTCGTAGTCACTCTTTGAGAACAGATAACTCAGCGAAATTGAACAGTTTACCTACTTTTAAGAAAAAAAGTGGTGAAAACTAGAAGCTCGAAAAAGTGAATAGGAAATGGGAATTTGACAAGGGATAACAAAAGGGACGGATCGAAATACAATTATTTTTTCGGTAATGCAGAAATAAAACGCGAAATTGTATTATGCGTATAATCGTATTATACAGGTTAACGTGTCGGTAGTATATTTTTAATTATTTTTTTTACTTAGAATTCAACAGAAAAAAACAAGAATCTCATTTTTTCAAAAAGTAAATTAAAGAACTCACTTCAGTGCAAAAAACATCTGTTTGATAGCTTGTATACTAGGAACTAGTTCCAAAGCTTCGAAACAGTCTATAAACTGTTTCTCGTTTGGGCTTTTTGGAGATTAAAAAAAATATATATACGCGAAAAGTCGACATAAATTATTTCGAAACGAGATAAAGTGTAGATTTGGAAATTTGGTAAAACTCTCTTTTCGGAAAAAAGTGGCATCAAAACCATTTCATTATGAATCTGTTCAAGGTTATCTCATTTTTTTTTGTTTTTCCCTTTTTTTTTCGTCAATAATTAAGACGTTCAATATAGTTTTGGTATCGTGCAGCTAAACAAAGAAACTAGCATCGGGAACTTGTCTATCGTACGAAACCTATGCAGGAAGACCTATTAAGACTTGTTTAGAAAAACTTTCCATTTTTTCATATATATATATATATATATATATATATATATATATATATATATATATATATATATATATATATATATATATATATATATATATATATATATATATATATATATATATATATATATATATATATATATATAGAAACGAGCTACGTGTGCCAGTTTTGGCACTCAATCTTTAAGACAAAAATCCCGCGTCGAACTTAAACCCTCCCCATCTCATTTCCGTCATCTTACCCCAGTACAGCCACCTTATTAATATAAGTTTATCGATTAATTGTGGCTACTTAGTGAGAGACCTAATCTGTTTGTTAGATACTCTACAAGTCTAGATAATCACAAATATCTTTTGCCGGCAAATGTTGTGAAAACCAAGCAATGTTTTTTCTACAGCTTTAGACAGACTCTAGGGTTCGTATTTATTTCGAAATGGATACTAAATTCCAATTGAAGAGGCACATCTTCTGCTTCAGAAAATACTTGCCACATTTCCAAAGATTATTTAATAGAGAGAGTACTGCAACTGAATATCTAATTCAAAGCCTGACCTAACCTTTCTACCACAACTGCCGTCTTTACTTAGTGTGCTACCCTGATATTTGAATTCGCTAACTTTCTCAAATTCTTTTTCTCCAAACTTCACATTTGCTGCAAACGAGGTGATAACCCCATTTGACATGAAATTGGTTTTGCTAACATTGATCAGCAGTGCTGTTTTGATAATCTTGCAACCTGGATACACAGAGCACCTTTGGATTTAGTCCAAGATGCACTAAAAATTTGAACTTAATGCGTTTTTCTGTTTCTGATATATTTCATATACGTCCTTTTTGACAATAGGGATGAACATATCGTCGTTTGATGTAGTTCTACATCCCCCTCAACATGGCCTGAAAATTTCAAATCAATACCGTTGACCAATCTGTAAGTATTGCAGATACTTCCTTTTGACAACCTGAGTGCAAACAGTGTCTATTGATTAGGTTCAACATCCTTCTCAGCAATCCCTGACAATTTTAACTTATAACCCTTAGATGTTCACGAGATACTGCAATAAAAACCTTTGACAATATGGATGTGCATATCGTCTTTTGAAGTTGCTCAACATGTGCTGAAAGTTTCAACCTAGTACACTCAATCAAAGTTTCAACTTAGGGATTAGACGTTCCTGAGATATTGCACATACGTCCGTTTGACAACCTGGAAGCAGATAGTGTCTTTTTATTTAGTTCAACCACCCCCACGACACTTTCTGAAAGTGTTTTACTATTTACCCTTAGCCTTCCTGATATTTCATAGATACGCATTTTTGGCAACCTATATGCCTGTTCATTCAGTTTGACATCCCCCTCAGCGTTCCCCAAAAGTTTCAACTTAATATCCTTATCTATTCTTTATGTATACCAGATATACCCTTTTACAACATTGAAATACATAGTGGCTTTTCAGGTACTTCGACATGCCTTGAAATGTTCAACTTAACACCCTTAGCTGTTGCTGAGATATCGCGCATACAACTTTTTGACAACCTTGACGCAAATAGTATCTTTTGATTCAGTTTAATGTCACCCTCAGCAATCACTGAAAGCTCCAACTTGCTAACATTAATTATTCCTGAGGTGATGTAGACGCGCCCTTTTGACAACCTTGATGCACGTAATAAACATATTGACTTATAACTTTGGATGCACATCCCCCTCAATATACCTGAAAGTTTCAATTTAATACCTTTGGTCATTCCTTAGATATTGCAGATAGGCTAAAGCTTTTGATTAGTTCAACACACACCCTCAACACTTCCTTGAAATTTCAACTTGATACCCTTAGCTGTTCCTGAGATGTCACCGATATGCCCCCTTGACAATCTCGACGCACACGGTGTCTTTTGTTTTATTTTAACATCCTTCTCAAAATTTCTGGACGTTTCAACTGAATGCCCTTACCCGTTGCTGTGATACTGCACATACGCTCTTTGACAACCAAGGGACACATAATGCCTTTAGTTAATCCAACATTCCCTTCAACATGCTTTGAAAGTTTCTACCTAACATTATCAGTTATTCCTGAGATATTAGGGATATACCGTTCGGAAAACCCGCATACACATATTGTCTTTTGATTTAGTTCAATATCCCCGTCAACATTCCCTAGAAGTTTCACTTTAAGATCCTTGTCCTTTTTGATAACCTAGGATCAAATTTCCCCCTTTCCCAATAATAAACCCTATTTGCAAACCATGGATAACTTATATAGTTTGCAGGACTTGCCCAATGGGTTAGAGGCGACACATCTTCCCCAGAAGCACAATTGTTTGACCTTCCGACTATTTGAATAGATGGCTGTATCAAATTTTTTATAATAATTCTTGGGGAGCTGATGGGGGCACCTGAAAACGGCATAGGAGAGGGGGTGGATACTTCCATGTCACTACTAGTGCCCTTAAAGAAGGCAATAAAACTTTCATTCCCGGTTTAATGAGCCCTCTCCAAAGTTTCTATGACAACTTTTTTCACGTAAAATGGCCTGGGAAAAACTAATAATACATAGAGGCCAGAGGGTATGTAAGTACAGTGATTTTCTAGAGACTGATTCTGTAGAAATTTTCTTATGAGCTCTTGTGAAATTCAATAACTTGGTCTTGTGTTTGAGCTTACCATAGTAACATCGTGTGACCTTCCATGGTTTTAAAATCGCATTGTGTATGGTCGGTGTCAGGGCCTTTTAAAAAATTTAGAAAAGCTATACAGCATTTGCAAAAATACGATGTTTTTGGTTTTATTTTATTAAAAAAAAAATACAAAATAACGAATTTGAATTATATGTTTTGAATGACTGTTGTTTTTTTATTTTATTCTTTTATTGTTATATAATTTACACTGTAATGTGAGCTATTTAGTGGCTAAATTGATGTCGTTCGGCACATTATAGAATAAACTTTTAGTTGCTCTGTTGGAGAGAGGAGACAATAAAAGTCTTTATAAAATCCTTAAGCCCTCTATGAAACTAAGTTTTTATATTGTCACAGCTTAAAATCTTAAGAGTTGGCTGCTTGGATGTACAGTATATATTTAACGGATATATAATATATTGGCATTCACAGAAGCACTATCAATAACAGTAACAACGCAACCGAAATTGACGATAAACTTCCAAAAGATGAAGTTATGCTATACGCTATTTTAAAAAATATGAGCTTATAAGTATCTGTGAGCCCTTTTCAGAAGAGAGCAAGTTTTCAATTGCTCAGAAAGATGGATTAGTAGCTTAAAGCAGCACGTCCTGGAGTTGTAGAAAATTCCTACACCCAAAAAGGACATGTTATAAGTCTACATACAACTTTCAATAACCGAAAATTCAACTTGATCTCAATTACTGAAAAGAAAAATAATAGCCCAGTAAAAATAGCTCAAAAAAAGGCCCAACCTCAAACAAATTGTAACAAAAAGGATTTTTACACCAAAAAATGTGGAAAAATCAGAGAATAGCATACTAAAAGCCCACCAAAATCCACCCATGGGAAAATCCGTGGCAGGGGAAAAACGGGGGAACCAGGGGAAATTTCGCAAAATCCAGATGTATTCGGATTGCTCCAAGTCAAGATGGTTTCAGATGTAATTTTTAACGTTGAAGCCAAATCTTGCATCAGAATCTCGATTACTCTGTCCCCTGAACATTTATGAGGGAGAAAAGGGTGAAGAAGGGGAGGTTTTGATTTTCCAGGTCATTGCGATGTTAAGATGCGACCATCCTGCTAGCAGGATATAGGCCTGGCATCAACAAGTTAGCATTCGGCATGACACCTAGCGACGAGTTCTCTGGACTGACATCTAGTGTATCTTCAGTGACTGAATTACCCAAAATGTAACGCGCTGACTACTCAAAATAGGTAAGTTTTCTTTTGTGTATTTGATCATTTTTGTTCCTAATCTTCAAGAATGTTGGTTAATTTTTGTTTGTCTTGTACCATTGAAAATTCTTTTCCTTTCAAGTAATTACTATACTCAGTTTTGTGACATTTTATCTCCATTTTTACCAACGCCATCTTGCGGCTTCTGGAACCGAATCTTAATGCTTAAAATGATCAATCTGTGGAAACCGTGTTAGTTACTTCACTGACAACAGCTCACTATGTTCGTTCAATTTGTGCTTCAATTTCAGTTTTCTACAAGAAGAGGACAAATCTCGTGATTTTCTTTGCTCCGTATCTCCCTAATTATCCAACTAAAAATTTCACAAACAGGGAGTGCTGACAACATCTTATCAGTCGTCTAAAGTCTTCAGTTTTGTGCTTGCGTTGGGGAGTGGTTCGTTTAATTGGTTTTAACGTTTCTTGTCATATTTGCACTAGTTGATACGATTATCTATAGTATATATTTTTTAATTCACTGATGATTATTCGGGTTATTTTTTTTTTACCAATTATAGCTTGATGCACTGATGTTCATATTATTTATGTTTGTTCATTGTCTAGGAGCCTAAAAAAAAGAAACATGTCGCGTACCTACAGAGCAGTGTATAATTGAGTTTTTCTTTCTCGTTCTGTGTAATTTGTTCTAAGAGCTGATTTAGATCTTAGCTCCAGCGTTCGTCAATCAAAACCACATGTATAACTCCTAAGTTTATGTGTATTGTTTTTTTGTTTTTTTTTGCTTATTGCTCCGTCTTTTCCTTTTTTGTATGACGGGTTTTCCAATAAATAATAATAATAATAATAATGATAATAATAATAAAGGAGATTCGCGGCTTCAGTCCTCTTCCCATATCAAGTTCTCTGTTACTAAATTAAGTTCTCTGTTATTCTAATATTATTCTAATATTCTAATTAAGTTATATTCTAATATTATATTCTAATATTCTAATATTAATATTAATATTCTAATTAAGTTATTCATCAAGTTCTCTGTTACTGAATCTTTCGTATCTTCATTTCAGACGAGTATGGCTTCACAATGTGCAATCTGTCATCAGAGCGAAAGAGATGATAACAGTCTCTCTGTGCTTGGAAGCGAAGGTGCCGTCACAATTAATACTGCCAGTAAAGAAAGAGGTGATTCTGCCGAAGTTAACCCCGGTGACAAGGTTCATGCTCACTGCCGAAGAGACTTCAGTAACCAGAGAAGAATTTCTAGTCTTAACCGTTGTAATAAAAGTGACTCAGGAAGTAATCAACAAAGAAACAGTACATCCTTATGTTCTGCATGTTATTCATCCACATTTGACGAAGACTGTCTGTTTTGTGCGACCCCTGTTATTACTTGATTATTTCATTCAGGCAGCTGGCCATCCTAGACTATTCGGACAGACACATTTCAAGCCAGTATTAGACTTCTGTTTTCACAAAGACGAGACAAATGGTCGACCAGCATTTTGGGAAGTTTAAATGCAGCTACTGCTGATCTCCGCGCAGGTGATGCTATCTATCACACAGTTTGTTCAGTGAACTTCCGGACTGGAAAAACTTGCCTCAGCGCTATTCGAAATTAAGTGGTGAACCTGAAGTAAAGAAGTGTAAAAATGGCACACCTTCACCTTCCGACGAGGTTCGAAAAGAAGCGTTTTACAAAGCTGCGAACTTCTTTGTCGGTCTGGACGATGTGCAGGTTATACTGACCGATATTTCGAAAAAAATAGCCGAAACGGATCTGAAGCCATACAGCAACGTTTACCTGAAGAAAGTGCTAGTTGATTACTTCGGTGACAAGGTGATAATTTCTGATGCTCCTGGGAAGCAAAGTATAGTGACGCTTAGGGAGACCGCTGCAAGCATTCTTCGGGATTATTACCAATTGCCAAAAGACGTAAATCTGGAGAAAGAAAAAGTCGAGATTGCGAAAACTTTTGCAAGAATAGTGGAGAGCGAAATAAAGACTACGATATTGTCCATAGAAGAATATGACCAAATACGCACCTTAGTTTCGGCAGAGGACAATCTCGAGTTCCTTATTCCATCCCTACGGCTTTTTTTTTGTCCATTTTGATCAAACACAACAACGCCAAACTTGTGGTCAGTGCAATAGGGCAGGCAATAATGCAAAACACCAGACCTCGAAGCATTATTGCACCAATGCAGCTGGGGTTGGCTGAGTCTTTGCATCATCGGTTTGGTTCACGCGACGTTGTCGACATACTGAGCAGCCTAGGCTTTTGTGTTGGCTATGCAGAAGCCTTCTGATTTGAAATATGTGCGGCAATGGCTAAAAGCCCCGACCAAGAACTCAACATACCAAGAGGCACTCTTATCCAGTACATTGCAGACAATTACGATCATAACGCTAACACTCTGGATGGGCGCGGTACTTCACATGGTATGGCTATTCTAAGAGTTACGCGTGTTTCCCAGAAAAGATTTTGACTTGAAAGAAATTATAGAAAAGCTGCTATACCGATCTACCCTTACGTGAAGCATACTGCCTTTACAAATCAGCTCACTTACGTAGAGTTGGTACTTCCAGACTTCAGAGACAATGGCAGACATCTTGATATCATGTGGGTAAATTTTCAGCTAGCTCTGCGAGGTTCTCCAGTTGGCTGGTCAGGTGCAATGCAGGCAGCTCGTGCTGGACAAACCCAGAAGCAGTCATCGATAGTTTTCCAGCCTATGATTGACTTAATCCCAACCGATCTTACGTGCATCAACACAACGTTGATGTTTATTGCAGAGAAGGCAGAGAAACTGAACCAGATTCCTGTCGTAACCTTCGACCAATCCCTTTATTGGAAAGCGAGAATGATGGTTGAATCGTCGCCTTTCAGTAGCCCCTTGAAAGAGATCATAGTGATGCTTGGGTCCTTTCATGGAAGAATGAGTTTTCTTGGGTGTATGGGCTATTTTATGGAAGAAGCAGGTTTGGTTGAAGTCCTTGAACAGATCTACGCACCGAACACTGTAAAACACATCATCTCTGGCAAAGCAGTTTCTAGAGCAATGAGGGTACATTCTCTTCTTGACTTAGCTCTGCACATCTTACTTTTTGCTTTTGCTTTCGAAGATACTGCCGACGGTCTACGAAGTGAACCCGCACCCCAAATGGTGAGCGTAGCCAGGGTCTATACAGAGCTGACATCCGAAAATATTTCTATTGAAGACCTTTCTGCGTCTCCAGCGGTGGTTTCACTTTTAGAAGAAATTGAGCAGGCAAAGAAGGAGCTAGTTAGCGAATCTAGGACTGCGAAACTTTGGCTTGAACAGTATTCTGAAATGAATAAAATTAAATTCTTAGGATGTCAGTTCGCACTGAACGGACTGGAAATTTCGACCTGTATCTTCAGAGCTGGTTTAGTATGCTTCCTTATTTCGCGGCATATGATCGAACTGCATATGATAAATCAGCCCGTCTTCATTTACAAACCCTTGTCGGTTTGAAAGAATCGCAGCCAGAATTATACGAGAAGTCCCAAACTGGTCACTTTTCTGTTAACAGAACCGAACATTCGTGGTCAGGACTGGCAGCAGACCTTGTTATAGAACAAGTCTTCATGAAAACTCTGAAGACCGCTGGCGGTCTCAATAGAGGGAGAGGTATGAATGAAGCGCAGCGGTCGGTATGGACACTATCTATGATAGTGCAAGCTCAAATGAATGCAATCATGTAAGACCTAACCGGATTTGTTTACCACACAAGCGACCAGCACCTTGATACATCGGGGTCCAGGATATTGAGAGACAGCGAATATTTGCAGAAGTTGCTCAAGTTCCTTGAGCCTTTGCAGCCGTTCAACAGTGGTCAGGAGCTAATGAATATTGTTACCGGAGTGATTGCTTCGCCAGAGGTCAACGTCGACGATGCAAAAGACGTTGGGTTGCACATACTGCAGGGGATGGTTGGAAAGCCAGTAGAGACTTTTGTGCTCAAAAGCAGAGATAAAGTCGCAACTTTGGCTGCAAATTCAGCTTCGGAGCTTGATGGTGTGCCAGTCGAGATTGACCAAACGTTATTGCTCTAGCAACTCTCGGCTTTAGCCACAGCCGACGATCAGGATTTGTCGGATACTCTCGATTATGAACTTTGCTCTTTTCCTCCTGCACTTTTCGGGTCATACCAACTACTACGCACTGCTGACAAGGCTTCTCTCTCAAATGCCCTCTGGAAAATGATCGAAGGCTCTTCTGCGAATCTTTCAACGAGTTGCAAATATGTTGTAGATGGAGGATGGCTCCTACATGAATTGCCTTGGACAACCGGCACTACTTTTGGACAGATATGTCTGGCCTACGCTAGCTATGTCAAAGCTCATTTCGGAAATGCTACGGTTGTGTTCTACGGATACGAAGATTCACCGTCAACAAAAGACCTGACTCACTTGAAAAGATCGAAAGGCATAAGATCTCCTGATATCGACTGTACTGGGACAACAACGGTAACCCTCAAAAAAACTTTTTTCCTGAACAACCTGAAGAACAAGGGAAAATTCATCCTCCTGCTTGGTGGAGTGCTAAGCTCGTCAGGATGTCGCGTGGTGTATGCTTCAGTTGAAGCAGATTTCAGGATTGCGACAGCCGCAGTGACAAGTTGTTTTGAGGTAGAAACCTGTCTTGTTGGCAATGACACAGACCTGCTCATCTTGCTTCTTCACCATTGCCAGCCAGGAAGCTACCCACTTTTATTTCGAGTGGAGACCAAGCCGGGAACATCCAAACTCTACAACATAAGAGAACTAAAAAGCAGCCGCAGAGGTCAAACTGCCCATCCATGCTTTCCTGGGATGCGATACGACCTCTAGGTTCTACGGCGTAGGAAAGCCAGTGTCACTTTTATTGGCTAAGATCAATGAAGAATTCCGAAAAAAATACGGCGGTTTTTTGCCGGAAGAACTCAGAAAAGCATCAGATCATCAGTGCAGGCGAAATGCTCACACTGCTTGTTTATCAGGCTAAAGCTGATACCAACCTTCAGGATTTGCGTCACACCACTTTTGTCACAAAACTGGCTTCTTCGACCTCGTTCGTCCGCCCAGAAAGCTTGCCTCTGACATTGTCAGCTGCGAAGTTTCACTTCTTCAGAGTTTTCCTACAGGTCATGGAATGGATAGGTTGCTCAGCTGATCTGGACCCATGTGACTGGGGTTGGCGGCTAAACAGAACCAAGTACGTACCTGTAACGATGGACTCAAAGCCAGCACCGAAGCACTACTGAGAATGGTACGATGTGCTTGCAAGTCAGGTTGTGAAACAAAGCGCTGCAGTTGCGAAAGAAACGGACTTCACGGCACAAAACATGTGCCGAGTGTCATGGTACCGAAGGCCAAAATTCAGAAAGCATTGACCTTGATGATGATTTTAACAACTAAGTTCCTGTTTTAATTTTTTTATTATTTGATTTGTTTTAAGTCTGTGATTTTCCAAAGTACAATCACTGTACCAATTTTATACACCGTGATGATTCTTAATATACTGTGATCGAATCCTTGTTGAAATGGGCTCCGCAGCCAAAAAAAAAAGAAAGAGAATTCAATTTCCCTACTTTTCACCCTCTGCCATTTTTTCCGATGACGGAAAACTAGTATTCCGAAGGAAGATTTGGATTCTGCGTCTCAAATAATAACAGAAATAGTCTTTACAGCGATGAAATCGAGCGAATCTGAGTCTTCCTCATTTTCCCCTGTTTACCCCGTTAACCCTATCAGATACCCCCGTTGGTGTGATATAATAATTCTGATGCAGAATTTGAGTTCTGTCACTTGAACTACGTAGGACTGGGTATTTACAGTGCTAAAATCAGAGGTCCTGGCATTTTTTCAGAATTTTCCCTCTTTCCCCTCTTTTTTCCCCTGTCAAACTTTTTCCCATCGTTGGATTTTGATGGGCTTTTAGTGTGTTGTTCTCCTGATTTCTCTGCATATTTTGGTGCAAAAATAATTTTTGTTGCAATTTCTTTGACCTCAAACGCTATTTTTACTTGGCTATAAGCTATTCATCCATAGTACACTTATTTCAAAATTTAATTTAAGAGCACTCACATTTCATTTGTAATTTGTCTTTTTGTCACATTGTCTAGTCAAGTAAATAAGTTGTTTCTCTGGTAAGGAAATATTATCAGAATAACAAATTTGGATATTATGAATTGAACAATAGTGGGTTTTTTTTAATTTCATTTATATATATTTTATCCATTGATGTTAGTTTCATGGCGATTAGATTGTTGGTGCTCGTCAGATTCCAGTTTTGACTCTCATTATTAATATGATTGTTTTATTTCTGTATAATTTAAATAATAAATAATAATTAGTAATAATTAATAAAATAATAATATATAATAATTAATAATAAATAATAAATAAACAATAATCTAAATAATAATAATAAATAAATAATTTAATAAGATTTAATAGTGCCTAAATTCTTAGTCACATTCTAGTTTTGGCTTCTACTTGCTTGGTTGAAGAGCAGGAGACAGTGTGTTAAACGAAGTTTTTGGGTTTTTCGCAACTGAAAATCTTAACAGCGTTTTTGTTGGGTATTTAGTCTATATCCAATTGATACATAATATAAGGCACGCATGATGTGTATTTCATCACAGAAGAAATATCAACAAGATCTTAGATAACTCAGATGAAATTGACGATAAGGTTCTAGCTAGAAAAAGGTGAGAGAGATGAAAATACTTTCAAAGACTAAAAGATGAGCAGTGGGCTCCACAAAATGTCTATATTTAACCAATCGGTAAAAAAAAGTGTTTTTACGAGAAGAAATAATCTACTTAGTTTTTTAACTTCAATTGAATCTTCTTTTTTTTGTATACAAATAGGTTGTAACTAAATTCTCCCCAAAAGCACTGGCTAAAATGAAAATTTGTTAAAGAAGCAACTACGACATCTCTAAATTAGGTTTCATTTATGATGAAGAATAGACAGCGCTGAATGGAAGCCCTCTCATTTCACTTAACATGTAAATGTGTTGGCACTGACTCAATAATGTATATTTTGAATTCAACTGTGCCTGGTAGGTGTTAATATTCTTGTATTCTTTTTTATTGAAGCGGCCAAGTACCGTTTTGCCAAATACCCACTGAAACAGCCACCATGGACAAAAAATAGTTTTCTGATTCGGCGTTATAATCTAGCCGACCCAAATCTAGCTGTTGAGAAACTTATCAACCGGCAAAAAATAAAACCAGTAATTTTAAAGCACGAGTGGGCAAGTTTGCTTGTTTAATTATTCCATTTGTTTCCCATTTTTTTGTCTCTCTTTTTTTTCTTCTTTTTTTTTTAAATCCACTCTGGATCGTTGAATCCACTCTGAGATTTAACCGTCCACTACTGGCAAGTATTTTCAACGTTACTGCTCTGCCACATATATTATATGCGACCTCTTTCTGGAAACCCTTGGCAAACCGTGACAAGTCTAAAATCCGCTCTTTGTTTTTCTGTTTTGCCAAGTACCTACTAAAATGGTCACCATGGACAAAAAATAGTTTTCTGATTTGGCGTTATAACCTAGCCGACTCAAATCTAGCTGTTGAGAAACTTATCAGCTGACAAAAATAAAACCAGTAATTTTAAAGTACAAGTGGACAAGTTTGCTTGTTTAATTATTCCATTTGTTTCCCATTTTTTTGTCTCTCTTTTTTTTCTTCTTTTTTTTAAATCCACTCTGGATCGTTGAATCCACTCTGAGATTTAACCGTCCACTACTGGCAAGTATTTTCAACGCTACCGCTCTGCCACATATATTATATGCGACCCCTTTCTGGAAACTCTTGGCAAACCATGAAAAGTCTAAAATCCGCTCTTTGTTTTTCCGTTTTGCCAAGTACCTACTAAAATTACCACCATGGACAAAAGATAGTTTTCTGATTTGGCGTTATAACCCAGCCGACCCAGAGAAAATTATTCTCAATAATTCTATTCTCAGAAAAAATTAAAACCAGTAGTTTTAAAGCACGAGTGGGCAATTTTCCTTGTTTAATTTTTCCACTTGTTTCCCATTTTTTTTTTCTTTGTCTCTCGTCCTTTTTTTCCTTCCAGAAGTTGTTTTTTGCTGTTATTTTTGAAGGAGTTGTTGTTTTGTTGTTATTTTTTAGTATGTTTTTTTCTAAATAAAAACAAGTAATTTTAAAGCACGATTGGGCAAGTTTGCTTGTTTAATTATTCCATTTTTTTTTTTTCTGTCTCTCTTTTCCTTTTTCTTTTTTTCCAGAAGTTGCTGTTTTTTGCTGTTATTTTTGAAGAAGTTGTTGTTCTGTTGTTATTTTTGAGTATGTTTCTTTCTGTTTCGTATTTTCGTATTATTCTGTATACTCTATCATTGTACACTGTATACGATGGGTTTTCAATATATTATTATTATTATTTAAAGCTCGCCATAAATCGTGTATGTTTTTCTTCCGTACTCTTTTTTCAAAGGAACACAATTTTCTTCAGTTTTCGTTTTTTCGAAAAAGAGTTTTATGTTTGACTTTATCTTTTTGTAGTCCATGCTATGGTGCAAATTTTTTACCTTTTCTCTTCTAAGCATTTTCTCTTCTAGAGTATTTTCTAAAAGGCTTTTGAGATCGTCATCGTCATAGAACTTACTTTGGTGTATCATTTCTTAAGAACCTCACTAGCCCTCCTGACGAGACGTGACTGCTTTTAAAACAGACAGAAATTTTGTAAAGAATTACAAGACAAAGACCAGGTGATCTTTGTTTCGTAATTCTAGAAGAGGTATGGAATATCTATAAGCCAGCAGGGACGGATTAGCACCTTTCAATCCAGTTATATCCCTGATGTTAGGATCTGCCGTCCGAGGAACATCCTCACCCTAAGTCGATGCAGCATTTTCTACTGGATTCTTACTCCTTAGACTTGGTGGTAAAAGGTCACTATCTAAATATTTTAGCAAGAGCGGTTTCCACTCGGAATAATATTCCGACTTGAGGAGTTTGACCACTCCTCAAGTGGACTCTTTACCTGTTCCTTTTTTCCTCTCTTTTAGCACTTCGACTTTCCTTTAATTGCACTAAGCAACAACTTAGTGAGCGAACTAATAAAAAGGACTGGAATGAACAAACAATAGTGTCCGTTCGAATTCAATAATCAAGTCCAATATCCGATCCTGGGTCGTTATTCAAATTTAATTGTTAATGAAAGTGCAAAAAAATTAAGGCAGCTGTCTTTCACGTACCGAAGTTAACTTCATGAATACAAAAAAACATATATACGAGGAATAACGATATTGTCTGATCCGCTGATTGCTCAAGATCCTCTTTAAACTTTCTTTAAGATGTGGCGATATTGTACGTTCCACTTATCGGCGAGCTTGTCAATCAAAGCAATTGGAGCCGAAAAGAGCTCCCAATGTGGCCAAATTGCTTACATTATAACTTTTTAAGTTGATTTTCAGTGTTTTCCTAGCAGGTATGTAAGAAACTTTTAACGGACTGCTCTATCGTGAACTTTAAAAAAGAAAATTATGTTCCCCTTATCAGAAGAATAAATTCACACTTTTTGGTGATTCTAGATTTATTAAAATTAAATATCTCTATCTCTGGCACAAAACACAAAAGTTAAAAACTTTCTGTTAATTATTCAGATCCCTTATGCATGCTCTACAAGCTAGGGCTAGGCCGCCCAAGCAACTCTAGAAAGTTTGACCGCACAAACTTGAAACAAAACATAGTAAACGGGGCGATCCTTTAAAGTAATGTATCCTCTTAAAACGAAACTTTCAGAGATTTTTGAGGGGATTTAAAACTAAATTAAAAGAGCCTTTATGTATTCAAGTTTTCAAAGGAACATATCTTCCATATCTTAGGAACAGCCAAAGTTATTAAGTTGAAACTTTCAGGGCATATTGCTGGGGACGGTGAAATACATCATGAGATTATGTGTGTGTTCTGGTTAACAAGGCGTATTTCAAATATCAGTGATTTTTTAAAGAAAGGAAATATTTTTAAGAAGGGAAATGATCCAACTTAATTTTTTAGTATAATTCAATCTTTGATTTTATTTCCCTATATAACTACATTTTTCTCAATAGCGCGGGCTCAAGTTAAACAAATTTTGAACAAGCTATTGTACCATCTCTAAATTTTGTTTCATTAGTGATTAAGCTTAGATGGCGTTAAGTAAAAGTTCGCTTTTTACTTAATATGTAGAAGTTGGGGTGCAACCGCAACCAAAATATGTACACAAATCGCATTGCTGCATGGAACCAGGATCTCTAGTTTTGACCACGGTTAGCCCTACAGTTTACAACTATTGTCGTCTGACGAATTACACTGGATTTCCAAACCAAGTACAAAATACAATTGGTCTTTCATCAAGTTTTAATGGAATTTGTAATGCAGTTCATTTAGTATTGGGTAACATGAATGAGAATGTAAGAGAAATAAATCTAAAAATAGAGTGCACACGTATACACTGACGGATCAAAGTCAGAAACTGGTACAGGTTCCGCTTTTCTTATCCCTTGAACTCTTGTTTCTTGTCATTTTAAACTGCCTGACAAGAGTAATATTTTTTCAGAGAAATGATATCTATTTACGTTGAACGGTATAATTAGCAGAATTAATAAGTTCTGACCTTCTGCCAGTGATAAATAATTTGGCTGTGAAGCAAAGTGGTGGCAAAGAAATTGCAGCCCAGAATTGGCGACTTACTAAAAGGTGGATCTGATCTTCAGCCAACCTGGGTTTAAGCGCATATATGTACACTTGGAAATGAGGCTGCTGATGAAATGGCAAAATGGGCTAGTAGTAATGGTGAAGTTATAAAGTAAATTTATCTATAAATGAATATAATCAGGGTTTTGAGGCTCATGCGACAAATGATGGCCTATATATACAATCCTGGTTCTTTATGATTTTAAGCCATCCCCCCATCAAGGGCAGATCCAGGATTTTTTTTTAGGGGGGGGGGGCAAAATAGGTTGATCCGATAAACTTGCGTTAGGAGCAAGTTTAATTAACGCAAACTTGCGTTAATTAAGTAAATTACACTATTGTAGACTACGTTAGGGGGGCGCGCGCCCCCTCCCTCCCCTCTGGATCCGCCACTGCCCCCCATTGCACTAGATTCACAGTGAGAGGAAGATTGCAACAACAATTGTTCAAATCAGGTCTAGTCAAGACAAAGTAAACGTATATTTAATTTGTAGATAAAAGATAAAATTGCGTATTCATATCTGAAAACCAGGATTTTCTACAATTTTCCTTTCAGTTGGTCTGTAATTGTTAGGATTTGCATAGATTCTGTTTTGTTGTCACACTGAATCTTAAAACCAAGCAACCAAAAAACATTCTTGTTTACAAACAACCTTAAACAAATGGTTGTAATGCCCAATTTATCTGCATCTGCAAGATACCCCAAAATCGCAGTGACTTGATTGACAGTGAGAGGAAGTTCGCAACTACAACATCTCAAATCAGGTCCAGTCATGGCAAAATAAATGCTGTTCTCTTTAAGTTGAATTTTATTGATTCCCCAGAATTACGCTAAGTGTAATGCATATGAAAATGTCCTCCATGTTATAATGTCTAATAAAAAAATAGGATGTCCAACGTGAAATATTAAGAAGAAAAGTTGTGAAGGGTGCTAAGGGGCTATTACTTTTTGTACAGTCATTAGTCATTCATCAGTTCCACCATGGGCTCGTAAGGTATCGGTGCCAGCACTGGGAAGTATTATTAGAGGTACAAGTTTGTATGATGTGGTGTAGTAATTTAATATGTGTTGTAATACTTTTAATACTTAAATAATGCTTATAATGCATTGTAAATTTGTAATGTAAATCGTATATAAAAGTTAGGTAAATTGCATTTATTGTAATTTCTTAGGGATAAATTAGGCCGTATTATGTAAGTGGCTACATTAGCGGAGGAAACGGTTTGTTACCAAGGTTAAGAAAAATAATCCTTGGAGTGATTTCGACCCCGCTGAAAGTAAACATCGTCGGTGAAAACTCCTTTTTAATAGCTGAATAGTCATTTCGCTTAATTGGCCAGTACTTTATTTCACGACAAACATCCACTGTTTGTGGATAAGATGAATATGGACAGGACGGAGCTAATTTATACTTCAATAACGTTTAAATCAGAAACAACAACAAAGTTGGGGCGCTGATACGTTAACATGTATTTTGAATTCAGCTGTACTTGGTACCTGTTAGTATTCTTATTTCCTTTCTCATTGAAGACAGGGTGCGCGGCTCAAAGCTCATCTTAAAATTCTGCATTTTTTTCTTCCGTACTCTTTTTTAAGGGAAAATAATTTCATTCTGTTTATATCTTTTTTATAAAGAGCTCTATGTTTGACTTCATCTTGTTTTAATCAATACTATGGTTTTTTCTTTTACTCTTTTACTCTTTTAATTTTACTCTTCTTTTACTTTTACTTTTACTTTAGTTTTTTCTTTTACTCTTCTAGAGAGTCTAGCTCTCTAGAAATATTTTATGAATTTTTTTATTTTTTATGAAAATATGAAACTTGTATAAATCTTTTTTTTTAAATATTTTTTAGAAATCATAATGCTGATCGTATTCTCTCATCCCTCCACTCTCAGATTTTGATATTGTATCTTTACAAAAGAAAACCTGCACAAAAGGCGAAAAAACTAGGAAATTTTTTACACTATATTCAGGCGTCATTTTTGCTTTACTGAAAACGTAATTTATTTCAAATAATTTCTCTGTTATAAACCCAAAACTGTCAAGTCTTTCAGAAATAAATATCATTACACGTTAAACAGTCAGTCATATATTAGCTCTTTTCTGTAATCTTGGTTATTATGACGATTTTCTTTCTCTTTTTGTTAATGTTTTGACACAAAGCACACTACTCAAAACTAAAATCTTTTCAGCGAAGTCCGGATGACGTTTTGGCCTTTGAAAGCCTTAGAGGTGTTAGCCCCACTCGTTTTTGCGATAATTTTTGTTCGATTTAAAATTGATTTGATTCTTCATGTAATTTCTGTTCGTTTTAGGTTTCATTTACTCACTGCCAGTGATTTCTGTTCGGTTTAACCCTTGACGGGCCACTATAGGAACGAATGCCAGGAAAAATCTCCAACGCTTCCCATGTAATCTCTAGGTCAGACTATTGACAAAAAAATTTTTTTTTGCATGATTTATTCAAAATTGTCATTTTTAGACCATGTTGTAAAAATACGACATTAGCCTCTCGAGTATATAAAAATGGGGCATTTTCACTTGGTGTTGAAGGCTTTAAAAAAATGGTTTTTGGCAGTAAGGCACAGTGGAAGGTCACATTTTTCGCATTCAAAAGTGGTATATCCCGATTTGCACTCTTTGCAGTGGCTCTGCTTTTCAGTCTTTTTTGGCCAGTGATCAAGCCCATCGGCTTGAGCAGATATTGCCGGTCGGATTCGATTGCGACTTCGAATGGGGCTGGGACTTGCTTCAACATCTGCGGATGGTCTAGCACGTTTACGTTGGGGCATCACACGCGCCGAGGCATACAACCCTGCAGCAACTTCAGACCTGAAGGCTCTCAAGATCATCGGTTCGTCTGTCCTTGAAGTCAGCGCTTTGATGTCTGACCTGAAAAGAAGCCAGCTGTTGCAGACTGCTGTGTCAATAAGCCACCAGAAGATTCTCATATACCATTTTCGTGTCCGAAGATGAGTTCGGCACATCTCCACCAGCATGTCTGCTAAATCTACGCCACCCATATGACGGTTGTACTCATATGGCTGGCCTTGAAACTTCAACCCTGGATTTATCCTTAACTTTCCAGCGTCTGCACGTATCCTGTGGCGTTATTCCTGCATACGTTGAAGCCAAGCAAACCGTGTTGTTATCTAACCATTTCACTACAATAACGCCCGAATGAATGTCAGTCCTGTAATCTGACGTTCCTCTCTCTCGTTTCTTCATTTCACCATCTGTGAGGAGCGGGCAGCCCTTCAGTCGCGCTTTGTTTAACGTACCAATACAAGGGAATCCTTTAATTTTGAGCAAACTCATTAGTTTCAAGCTCGAAAACCAGTTGTCAAAGTAAATCTTGTAGTTCATTTTCTCTGGCAAGGTACTCATCAGACGTAAAACTATGTTGCCTCCGACTCCAAGATGACGGAGGCATCTATGAGTCGGAGGCAACTATGTTGCCTCCGACTCTATGACGGCCACCTATATTTTTCTTGGACTTTCGATTTCTTTTTTGATTTTCCAGTACTTGCTGTTACCGGTTGCTGTTGCTGACTGGAGGGTGGAGTTTCCCCCGAGTCATCGGCACTGGGTTCAGTGTTAGCCTCCACGTCATCCTGTTCCAAGAAGAAGTGGAGATTGTCCAGTAGAGGCAACAAGTCTGCATCAGGATCATCGGTAAGATCTTCTGGAGACAGGAAGTCTGGATCATCGTCATTATCATCGTCGGACAAGTCAGACAACATGTCTTCTCGAATGTCAAAAATATACTTGGCCGCCTCTTCTGCGTCAATTCGGCGATTTTGAGCTCGTTTTCTTAGTCTGTCGTAAGATTCCGCCACCTAAAAAGAAAACAAAAATTAGTTATTCGTTTCACAATTTTGAGCCACGATCGTCCGATGTTGTATTTTTACAACAGGAGGAAGTTTATCTTGCTACTGATCCAAATTCTTGCACATTTCGTGAATTTCAACTAGAGTAATTCTAAACGGTATATATTTTATACCGTTTATATTTTATACGCATATGACATCCAAGGAATCTCCCACCTTTTCGTTTTGTTTCCAGTTTCTAGCTTAGAAATTGCCTACCTTTTCATTTGTTTTTCTTATCCCTTGGTTTGGTGACTCACTGTTTAGGCCACATGTCACACAGCAGCTCCCCGAAGGTATCAATCGACTGCCATCTTTCAGCCCCATTGAAAGATGTTGATAAAAGCAGTATTTTTTTTGCAGCAAGATGGCAGTCCAAGCTCGAAAAGTACAGTGTTGTTTTTTTATAACAATTGCCTCTGTAGGGTTAAAATTGATTCGATTGTTCATCGCAATTTCTGTTCGTTTTGGGTTTTATTTATTCATTGATAGTGATTTCTGTTCATTTAAATTTGAATTATTCTTTTACTTTATTTTTGCCAATCTTTTGTTTAATGTAGCTCATTGCTTTTTTTTAAACTTCTTTTTTGAAAAAGTTTTTTATAATTAATATAAGAAAAAAAAATCAACTATCTTTTATTCAGAATTGCATTACTTTTAGAGAAAAAAGCTGCAGTATGAATGCTATACATAGCTTACAGCTCGGAACATTACCTGGTTAGAAATAATACACGTTTTGTTATTGCTGTTTTTTTTTCTTTTTTATAGTAACTTATAAAGGACATGGCAGAGCTCTAACACTGCCTAAGTAAAAAGCTATATGCCTCTGTAAAGTCTCTTCCTGATTTAAATTGTGTTAATAGATTAACCTAGCTGCCAATATTTTTGTTGTAACACAGTTTCCGCTTGTCACCGAATCCAAGTGATTTCCTTGAATATATGTTTAACCAGTAGTGTGAAAGGTGATTAGATTCCTAGAAAATATTCATAAACCTGTAGAAAGACAAGTATATATTTGTGTGTTTAGCCCTTAGATAGATAAAGTCGAACCTCTGTATTGCACGAGATAAGTATGTGTTTCTAGCTATGGCTTTGAGAAAAATAAAGACTTTTATATGAAATATCTATAGATTTGAATATCTTGCTCTGCGAAATGGTATACTAGTTTGTAAGCACCATTGGATGGACTCGCTCAACTATTTAACAACAAAAGAAAAGCTTACACCTCTAATGTATTTTTGTTTGTTTATTTTTCCCCTGGCCACTGCGTATGGAAGGGGCAGTCCTTAAAAATTTCGAAGAGGAATCATTCAATCGGATATTGAAAATTATAGTAAAGAGTCAAAAAGGATTAAAGTGTAACCAGCCCACCTCATGTGCCATTTCTGCTAACCGGGCCTGCGTACCCCCCCAAGGCATCTGATAAAAATTTTGAGATAGCCATTTTGTTCAAAATAGTCAAAAAGGTCAATAGACTTGCCTCTGGTAATTGCATAACTTCCCTGGCTCCTTGGGCAAGCGCCGTCAATGATGCAAATTTATGCGTGCCGCCGGGGTCAACATCATCCCCCAAAGCTCCGGAGCCATAGCCTTAAATTACATAAATTGTCCTGATTTCAGAGACAGGTTTTAGTAGAAAAGGAGGTCCAGTTTTTTGTCGGTTGCCGGATCAGCTAGGAGCTCTAAGGGATCTTATGCTAACCCAAGATTCCCAGAGAGGTCCCAAGGGAAAATTCTGGAAACGGTACACGTACCTGAGTAAATCAAAAGGCTCTGTGTTCACCCGAATTTTCAAATTATCTGTCATACCTCGGGAATACCTTTGGGGTTAGAGTTAATCAAAAAGTGTTAGGTGGGGGCCAAAGGTTAAGTGAATTCAAAATTTTTACTTTATAAAAGGGACAGACAAGAGGAGGGACATATAGGGACATTTATAGGGAAGGGACAGAGCTAAATAAAAAAAAATACGTGTATATCCATGGTTTTCGAAACAGCGTATCTCCAATATCTTCAGAACTGCTTGGAGAACGAAGTTGAAACCTGTAGGAGCTTTTGAGGAAAATTGCCTAACCTGATCGGGGATTGTGGGGAAAGGGGGCTTCTAATCTTGTGTTGGGGGAGGAGTAAAGTATTAATTGGTTTTCTCAGATCAATAGAAACATTATTGTGCCATGAGCTAATATGGAACTTTTAATCTATGTACAGTTAAGCAGCAAAGTAAATTAAAAGACACTAACTGTTGCCAGGTATTATATTGACGTATCTGGAATATCTCAGCAATCTACAATCCTATTAGGAGCATAAATGGATTTTAAACTATAGCCAGTGGAGAGGGTAGAGCTAAATCAAAAGGAACTCTATGCATCCAGGAAAAGAGTAGGAAGAGTGAATGAGTTTGGTTTATGACGAAAGATTGTGTGATGCTGCTCAAGCCACAGTAGTGGCTTAATAAGTCGTCAGACGTTCTTACCATTTTCCACGTTTGGTTGATAATGCTATTAAAAAATATGGTAAGTGCCAGTTAAGTATGATGTAATTATTAGCTGTTGAAAATAAAACCCATCTCATCGCCGTATAACCAACATCTTGTGACAGGTCAGGGGATGGATTCAAAACTTTCTGGTAGCGACGAAGACTAAAAAGGGAGGGACGAGGGGACTTCAATTATTGCTTCTTTTTTTTGGGGGGGGGGGAGAGATAACGTCTAAGAATCTTATGTCTTCAATCCACCTAAACGCCTTTACGCGGTAAACACCTTTACTAATTAGAATTTATTTACATCTTGGCTGTGAGGTAAATAAAAAAACACCGTGTGGTACGGGGTTACAAAAAAAGAAAATATCGAATGTCTTTCGAATGACGTAAGGTATCAAGTTGAAATTTTCAAAGGGCGCTAGGTCATTAGAGGGTGCAGTGTCAAAGCTGTATGTTTCCGATCCACATAAAAGTTTTAGATATAATAGCATCAGCTGAACTTTAATCATATTCAAGGTGAAAAATAATCATAAGATATTGCATTAACTGGGCTATCAAAATAGTTTTGATTTAAAAATTTCAGGGAATATTTGAGGAGGGCAAGGGAACTTTGATCATTATGTTTAAGGAGATGAATAAGATTGACGAAACATTTTTGTCCCCTAAATATTGATTTATAAAACAGGACCAATTCTTTTCTCTTTGAAGCTAGAGACTTATACCCGTAAGCTTTTGGGTTATGAAAACTCTTATGCATAGAGCAAACTTGAAAAAGACTGTTTAGTCCAAAAATTGGCCTACAAAACATTATTTGATCGGCAAGTCATCGTATACTTAAAAAACCTATGTAATACAACAAGACAGAACTCTTTTTAACAAATAGCCCTGACTTGTATTTATTTGACCAAACTAACAATTACAACAAATACAACCTAGAACGATTATTTTAATAAATTGTTGGGACAACATATGTCTATGGGGGTCCGGATGGCTCGAGGTCTAAAGAAGATCAAAAATTACGCAGACTTAATACCCAAATGAACAATATTCTCAACACCATCCATCCAAAACTCTACGATAAAATTATCATTAAAAATGTTTCTACAAAAGTTTCTTTTGTTCAGAAATTTCGACTGAATACATACCTTTTTTCTAAAATTTAAATTACAGTCCAACATTTTAGTTCTTAAGCAGAAAAACTGAATGAACTTTACAAACCTTCTTAATATTAACTAAAACTATGTCAGTTTAAATCGAAAAGAAGCTCATGTTAAAAACAAAAGTCTTTAAAAAAATGAATGCTTCACAGAAAAGTAATGAGCCATGCTTAAACGCAAGGAGAGTGAAAGTAAATGAAATCCGATGTTCTCGTTCCTTTTCTCAGTAGCAAAGGAGATTAAGTCCCAGCAAAATGGCTATTTCATCCCTTTTGTTGAACAAGACGAAAATTTTGGCTTAAGAGACTAAAACTAGGATTTAATGACAAGGAGGTATCAAAGGAGGCTGTTTACACAGCTTTCCAGTTACAGAGAAAATATCCCTAAGGAATGGCGCATTTGCCCCTTAAATATATCTAAAGTCCATTCAAAATAATTGGTTGTTATATACTATGTTTGTATTATATGTATTATAGTCTGTACACATTATGTGGTCTCTATTATGTACTCCCCAGCAGCTACTTGTGCCCTACTTGTGCCTTCGGTCACCCCTTCACCCCATATATCATCTGATAAAACTTGCAAGGCCACAATTTCGGTCCAGAAACGTTGAAGAAGTAAAAACAAATCTTTAGATTTTTTTCTTTAGAATATTATGTCATGGATGACATAATATTTGCAACCCAGGTACAAGAGCCTTAATTAGTTATATTTTTAAACAGAGGCTTCGTGTATATATGTTACCATGAATTTCCGAAATCTGGTTAATGTCGACATCCACCGTTGAATATCCAAAATTCCTTTTTCTCTGCTTGGATTCAACTAGCTTTGTGAGCCAGCTTTTTCAGTCTTATGCAAGCTATGATGGTAAAAGTTAAAGTTAGGTTAGATTATGTTAGGTTAGGTTAAATTTGGTTATACATATCAGAAATGAGTTGAATTCCTAATTTAAGCTAACCCAACCTAACCTAGCCTGTCATCATCAAACCTTACATTAAATTGAAAAAGTTGACTGGCAACGCTGACCAAATCCAAGGAGAAAAAAAAGTATTTCGGATAATCACGAATTTCGAATATTCACGGTAAGATATCATAGGTAGCGCAATAGCGCTGCCTAACAAAGAACGATGCTGGCAGAATGTATTTATTTTGCTTTCTTTCGTTCTTTTAGACCAGGGCACCTTGTTTCGAAGAAGTTGTCGTAGAAACTTCGACAAGGGCTCATCTGATTGGAAATTGGAAGGGCTTGCGCCCTTTTTAATAGCCGAAAGTGATTGGAAGGCAACTAACACACCTTCTACGCCACAGTTTATAAAATTATCCAGTAAGTTTATCGCAGATCATTTCTGGTCTTCGTTCTTGGTGCGAACCAAAAGCTCCCCCCACTTATTTCTGCATTAGCGGGAATGCGGGTTAGTCTGTTTCCGATTGTTTCCATGCACTTTGTTGGAAACAATCGGAAACAGACTAACCCGCATTCCCGCTAATCTGACTCCGCTTATGTTTATATCTGCAAAAACGTTCTCCGGAGCACTCGCACCCGGTCCGGGTTTTTATAATGGGTGAGATAGAGAATGATCATACTGGATAATTATATGAACTGTGTTCGCCAAACAACGCCCACCAGTTCCCCAAACACATCCAATCAAAATTTTGAGATAGCCATTCCGTTCAACGTAGTTAAAAGTTCTGTAAATTAGGTCTTTGAGGATGACAACCTCCCCCCCCCTCCCACAGCTTTCAGGGCAAGGGTTGTAAGTTATGCCCTGGGGGCATCTAAGGTTTTTATAGAAAGCGTTGTCGTAGAAACTTCAAAAAGGGCTCTTTCGATTGGAAATTGAAAGAGCTAGTGCCCTTTTAATAGTCAAAAGTGATTGGAGGGCCACTAACCTCTCTCTCACGCCCACCATTTCCCCAAACACATACAATCAAAACTTTGAGATAGACATTTTGTTTAACATAATTGAAAAGTCCGAAAATTATGTCTTTGAGGATGACACTCCCCCTACACCCCTCAGGGCAAGGGCTGTAAGTTATGCCCTGGGGGCATATAAGGTTTTTATAGAAAGTGTTGTCGTAAAAATTTTAAAAAGGGCTCTTTTGATTGGAAATTGAAAGGGATAGCGCCCTTTTTAATAGTCGAAAGTGATTGGAGGGCAACTAACCCCCTTCTCACGCCCACCATTTCCCCAAACACATCCAAACAAAAATGAGATAGCCATTTTCTTCAACGTAGTTGAAGGTTCTGGAAATTATGTCTTTGTGGATGACAATCCCCCCACACCCCTTGTGATTTATGCCCTGGGGGCATATAAGGTTTTATAGATAGCGTTGTCGTAGTCGCAAAAATCTTACTAATACATAAACGAGTTGAACTAATAAAATTTTTTTTACCGGTGACTATTTACCCCAATGACTAAACCAGCCACTAAAGAGGGGGAGTTTCTTTTTAAGGATGTTCCAAAGGTTTCCTTCTGTCTAGATAACTGGAAAAATAGTGGTTTGGGTGTTTTTTTCTTGTTTACACCCTTTCCCCCCAACAATAATCCTACGATGCCCTTCTAATGGCCTAATATGTGTGACTCCGTAATTGACGTCAAAAGCAAATTCCATTAATTAAGTTGAGGTTCTAACCTAATTTTGCCGCTTCCACACGTTATTGACCTTCATAAGGCAAAATTAACGGAACCTTTTTAACTCGGGATTTTTTTGAACGGGTATTTCTTCAAGAAGGGTATTCCCGTCATTTCAAAATACAATTTACCCTTTAAATGAGACTATCACCCTTGTATAAGGAAATGTACTTCGTCTGTATTTTTTCTGGAGTTAAGCACAGTCACCCCGCCTGGTATCGAAAGCTCTTGAGACTGATATTAACCATATTGCATAGTCTGTTGGATGTTGCCATCTGCTCCCTTTAAAGCAGCTTACGACTTGAAAAGGTATAAAGAAGTGGTAGAGTTTGAATCATTTCTCCCATATCTTGAAAAGCATGTTTCCTTTTTGTCCGGGGTTATGAAAGCACTTTTAGTTATAATTTAAATCAGTACAATTTTTTCCCTTTATCTTTTTTAAGTGGAGGCAAGAACTCCCTATTTAAGGTCGTTGCATTTGAATAGTGAAGTATTGTTCAGGCATCTACGTATTTGTCTTCAGGTTTGCTTCTAAAAAGGGTGGACTGGGATTTATTCTTCTCTTTTTCTTTCTTTCTCTTTTCTCCCTGCTTTCTCTTTATTCTGTTTTTTATTCTTTAATTACTTACTCAGTCTTTAAACTATTTGGACCGTTGTGTCCCTAACGCCTAGTTGTATCACCTTTTTTTTTATTACACCACTGTAAAAGGGACTTTTCAATTTCCTGAACCATCTCACACATCCGTGGTATGCGTATACATAAGGATGTGTATTTACACCGTCTCATATACTCATAGGTTGGTGTTGCTACTGGTATTCTAGGTTGGAAGGGTGAGGCTTAGAAGGCCTCTAAATTAGCAATTATATTGCCCCATCATATTGGGTGATCCCATTCATAAATTACACAAATTATGTGTCTCTTGTTTCAGTATATATTTGATTATATCAAAATCAACTGGTCCCCCAAAGCCCCAATCCACACTCTAAGTACTACAGCTACTCATTCTTTTCTTTCTTCCTTTTTATGCAGCTGCCCCCTCGTTATCGTTTGATAACACCGGATATCATACAATACTTTTACATTTATTGAACGATAAATTCAAAACATATTAGATAATTTAGTTTTACGAATCTGTTGGAATTCCTTCACTTTAAATTAAACTAACAGGAAAAAGAACAGCCCCATCTAAAGACAATACTACTGTTGAGTTAGGGATTACTTTAGGAATATAGTTAGATGTATTGTAGACGATCTAGAGAACTTTGATCTTCATTTTTGAAGATCGGAATGACACGATTGAGGAAATATGTCATCTCTGTCCCCCAGCAACGATTCTTGTATATTTGCACCATGTGTGTGGCGAGTGGATAGCAATAAACACAATTGTTCTAAACTGAAGCATCTTAGTAAAATGATAAGAATTAAAAGAGACTCGTCTATAGTCTGTTACTTACTAGGATCACTAAACCTTTTTTGGTGTCTGAATACTAGTCCATAAAAAGGAAAATAGAGAGAAATTTTTTTAGGTTTGGCTGCTGCTGCAAACCATAGGTCAAAGAACTCTGAGTTGTATTTCAAGCGTAGTGTGTATCTGGGGCAATGAAGTAGCGAATTGGCTATAAAAAAAAAATGATGATATAGCTTTTTTAAGCAAAAGAAGGGCGGGCATTGACTCTAAACGTAAGTACCGCTTAATTCAGTACGTTGACTTGACTATAAAAAATCATCAATGGAGGCATGATAACTCATTAAACTAAAATAATAAGATTGGTGTAAAAAAAAATCTAGAACAAGTCTATGTACCGACAATTATATTATCTGGCAGCAATAATAATACCTGTTTAATGGTGGAAAACTAGAAGCAGAGGCTTTACGATGGACTTAACCGTCTAGACTGGAAGTTGGGTAGCATTAGCCGGTACAAGCTTTAAATATAACACAAATACTATAAATACATATGAATTAAAGATCTGCATTCTTTTTAGTGACGGATGAATGAACTGATGTGTCGAATGTGTTGGTGGATGCAATATTGTCAGAAGCCTCAAATGATTATGAATTAATGACCGTGGTAGTACCTAATTTCATTCAATATGTTCTAAAAAAGATAGATATAACAAACGTGGGAACTTGGAAAAACAGATTAGTTCAATACAATTTTGTTTATATCTAAAAAAACAAAGTTAGTCCCAAGAAAATTATAGGTCTATAATGACATTTGATCTACTTCATGCCCTTAGCCATTTACCAGCATAATAAAAATCATATAGGTCATATGCTCTTTTCTATCCTACTGACAAGGCCATATCCAGTGGGGGGGGCTAAGGTTTTGAAACCCCCCACCCCAAAAAAAGCGTCCGACCCGTAAAAACATAGCAAAATGCATATAAAAAAGTTGGATGTGTATTTTAAGCTTTTTGTAAACTCCCCCCCCCAACTAAAAACACCCCCCTCGAAAAATATACTATACACCATTGCCTGTTGACAAACAGTTTTTCTACCCAGAAAAAATGGATTGCAGGAAATATTAAGATCATGTGACTTCAGGATTATAAGTGTATTATCCTTTCTTTGTTTTGCTTATTTAAAGAGATAACATCATTAAATATCTTCTTCAGTTCAGTACTTGAACACGCGAGGTCCATTGGTTCATTTACGTCTCCCAATCAGGCAATTATGCAGAATATATTTTAAGGGGGAGGGGGTCAATACCTGATAATTTTAATAAGAATGCCCCAGAAATTTATAAAAATTTAGTATTTCAGGAGATTCTGTACACTGAAGATCACCCATTCGTGCGCGCATGCTTGGGGTCTCGCTTCTTGGATTATTTATAGTTATTCATCATTCGACACTTAAGCTATAACAGAGATAGTATTAGTCTAGCTATGTTAAAAAGTAAAAATACTAAATGCACACTAAAAACATAAAAAGTGAATAGTAAAAAAAGAAGAATTATCATATTAGGAATATACCATTGCATACATTCGTAGAGGAGATCTTTGATACGCTACTGATGTCCCAAGATCCTCACGAATTTTACCAATAATTGTCAAGAGTATCCAATTCATTTGTTTTTTCCTGTTTTCTAGATACATTCCTCCCCCAATATATTGTGGTTCTTCTGCCTGCCGAAATGAATCCCTGTTTAAGGGTTAAATAAAAACCCCTGTGTAAAATAAAAAATATTGTAATTGGATAAAAAAGAGTAGTACTGTAGTTTTCTTTTAACCGTTCTTAGCTCTTATTCCCTTAGTAGTATTTGAATTATTAATTGAAAGCCTTCACTAAAAAAAAATAGCGGCTGAGTGAATATTGTCTGTAATTAATTGAAAAAAATAACCTTCTGAAAAATAATTTTTTCAAATAAAAGTAAAGGATATTTTAAACTTAAGCTCAGCATATAAAAATACATTTTAAAATTAAAACTCAAAACGACCAGAAATTACTATTAAAGAATAAATGAAACCCAAAACGAACAGAAATTAAATAAACAATCATAGCAAAAACATACAACAAGTAGTAATATAAATGATTAAATAGATCTTAAAGCGAGTAATGCTTAGATTGAATATGAATATAAACCTTAAAACGAAAAAAAATATTTTCCTATTGAAGAATAAATGAAACTTAAAACGAACAGAAATTAAATAAGCAATCAATGCAAACAAACATACAATAGATATTAAATTAAAATATAAATTTTAAAACGAGTGAAACTTAAACTGAATATGCAAATCAAGCTTGAAAAGAACAAAAATCAGCCCAAACAAGAGTTTGGGTATGACCTCCTTCTCTCACTGTAAAACAGTTCGTGGTAACGAACTGTAAGTAAGGAGCGACCCGGCTCAATGGTAACCGAAACTGTAGAAAACGGAATTTTGATACCAGTAGATAATTCAAAAGAATCAGATTTTAATGCTGATTTCAAATATATAAGTTTCATCAAGTTTACAGATACCTATCAAAAGTTACGCGCCTGAGAAAATTTGGCTGATTTTCGAAAAAAGGGGAAAAGACCCCCTAAAAGTTATAGAACCCTAATGAAAATCACACCATCATACTCAGCGTATCAGAGAACCCTACTGCGGATGTTTCAAGCTCCTATCTACAAAAATGCGGAATTTTGCATTTTTTGCCAGAAGAAAGATCACGGATGCGTGTTTATTTGTTTGTTTGTTTGTTTGTGTGTGTTTTTTTTTTTCCCCCAGGGGTGATCGTATTGACCCAGTGGTCCTAGAATAACGCGGAATGGCTCTTTCAAACAGAAATTAAAAGTTCTAGTATCCTTATTGAATGACCAAAAAATTGAAGAGTAAATACGCACCCTCCGACGCTCACTTTTTCCCCAATGTAACCCGATCAAAATTTTGAGATAGCCATTTTGTTCGGCATGGTCGAAAATATGATAAGTATGTATTTTAGGATGACTTAATCCCCCCAAGTCCCCAGGGGGAGGGCTAAAAGTTATGAACTTTACCCAATGTTAACATATAGGTATTGGTTATTGGGAAGTATACAGACGTTTTCAGAGGGGATTTTTTCTGGTAGTGGGGGGGAGTGGGTCAGGGGTTATTTGGGAGGGTCTTAACACGAAGGAAGTTTTCATGGGAGAAGGGACATTGCTATGAAGGGGGTGCCGGATTTCCCAGCATTATTTAAAAAATGTTTGTCTGATTCGTAAGAACGTAACAAAAATGGAAATAAACAAATTTCTTATGCATTTTCCGATGTTTTTTTTACCACCCCCTAAAAACTTTTGTAACCCCCCCCCCCTAAAAAAATCCTGGATGTGGCCCTGGCAGCTGGATAAATAGATAATTAAACTATGATTTCTGTAGAGTGGTGTCAATTTGTGAAATTAAACGGGGAGAGGGTTATCAGAGGCTATCAGAAAAACTTTTATAATAAAAACTCTTATTTTATAAAATTCATACAAATTCTGTTAATATGACGTTCATGTTTCCTTCTATATTTATACAGAATATTAAATATCTAAAGATAATATATTAACCCAGCTATTAAAGGAAGGAGAGAGCTGGTTTTTTACCCTAGAAAATACCCCCCCCTCCCGGAAAACTGTTGGGAGAAAAATTTTGGGAAGAATTTTTTTTTCAATTTTTTTTTCATACAGAACTGGCTTTTTATAGGGGGAAGGGCGTAGTTCCTTGTGTGCTTTTTTTACGTCAAGCTATTGATTATCATTCTGAAATAAATTTTCTAGACTTTTATTGATTACTAGCCTAGATGCCAAAAATTCATAGACTAAGTTAGCTCAATTCGGTTATTTTTACTTTTTGTTACTATAGTGATTATATTTAAATTTGTTTTGCCTGTTGAGTGAACTATTATATAATGTCACGAGAACAAATTGAATTTTCCATATAATCTAAGGAAACTAGCTCAATTTCAAAGTTGCATAGCACTAAAAAATACCAGGTATGTTTTAGGAGGTAGCAGGTAGGTTTGCTCTCCATAAGTTATTCTTAATCAACGTTTGTATTATTATCACAATTCAATACAACAGTAGTAAATATTCAAGACAAAAAAGAAGGGTCATTCGAATTTCAATTTATTGTGGGTTTTATTAGTATAAAGTAAGCAAATTAAGTCACATTTAAGTTTTGTGTTAGCTTTAAGGGGATGGGGGGGGGGGCGGTTGGCAGTATATACAAAGACATATACATATCAAATTTTTCCATAATCACATCCAATATTTTACGGGTTTTGCTATTCGATGATCTTGGTTCCCAAACATGATACAAAAGCAACAAAATTCTTATTTCATTTTTATCAGAGAATCTTTTGATGTTTATATTTTATGTTTATATTATGTTTATATTTGATGTTTATATTATGTTTATATTCGCTTTTAGAACCAAACACAATTATGACCTTTTGGTAACTCTAAATATGGCACCAAGAATTGCCATTTCCGAGCAGTATGGTATTTCAGGAAGATATTATACACTACTATACAGGGTTGCCACCGTCAGTAGGATTTTACTAGATCTAGTAAAAAAAAAAAAAAAATGTAGACGCATTTCTGTTTTCAGTGCCTAAACATGTATTGTTTTGTAAAGTATGGATAATAAACTTTCTGCAGTAAACTGAAAGTTTTTCGTAACTGTCGAGATTATGTGCAGTATCCTCTGGAGCTCTCTTATCTCCCCTAGATCGGTGATGATTAGAAATTATATAAAAAAATAAGTTTTCAATTGAAATCAAGGAGATATATTCAAACTTAAAACGAACAGAAATTATTTCGTGTAAATAAAAAGATCATATAAGTGTTGTTTCTACATTACATCATAATAAAAAACTAGCAAAGAGCATGGTTGCAGCGGTAGCTGCAACCTAGAACAGTACCATTGCAATAATTATGGTCAAAAGCCCTTAACTTGAGGCTTATAAGATCCCCTCACATATACTCCCCATCCAGACCCTCTTAGTAAGTTCCATAAACCAACTAGTCATATTACAACTAAAAGATTATTACGAAAGCAAATTAACTAAAACTAAAAACTTTTCAACTAAATATCTACCAAAAATTAAGCTTGATTGATCAACAGTTTTCAATTGAACCTTTAAACTTCACTCTGTGATGAAGCCTGCGTGCTAGATCTAACGGCGGTAATTAAGGGGAAAGGACGTCCTTGCCCCCTTAGTTTTTGCTCTTGCCTAGGTTTTGAAAAACACCTTTTTTTTTAGTTATTTCATTAGAAAGGCCCTTTTTTCATTTGAAAAAAATGGGTGGAAAAACGGAAAGTGCACTTTATGGGAATGTGCAATCAAGTCAAATTTATAAAAAAGTAATCAGACATAAATATAAGCTTAAAATGCGCCGTTAAATAGGTCCATAAGTTTTCAACTTTGACTTTATTCAATATAAACACTCAAATAAAACACAACTCCAGGGACTGATCAATGATCCCTCGGGCCTAAATATAGTCCCTGGATAACTCGAATATTCATACAAATACTATCACTAATTATTGAAATAACAACAAATTGAAAAACAAGCAAACTTTGAAAAAAAAGAAGACTGATCAATTATCTCTAGGGTCTAAATGTAATCCCTGGAGAACTCGAATATTCATAAAAGTACTATCACTAATTATTGACAAGCAACAAAATGACAAACAAACAAACTTTGAAAAAAAAACACACAACGAAAAAAGGAACTGTGTACTGCATAAAAAAGAGAGAATCCTCCTAAAAACTATTTATTTGTACTAGTAGAAAGAAGATGTTTCTTATAATTATATTTAAATGACGGAACTGAAACAGAATCTTTTATCTCCAGCGGAATATTGTGCCATAATTTCACTCCAACGTATTTGATAGAAAAAGCTGCTCTTTGCGTGTGACAAATATCCGAGATAAGAGAAAAATGTGTAGATGACGACGTTGGATAAGCATGATAATATGACGATAAATGAAAAAGGACAAGTTGTGTTAGTCCTGGGGATGCTAGACTATTCAAGTATTTATACATGAAAACAGCAGTTTGGAGCTGACAAATTTGTCTCATTGTTAGCAACTGGGATTTAAGAAAAGCTTCTTTAGTATTAAATCTATTCAAATAAATTGACTTTACAGTACAACTTTTTATGTTTGAATTCTCTTTAAATTATAACAAAAAGAATTAGCCCAAACGTAACAACTATAATGCATATAAGGATAAACAAGAGTAAAATAAAGGGTTCGCAAAACTTTTTGCGGAAGGAAATTTTTAAGTCTATACACAATCCCAGCTCCTCTTGCAATATTTATAGATATTGAATTTATATGTTGTTTCCATGACAATAATTCATCAATGATTACACATAAATATTTAAATTTTGAAACCCTATATATTAAATATCTATATATTAAATAACAAAAAGAATTAGCCCAAACGTAACAACTATAATGCATATAAGGATAAACAAGAGTAAAATAAAGGGTTCGCAAAACTTTTAGCAGAAGGAAATTTTTAAGTCTATACAAAATCCCAGCTCCTCTTGCAATTTTTATAGATAATGAATTTACATGTTCTTTCCATGACAATAATTCATCAATGATTACAATATACAAATTTGAAACCCGTATATTAAATATCATATATTAAATAACAAAATCGTTCATCAAGGATTACACATAAATATTTAAATTTTAGAAACCCTATATATTAAATATCTATATATTAAATAACAAAGAGAATTAGCTCAAGTCGTAACAACTATAATGCATATAAGGATAAACAAGAGTAAAATAAAGGGTTCGCAAAACTCTTTGCGGAAGGAAATTTTAAGTCTATACAAAATTCCAGCTCCTCTTGTAATTTTTATAGACAATGTATTTACATGTTCTTTCCATGACAATAATTCATCAATAATTACACATAAATATTTAAATTTTGAAACCCTATATATTAAATATCCATCAGCTGTTAAAGATAGTTCAGTGTTTACCTTTTTAATAGTAGAAAAAATCATGTAATTTGTTTTTTAATATTAATCAATAAACTGTTATTCCTCGTGTATTTTATTAGATCATTCAACGCGCTCTCCATGGTCTTAAAAAGGGTTTCAACACTTAAAGCTCGGAATAATAAAACTGTATCATCTGCGAATGATATTGTCCAACAATCTTTCGTAGAATTTCCTATATCCGCGGTATAAATGAGGTAAAGGAGTGGCCCTAAAATCGACCCCTGTGGAATTCCGCAAGTTATTAGGTGCTCTCGTGATCTTTTTGGTCCAACTATAACGACCTGTGACCTATCTGATAGGTATGACTCAATCCAACTAACAATCCACGGTGGAAATTTATAATTCTTTAATTTTCTAACTAAAAGATTATGGTTTACTGTATCAAATGCTTTCGACAGGTCAATGAATAAAGCTGAGGCATAAAAACCCGTATCTAGAAGATCTTTCACTTTACAAATAAAATTGGTATTAGCGTTATCCGTCGAATGCCCCTTCCAAAATCCATATTTGTTAGGTTGTATTATTTCAATTTCCTCCGCAATTTCACTTATTTTATCATGTATAATTTTTTCAAAATCTTCATAGTAATAGGCAAAACTTAGATAAGGGGGTAATTATTTATCTCTCCCTTATTTCCATTCTCATACAAAGGTATAATACGGCTTTTCTTTAGACCTTTTGGAACAATTCCTTTTTGAAAAGACAAATTGATTAAAAAAATCAAAATATGAGATATCACAGGCAAAACATGTTTTAGAACCCGTTTCGGCATGTGATCAATTCCAGGAGCCTCTGATGGTCCCAAAGAATTTCCTATCTTCTCCAAATCATTTGTGGAAACCGGTTCAAAAACAAAAATGCTTCCATCATTATCAAAATTTGAAGAAATTTTACTTCTGTCTTCTATGTCAATATCATTATCAAATAGTGATGAAATATTTTGACTAATTTCAGTATAAAATTTACAAAAACTATCAGCTATAGATTGATAATTTCCTATTCTTTCCCCATTCGGGTTATCTATCTCCTTAGGGATCTCATTATCTTTATGTTCATTTGGCCTCAAAATTCGATTAATAATTTTCCATGTTAAAGATACATCATTCTTCGCAAGTTCAAAAACATTAAAAAGATCATTATTCTTAGTATCTCGTTTTTTCTTATTAACAACATTTTGATAATTAGCATAAATATCTCGATTTTTATTTGATGGTTTTTTCGACATTATACTGTAAAGCTTGTTTCTTAATTTTATCGTGTTTTGTAATTCCTATGTTAACCACGGAGGTTCAAAATTATTTTTCTTTCTCGAACTGAAACTAAGGAATGACATTGAAACTTAAAATGAACAGAAACTATTCTGTATAAATAAAAAAGATCATGGCAGCGTTGTTTCTACATTAAATTTTTATCAAAAACGAACAAAGATCAATTCCAAAAAACAAAGTTTTTCCGATGGAAGTAAAGAGCGAAGTTGAAACTTAAAACGAGCAAAAAATATTACTTCACAGCCTTTCTAACATATATCAATAAAACTAGTACAAATAAATCAACTAATTATGTTTCCCTATGTTTCTAGGCATACTAGCCTTTTAATACTAGCGTTTTACTGAAAACACAAAATAATATAAGAGTTTTTGGTATAGTAAAAGCATAACAATTAAGGACACTTTTAACTGGAATAAAATAAAGTATTTTAGGATGGTTACTTTATTTTACTTTCGTTTAATTTGATATCACCTCTGCACAATGACTCAGTTCAATCACGGGCTCTCGTTTTGGTTCTGAAAAAGACATTTCATGATTAGTTTGTATACAAGTTCGAAGTAAAGCCATCTTTATAGTAATAGGACTATAGACTAGCTTTAGAATTTGTATCATAGCTTGAAATTCACTGTTGTATGGAGAGAAATAACCGGATTTCCAGAGTTCATATTATATCTTATTTGATCTTCATTTCCAAGTAATACTTAAACATATTTCTTACAATTTAAGGTAGTATATAACTCACTATTGGTATTATAGCTGGCGAGACCAAAATGCTACCTGACAGATCAATCCAATATTTCTGTATTCTGAAAGTTACTGATGTCACGACTGGTGTAAGACTATAAAAAACTTTAAAGATTAATCTGTTTTTGTCAGGCTACAAACTCACCTTTGACTCCCAAATCAATATTCCTGTTTTTTATACTTTTGTGTTTCCAGTAAAGTGCTAGTTTTCTATAATCCTAGAAACATAGGGAAACATAATTAGTTGGTTTATTTGTACTAGTTTTATTGACATATATTAGATAGCCTGCGAAGTAATAATTTTTGCTCGTTTTAAGTTTAAACTGCGCTATTTACTTCCCTCAAAAAAACTTTGTTTTTTGAAATTAATTTCACAGCCTAGAATCAACGTTTTTTAGTGAGTTTATGGCAGTGTAAACTAAGGAGAACTAGCCTAGAAACTTTGTATAGGGCTAGGCTACCTTCAATTTGGCAAGGAAAACAGTACTATTTGAGCAGGTAAGCAACAGTTTACATTTCCAAACCCATAGGCCTAATTGAAGACAACCTGATAAAATAGGCCTAGAGTTACCTTGTAGATTTTGAAGGCAGGCTATAAAATGAATTTTAGTGGCTTTTTACTAATACATTAATTCACCTGAGTTACGAGTGAGGATATGAAAATGACAGATAGGCCTAGGCTATTACCTATGAAAAAAAGATCATCCTAGGCTATGAGTAAATAGTAGCCTTATAGGCTACATAGGAGAACTATTTGAAGGAAACACTAGAAATTTCTAGATACTACTTTAGAACTGATAAATGCATACATAAATACATACACAATTATTACTCACATACATATATATATATATATATATATATATATATATATATATATATATATATATATATATATATATATATATATATATATATATATATATATATATATATGTATTTATATATGTATATATATATATATATATATATATATATATATATATATATATATATATATATATATATATATATATATATATATATATATATATATATATATATATATATATATATATATATATATATATATATATATATATATATATATATATATATATATATATATATATATATATATATATATATATATATATATATATATATATATATTGTGTGTGTGTGTGTGTGTGTGTGTGTGTGATATATATATATATATATATTGTATGTGAGTAATAATTGTGTATGTATTTATGTATGCATTTATCAGTTCTAAAGTAGTATCTAGAAATTTCTAGTGTTTCCTTCAAATAGCTCTAAGTAGCCTATAAGGCTACTATTTACTCATAGCCTAGGTTATCTTTTTTTCATAGGTAATAGCCTAGGCCTATCTGTCATTTTCATATCCTCACTCGTAACTCAGGTGAATTAATGTATTAGTAAAAAGCCACTAAAATTCATTTTATAGCCTGCCTTCAAAATCTACAAAGTAACTCTAGGCCTGTTTTATCAGGTTGTCTGCAATTAGGCCTATGAGTTTGAAAATGTAAGCTGTGGCTTACCTGCTCAAATGGCACTGTTTTCCTTGCCAAATTGAAGGTAGCATAGGCCAATACAAAGTTTCTAGGCTAGTTCTCTTTAGTTCACACTGCCATAAACTCACTAAAAAACGTTGATTCTAGGCTGTGAAATTAATTTCAAAAAACAAAGTTTTTCCGAGGGAAGTAAAGAGCGAAGTTGAAACTTAAAACGAACAAAAATTATTACTTCACAGCCTATCTAACATATATTAATAAAACTAGTACAAACAAACCGTCAAATTATGTTTTCATATTTTTCTATGATTATAGAAAGCTAGCACTTTACTGAAAACACAAAAGTATAAAAAACAGGAATATTGATTTGGGAGTCAAAGGTGAGTTTGTAGCCTGACAAAAACAGATTAATCTTTAAAGTTTTTTATAGTCTTACACCAGTCGTGACATCAGTAACTTTCAGAATACAGAAATATTGGATTGATCTGTCAGGTAGCATTTTGGTCTCGCCAGCTATAATACCAATAGTGAGTTATATACTACCTTAAATTGTAAGAAATATGCTTAAGTATTACTTGAAATGAAAATCAAATAAGATATAATATGAACTCTGGAAATCCGGTTATTTCTCTCTATACAACAGTGAATTTCTAGCTATGATACAAATTCTAAAGCTAGTCTATAGTCCTAATATTATTAAGATGGCTTTATCTCGAACTTGTCTACAAAGTAATCATGACATGTCCTTTTCAGAACCAAAACGAGACCCAGTCATTGAACTGAGCCATTGTGCAGAAGTGATACCAAATTAAACGAAAGTAAAATAAAGCAACCATCATAAAATACTTTATTTTTATTCCGTAAAAAGTGTCCTTAATTGTTATGCTTTTACTATACCAAAACTCTTATATTATTTTGTGTTTTCAGTAAAACGCTAGTATTAAAAGGCTAGTATGCCTAGAAACATAGGGAAACATAATTAGTTGATTTATTTGTACTAGTTTTATTGATATATGTTAGAAAGGCTGTGAAGTAATATTTTTTGCTCGTTTTAAGTTTCAACTTCGCTCTTTACTTCCATCGGAAAAACTTTGTTTTTTGGAATTGATCTTTGTTCGTTTTTGATAAAAATTTAATGTAGAAACAACGACTGCCATGATCTTTTTTATTTATACGGAATAATGTATGTTCGTTTTAAGTTTTAATGTCATTCCTTAGTTTCAGTTCGAGAAAGAAAAATAATTTTAAACCTCCGTGGTTAACAAAGGAATTACAAAACATGATAAAATTAAGAAACAAGCTTTATAGTAGAATGTTGAAGAAACCGTCGAATGAAAATCGAGATATTTATGTTAATTATCAAAATGTTGTTAATAACAAAAAAGAAGATGCTAAGAAGAATTATTTTTTAATGTTTTTGAACTTGTGAAGAACGATGTATCCTCAACGTAGAAACTTATTAATCGAATTTTGAGGCCAAATAAACATAAAGATAATGAGACCCCTAAGAAGATAGTTAACCCGAACGGGGAAAGAATAGGAAATTATCAATCTATAGCTGATAGTTTTTGTAAATTTTATACTGAAATTAGTCAAAATATTTCATCACTATTTGATAATGATATTGACATAGAAGACAGAAGTAAAATTTCTTCAAATTTTGATAATGATGGAAGCATTTTTGTTTTTGAACCGGTTTCCACAAATGATTTGGAGAAGATAGTGAATTCTTTGGGACCATCAGAGGCTCCTGGAATTGATCACCTGTCGAAACGGGTTCTAAAACATGTTTTGCCTGTGATATCTCATATTTTGCTCCTTCTAATCAATTTCTCTTTTCAAAAAGGAATTGTTCCAAAAGATCTAAGGAACAGTCCTGCTATACCTTAGTACGAAAATGAAAATAAGGGACGGATAAATATCTCCCACCCTATCTAAATTTTGACTATTGTTATGAAGATTTTGAAAAAATTACACATGATAAAATGAGTGAAATTGCGGAGGAAATTGAAATAATACAACCTAGCGAATATTGATTTTGGAAGGGGCATTCGACAGGTCATGCTAGTACTCATTGTATTTGTTAAGTGAAATATTTTGTAGATAAGGGTTTTTATACCCCAGTTTTATTCGTTGACCTGTTGAAAGCGCTTCATACAGTAAACCATAATCTTTTAGTTAGAAAATTAAAGAATTATAAATTTCCACCGTGGAATGTTAGTTGGAGTGAATCATATCTATCAGAAGGGTTACAAGTCGTCATTGTTTGACAAAAAACATCAGAGAATCACCTATTAACGTTTGGAACTTCGCTAGAGCTGACTTTAGGGATTCTTTTCGACTTAACCTTAATTGCAGATATAGAAATTTGTATGAAAGATCGTTGGATAACATCCTTCGCAGATAATGCAGTTTTATTATTGCGAGCTTTAAGTGATGAAACTCTTTTTTAAACTACTAAGAGTGCATTGAATGATCTAACAAATATATACGAGGAATAACCGTTTATTGATTAATATTAAAAAAACGAATTATATAATTGTTTTACTAATACATATGTGTATACCGAACGATATTTAACAGTTGAAGGGCGCCTGATATGTATGGTCTCGAAATCGAAATATTGATTTAGAGCTATTGATTGATTATTGCTATGGAAAGAAAATATAAATACCATGTCTATAAAAATTACAAAAGGAGCTGGAATTTCGTATAGACTGAAAAACTTCATTCCGCAAAAAGTTTTGCGAACCTTTTATTTTACTCTTGTTTATCCTTATATGCATTATAGTTGTTACGTTTGGGCTAATTCTTTTTGTTATTTAATATATAGATATTTAATATATAGGGTTTCAAAATTTAAATATTTATGTGTAATCCTTGATGAACGATTGTCATGGAAAGAACATGTAAATTCAATATCTATAAAAATTGCAAGTGGAGCTGGGATTTTGTATAGACTTAAAAATTTCCTTCCGCAAAAAGTTTTGCGAACCCTTTATTTTACTCTTGTTTATCCTTATATCCATTGTAGTTGTTACGTTTGGGCTAATTCTTTTTGTTATTTAATATATAGATATTTAATATATAGGGTTTCAAAATTTAAATATTTATGTGTAATCATTGATGAATTATTGTCATGGAAAGAAAATGTAAATTCCTTATCTATAAAAATTGAAAGAGGAGCTGGGATTTTGTATAGACTGAAAAACTTCCTTCTGCAAAAAGTTTTGCGAACCCTTTATTTTACTCTTGTTTATCCTTATATGCATTATAGTTGTTACGTTTGGGCTAATTCTTTTTATTATAATTTAAAGAGAATTCAAACAAAATAGAGCTATAAAGTCAATTTATTTTAATAGACTTAATACCAAAGAAGTTTTTCTTAAATCTCAGTCGCTAAAAGTGAGACAAATTTGTCAGCTCCAAACTGCTGTTTTCATATATAAATTCTTAAATAATCTAGCACCCCCAGGACTAACACAACTTGTACTTTTTCATTTATCAACATATTATCATGCTTATCCAAAGTCGTTATCTACACATTTTTCTCTTATCTTAGATTTGTGTCAGTCGCAAAGAGCAGCTTATTCTGTCAAATATGTTGGGGTAAAATTAAGGAACAATATTCCGCTGGAGATAAAGGATTCTGTTTCAGTTCCGTCATTTAAATATTATTATAAGAAACATCTTCTTTCTACTAGTACAAATAAATAGTTTTTAGGAGGATTCTCTATTTTTTATGTAGTGTACAGTTCCTTTTTTCGTTGTTTTTTTCGGAGTTTGTTTGTTTGTCATTTCGTTGCTTGTCAATAATTAGTGATAGTACTTGTATGAATATTCGAGTTCACCAGGAATTACATTTAGACCCTAGAGATCATTGATCAGTCTTTTTTTTCTTTTTTTTAAAAGTTTGTTTGTTTGTCAATTTGTTGTTTTTCAATAATTAGTGATAGTATTTGTATGAATATTCGAGTTCTCCAGGGACTACATTTAGGCCCGAGGGATCATTGATCAGTCCCTGGAGTTGTGTTTTATTTGAGTGTTTATATTGAATAAAGTCAAAGTTGAAAACTTATGGACCTATTTAACGGCGCATTTTAAGCTTATATTTATGTCTGATTACTTTTTTATAAATTTGACTTGATTGCACATTCCCATAAAGTGCACTTTCCGTTTTTCCACCCATTTTTTTCAAATGAAAAAAGGGCCTTTCTAATGAAATAACTAAAAAAAAAGGTGTTTTTCAAAACCTAGACAGGGGCAAAAACTAATGGGGCAAGGACGTCCCTTCCCCTAAATTACCACTGTTAGAGCTAGTACGCAGGCTTCATCACAGAGTGAAGTTTGAAGGTTCAATTCAAAACTGTTGATCAATCGAGCTTAATTTTTGGTAGATATATATTTAATAAGTTTTTAGTTTTAGTTAATTTGCTTTCATAATAATCTTTTACTTTTAATATGACTAGTTGGTTTATGGAACTTACTAAGAGGGTCTGGATGGGGAGTATATGTGAGGGGATCTTATAAGCCTCAAGTTAAGGGCTTTTGACCATAATTATTGCAATGGTACTGTTCTAGGTTGCAGCTACCGCTGCAACCATGCTCTTTGCTAGTTTTTTATTATGATGTAATGTAGAAACAACACTTATATGATCCTTTTATTTACACGAAATAATTTCTGTTCGTTTTAAGTTTGAATATATCTCCTTGATTTCAATTGAAAACTTATTTTTTTATATAATTTCTAATCATCACCGATCTAGGGGAAATAAGAGAGCCCCAACGGATACTACCCATAACCTAGACAGTTACGAACAACTTTCACTTTACTGCAGAAAGTTTATTATCCATACCATACAAAACAATGCAACTTTAGGCACAGAAAACAGAAATGCGTCTACATTTTTTTTTTTTTTACTAGATCTAGTAAAATCCTACCGACGGTGGCAACCCTGTATAGTAGTGTATAATATCTTCCTGAAATACCATACTGCTCGGAAATGGCAATTCTTGGTGCCATATTTAGAGTTACCAAAAGGTCATAATTGTGTTTGGTTCTAAAAGCGAATATAAACATAATATAAACATCAAATATAAACATAATATAAACATAAAATATAAACATCAAAAGATTCTCTGATAAAAATGAAATAAGAATTTTGTTGCTTTTGTATCATGTTTGGGAACCAAGATCATCGAATAGCAAAACCCGTAAAATATTGGATGTGATTATGGAAAAATTTGATATGTATATGTCTTTGTATATACTGCCAACCGCCCCCCCCCCCATCCCCTTAAAGCTAACACAAAACTTAAATGTGACTTAATTTGCTTACTTTATACTAATAAAACCCACAATAAATTGAAATTCGAATGACCCTTCTTTTTTGTCTTGAATATTTACTACTGTTGTATTGAATTGTGATAATAATACAAACGTTGATTAAGAATAACTTATGGAGAGCAAACCTACCTGCTACCTCCTAAAACATACCTGGTATTTTTTTAGTGCTATGCAACTTTGAAATTGAGCTAGTTTCCTTAGATTATATGGAAAATTCAATTTGTTCTCGTGACATTATATAATAGTTCACTCAACAGGCAAAACAAATTTAAATATAATCACTATAGTAACAAAAAGTAAAAATAACCGAATTGAGCTAACTTAGTCTATGAATTTTTGGCATCTAGGCTAGTAATCAATAAAAGTCTAGAAAATTTATTTCAGAATGATAATCAATAGCTTGACGTAAAAAAAGCACACAAGGAACTACGCCCTTCCCCCTATAAAAAGCCAGTTCTGTATGAAAAAAAAATTGAAAAAAAAATTCTTCCCAAAATTTTTCTCCCAACAGTTTTCCGGGAGGGGGGGGGGTATTTTCTAGGGGTAAAAAACCAGCTCTCTCCTTCCTTTAATAGCTGGGTTAATATATTATCTTTAGATATTTAATATTCTGTATAAATATAGAAGGAAACATGAACGTCATATTAACAGAATTTGTATGAATTTTATAAAATAAGAGTTTTTATTATAAAAGTTTTTCTGATAGCCTCTGATAACCCTCTCCCCCGTTTAATTTCACAAATTGACACCACTCTACAGAAATCATAGTTTAATTATCTATTTATCCAGCTGCCAGGGCCACATCCAGGATTTTTTTTAGGGGGGGGGTTACAAAAGTTTTTAGGGGGTGGTAAAAAAAACATCGGAAAATGCATAAGAAATTTGTTTATTTCCATTTTTGTTACGTTCTTACGAATCAGACAAACATTTTTTAAATAATGCTGGGAAATCCGGCACCCCCTTCATAGCAATGTCCCTTCTCCCATGAAAACTTCCTTCGTGTTAAGACCCTCCCAAATAACCCCTGACCCACACCCCCCCCCCCACTACCACAAAAAATCCCCTCTGAAAACGTCTGTATACTTCCCAATAACCAATACCTATATGTTAACATTGGGTAAAGTTCATAACTTTTAGCCCTCCCCCGGGGACTTGGGGGGATTAAGTCATCCTAAAATACATACTTATCATATTTTCGACCATGCCGAACAAAATGGCTATCTCAAAATTTTGATCGGGTGACTTTGGGAAAAAATTAGCGTGGGAGGGGGCGTAGTTGCCCTCCAATTTTTTTGGTCAGTTAAAAAGGTCACTAGAACTTTTAATTTCCGTTTGAATGAGCCCTCCCACGATATCCTAGGACCACTGGGTCAATACGATCACCCCTGGGGGAAAAAAAAAAACACACACAAACAAACAAACAAACAAATAAACACGCATCCGTGATCTTTCTTCTGGCAAAAAATGCAAAATTCCACATTTTTTAGATAGGAGCTTGAAACATCCGCAGTGGGGTTCTCTGATACGCTGAATATGATGGCGTGATTTTCATTAAGGTTCTATAATTTTTAGGGGGTCTTTTCCCCTTTTTTCGAAAATCAGCCAAATTTTCTCTGGGGCGTAACTTTTAATAGGTATCTGTAAACTTGATGAAACTTATATATTTGAAATCAGCATTAAAATCTGATTCTTTTGAATTATCTACTGGTATCAAAATTCCGTTTTCTACAGTTTCGGTTACCATTGAGCCGGGTCGCTCCTTACTTACAGTTCGTTACCACGAACTGTTTGACAGTGAGAGAAGGAGGTCATACCCAAACTCTTGTTTGTGGTGATTTTTGTTCTTTTCAAGCTTGATTTGCATATTCAATTTAAGTTTCACTCGTTTTAAAATTTATTTTTTAATTTACATTCATATCGATTGTATGTTTCTTTCCATTGATTTTTTATTTAATTTCTGTTCGTTTTAAGTTTCATTTATACCTCAATAGGAAAGTATTATTTTTCGTTTTAAGGTTGATATTCATATTCAATCTAAGCATTACTCGCTTTAAGATCTATTTATTCATTTATATTATTGCTTGATGTATGTTTTTGCCATGATTGTTTATTTAATTTCTGTTCGTTTTGGGTTTCATTTATTCTTTAATAGTAATTTCTGGTCGTGTTAAGTTTGAATTTTAACATGTATTTGTATCTGCTGAGATTAAGTTTAAAATGGCCTTTACTTTTCTTTGAAAAAATTATTTTTCAGAAGGTTATTTTTTTCAATTAATTACAGACAATATTCACTCAGCCGCTATTTTTTTTTAGTGAAGGCTTTCAATTAATAATTCAAATACTACTAAGGGAATAAGAGCTAAGAACGGTTAAAAGAAAACTACAGTACTACTCTTTTTTATCCAATTACAATATTTTTTATTTTACACAGGGGTTTTTATTTAACCCTTAAACAGGGATTCATTTCGGCAGGCAGAAGAACCACAATATATTGGGGGAGGAATGTATCTAGAAAACAGGAAAAAACAAATGAATTGGATACTCTTGACAATTATTGGTAAAATTCGTGAGGATCTTGGGACATCAGTAGCGTATCAAAGATCTCCTCTACGAATGTATGCAATGGTATATTCCTAATATGATAATTCTTCTTTTTTTTTACTATTCACTTTTTATGTTTTTAGTGTGCATTTAGTATTTTTACTTTTTAACATAGCTAGACTAATACTATCTCTGTTATAGCTTAAGTGTCGAATGATGAATAACTATAAATAATCCAAGAAGCGAGACCCCAAGCATGCGCGCACGAATGGGTGATCTTCAGTGTACAGAATCTCCTGAAATACTAAATTTTTATAAATTTCTGGGGCATTCTTATTAAAATTATCAGGTATTGACCCCCTCCCCCTTAAAATATATTCTGCATAATTGCCTGATTGGGAGACGTAAATGAACCAATGGACCTCGCGTGTTCAAGTACTGAACTGAAGAAGATATTTAATGATGTTATCTCTTTAAATAAGCAAAACAAAGAAAGGATAATACACTTATAATCCTGAAGTCACATGATCTTAATATTTCCTGCAATCCATTTTTTCTGGGTAGAAAAACTGTTTGTCAACAGGCAATGGTGTATAGTATATTTTTCGAGGGGGGTGTTTTTTAGTTGGGGGGGGGGAGTTTACAAAAAGCTTAAAATACACATCCAACTTTTTTATATGCATTTTGCTATGTTTTTACGGGTCGGACGCTTTTTTTGGGGTGGGGGGTTTCAAAACCTTAGCCCCCCCCCACTGGATATGGCCTTGTCAGTAGGATAGAAAAGAGCATATGACCTATATGATTTTTATTATGCTGGTAAATGGCTAAGGGCATGAAGTAGATCAAATGTCATTATAGACCTATAATTTTCTTGGGACTAACTTTGTTTTTTTAGATATAAACAAAATTGTATTGAACTAATCTGTTTTTCCAAGTTTCCACGTTTGTTATATCTATCTTTTTTAGAACATATTGAATGAAATTAGGTACTACCACGGTCATTAATTCATAATCATTTGAGGCTTCTGACAATATTGCATCCACCAACACATTCGACACATCAGTTCATTCATCCGTCACTAAAAAGAATGCAGATCTTTAATTCATATGTATTTATAGTATTTGTGTTATATTTAAAGCTTGTACCGGCTAATGCTACCCAACTTCCAGTCTAGACGGTTAAGTCCATCGTAAAGCCTCTGCTTCTAGTTTTCCACCATTAAACAGGTATTATTATTGCTGCCAGATAATATAATTGTCGGTACATAGACTTGTTCTAGATTTTTTTTTACACCAATCTTATTATTTTAGTTTAATGAGTTATCATGCCTCCATTGATGATTTTTTATAGTCAAGTCAACGTACTGAATTAAGCGGTACTTACGTTTAGAGTCAATGCCCGCCCTTCTTTTGCTTAAAAAAGCTATATCATCATTTTTTTTTTATAGCCAATTCGCTACTTCATTGCCCCAGATACACACTACGCTTGAAATACAACTCAGAGTTCTTTGACCTATGGTTTGCAGCAGCAGCCAAACCTAAAAAAAATTTCTCTCTATTTTCCTTTTTATGGACTAGTATTCAGACACCAAAAAAAGGTTTAGTGATCCTAGTAAGTAACAGACTATAGACGAGTCTCTTTTAATTCTTATCATTTTACTAAGATGCTTCAGTTTAGAACAATTGTGTTTATTGCTATCCACTCGCCACACACATGGTGCAAATATACAAGAATCGTTGCTGGGGGACAGAGATGACATATTTCCTCAATCGTGTCATTCCGATCTTCAAAAATGAAGATCAAAGTTCTCTAGATCGTCTACAATACATCTAACTATATTCCTAAAGTAATCCCTAACTCAACAGTAGTATTGTCTTTAGATGGGGCTGTTCTTTTTCCTGTTAGTTTAATTTAAAGTGAAGGAATTCCAACAGATTCGTAAAACTAAATTATCTAATATGTTTTGAATTTATCGTTCAATAAATGTAAAAGTATTGTATGATATCCGGTGTTATCAAACGATAACGAGGGGGCAGCTGCATAAAAAAGGAAGAAGAAAAGAATGAGTAGCTGTAGTACTTAGAGTGTGGATTGGGGCTTTGGGGGACCAGTTGATTTTGATATAATCAAATATATACTGAAACAAGAGACACATAATTTGTGTAATTTATGAATGGGATCACCCAATATGATGGGGCAATATAATTGCTAATTTAGAGGCCTTCTAAGCCTCACCCTTCCAACCTAGAATACCAGTAGCAACACCAACCTATGAGTATATGAGACGGTGTAAATACACATCCTTATGTATACGCATACCACGGATGTGTGAGATGGTTCAGGAAATTGAAAAGTCCCTTTTACAGTGGTGTAATAAAAAAAAAGGTGATACAACTAGGCGTTAGGGACACAACGGTCCAAATAGTTTAAAGACTGAGTAAGTAATTAAAGAATAAAAAACAGAATAAAGAGAAAGCAGGGAGAAAAGAGAAAGAAAGAAAAAGAGAAGAATAAATCCCAGTCCACCCTTTTTAGAAGCAAACCTGAAGACAAATACGTAGATGCCTGAACAATACTTCACTATTCAAATGCAACGACCTTAAATAGGGAGTTCTTGCCTCCACTTAAAAAAGATAAAGGGAAAAAATTGTACTGATTTAAATTATAACTAAAAGTGCTTTCATAACCCCGGACAAAAATAGAACATGCTTTTCAAGATATGGGAGAAATGATTCAAACTCTACCACTTCTTTATACCTTTTCAAGTCGTAAGCTGCTTTAAAGGGAGCAGATGGCAACATCCAACAGACTATGCAATATGGTTAATATCAGTCTCAAGAGCTTTCGATACCAGGCGGGGTGACTGTGCTTAACTCCAGAAAAAATACAGACGAAGTACATTTCCTTATACAAGGGTGATAGTCTCATTTAAAGGGTAAATTGTATTTTGAAATGACGGGAATACCCTTCTTGAAGAAATACCCGTTCAAAAAAATCCCGAGTTAAAAAGGTTCCGTTAATTTTGCCTTATGAAGGTCAATAACGTGTGGAAGCGGCAAAATTAGGTTAGAACCTCAACTTAATTAATGGAATTTGCTTTTGACGTCAATTACGGAGTCACACATATTAGGCCATTAGAAGGGCATCGTAGGATTATTGTTGGGGGGAAAGGGTGTAAACAAGAAAAAAACACCCAAACCACTATTTTTCCAGTTATCTAGACAGAAGGAAACCTTTGGAACATCCTTAAAAAGAAACTCCCCCCTCTTTAGTGGCTGGTTTAGTCATTGGGGTAAATAGTCACCGGTAAAAAAATTTTTATTAGTTCAACTCGTTTATGTATTAGTAAGATTTTTGCGACTACGACAACGCTATCTATAAAACCTTATATGCCCCCAGGGCATAAATCACAAGGGGTGTGGGGGATTGTCATCCACAAAGACATAATTTCCAGAACCTTCAACTACGTTGAAGAAAATGGCTATCTCATTTTTGTTTGGATGTGTTTGGGGAAATGGTGGGCGTGAGAAGGGGGTTAGTTGCCCTCCAATCACTTTCGACTATTAAAAAGGGCGCTATCCCTTTCAATTTCCAATCAAAAGAGCCCTTTTTAAAATTTTTACGACAACACTTTCTATAAAAACCTTATATGCCCCCAGCGCATACCTAACAGCCCTTGCCCTGAGAGCTGTTGGGGGATTGTCATCGTCAAAAACATAATTTCCGGACCTTTCAACTACGTTGAACAGAATGGCTATCTCAAAATTTTGATTGGTTGTGTTTGGGGAACAGGTGGGCGTGAGAGGGGGGTTAGTTGCCCTCCAATCACTTTTGATTATTAAAAAGGGCGCTAGTCCTATCAATTTTCAATCGAATGAGCTCTTTTTGAAGTTTCTACGACAACACTTTGTATAAAAACCTTAGACGCCACCAGGGTATAGCTTACAGCCATTGCCCTGAAAGCTGTGGGAGGGGGGGAGATTGTCATCCTCAAAGACCTAATTTACAGAACTTTTAACTACGTTGAACGGAATGGCTATCTCAAAATTTTGATTGGATGTGTTTGGGGAACTGGTGGGCGTTGTTTGGCGAACACAGTTCATATAATTATCCAGTATGATCATTCTCTATCTCACCCATTATAAAAACCCGGACCGGGTGCGAGTGCTCCGGAGAACGTTTTTGCAGATATAAACATAAGCGGAGTCAGATTAGCGGGAATGCGGGTTAGTCTGTTTCCGATTGTTTCCAACAAAGTGCATGGAAACAATCGGAAACAGACTAACCCGCATTCCCGCTAATGCAGAAATAAGTGGGGGAGCTTTTGGTTCGCACCAAGAACGAAGACCAGAAATGATCTGCGATAAACTTACTGGATAATTTTATAAACTGTGGCGTAGAAGGTGTGTTAGTTGCCTTCCAATCACTTTCGGCTATTAAAAAGGGCGCAAGCCCTTCCAATTTCCAATCAGATGAGCCCTTGTCGAAGTTTCTACGACAACTTCTTCGAAACAAGGTGCCCTGGTCTAAAAGAACGAAAGAAAGCAAAATAAATACATTCTGCCAGCATCGTTCTTTGTTAGGCAGCGCTATTGCGCTACCTATGATATCTTACCGTGAATATTCGAAATTCGTGATTATCCGAAATACTTTTTTTTCTCCTTGGATTTGGTCAGCGTTGCCAGTCAACTTTTTCAATTTAATGTAAGGTTTGATGATGACAGGCTAGGTTAGGTTGGGTTAGCTTAAATTAGGAATTCAACTCATTTCTGATATTTAGAACCAAATTTAACCTGACCTAAACTAACATAATCTAACCTAACTTTAACTTTTACCATCATAGCTTGCATAAGACTGAAAAAGCTGGCTCACAAAGCTAATTGAATCCAAGCAGAGAAAAAGGAATTTTGGATATTCAACGGTGGATGTCGACATTAACCAGATTTCGGAAATTCATGGTAACATATATACACGAAGCCTCTGTTTAAAAATATAACTAATTAAGGCTCTTGTACCTGGGCTGCAAATATTATGTCATCCATGACATAATATTCTAAAGAAAAAAATCTAAAGATTTGTTTTTACTTCTTCAACGTTTCTGGACCGAAATTGTGGCCTTGCAAGTTTTATCAGATGATATATGGGGTGAAGGGGTGACCGAAGGCACAAGTAGGGGTGAAAGAGCTGCTGGGGAGTACATAATAGAGACCACATAATGTGTACAGACTATAATACATATAATACAAACATAGTATATAACAACCAATTATTTTGAATGGACTTTAGATATATTTAAGGGGCAAATGCGCCATTCCTTAGGGATATTTTCTCTGTAACTGGAAAGCTGTGTAAACAGCCTCCTTTGATACCTCCTTGTCATTAAATCCTAGTTTTAGTCTCTTAAGCCAAAATTTTCGTCTTGTTCAACAAAAGGGATGAAATAGCCATTTTGCTGGGACTTAATCTCCTTTGCTACTGAGAAAAGGAACGAGAACATCGGATTTCATTTACTTTCACTCTCCTTGCGTTTAAGCATGGCTCATTACTTTTCTGTGAAGCATTCATTTTTTTAAAGACTTTTGTTTTTAACATGAGCTTCTTTTCGATTTAAACTGACATAGTTTTAGTTAATATTAAGAAGGTTTGTAAAGTTCATTCAGTTTTTCTGCTTAAGAACTAAAATGTTGGACTGTAATTTAAATTTTAGAAAAAAGGTATGTATTCAGTCGAAATTTCTGAACAAAAGAAACTTTTGTAGAAACATTTTTAATGATAATTTTATCGTAGAGTTTTGGATGGATGGTGTTGAGAATATTGTTCATTTGGGTATTAAGTCTGCGTAATTTTTGATCTTCTTTAGACCTCGAGCCATCCGGACCCCCATAGACATATGTTGTCCCAACAATTTATTAAAATAATCGTTCTAGGTTGTATTTGTTGTAATTGTTAGTTTGGTCAAATAAATACAAGTCAGGGCTATTTGTTAAAAAGAGTTCTGTCTTGTTGTATTACATAGGTTTTTTAAGTATACGATGACTTGCCGATCAAATAATGTTTTGTAGGCCAATTTTTGGACTAAACAGTCTTTTTCAAGTTTGCTCTATGCATAAGAGTTTTCATAACCCAAAAGCTTACGGGTATAAGTCTCTAGCTTCAAAGAGAAAAGAATTGGTCCTGTTTTATAAATCAATATTTAGGGGACAAAAATGTTTCGTCAATCTTATTCATCTCCTTAAACATAATGATCAAAGTTCCCTTGCCCTCCTCAAATATTCCCTGAAATTTTTAAATCAAAACTATTTTGATAGCCCAGTTAATGCAATATCTTATGATTATTTTTCACCTTGAATATGATTAAAGTTCAGCTGATGCTATTATATCTAAAACTTTTATGTGGATCGGAAACATACAGCTTTGACACTGCACCCTCTAATGACCTAGCGCCCTTTGAAAATTTCAACTTGATACCTTACGTCATTCGAAAGACATTCGATATTTTCTTTTTTTGTAACCCCGTACCACACGGTGTTTTTTTATTTACCTCACAGCCAAGATGTAAATAAATTCTAATTAGTAAAGGTGTTTACCGCGTAAAGGCGTTTAGGTGGATTGAAGACATAAGATTCTTAGACGTTATCTCTCCCCCCCCCCCCCAAAAAAAAGAAGCAATAATTGAAGTCCCCTCGTCCCTCCCTTTTTAGTCTTCGTCGCTACCAGAAAGTTTTGAATCCATCCCCTGACCTGTCACAAGATGTTGGTTATACGGCGATGAGATGGGTTTTATTTTCAACAGCTAATAATTACATCATACTTAACTGGCACTTACCATATTTTTTAATAGCATTATCAACCAAACGTGGAAAATGGTAAGAACGTCTGACGACTTATTAAGCCACTACTGTGGCTTGAGCAGCATCACACAATCTTTCGTCATAAACCAAACTCATTCACTCTTCCTACTCTTTTCCTGGATGCATAGAGTTCCTTTTGATTTAGCTCTACCCTCTCCACTGGCTATAGTTTAAAATCCATTTATGCTCCTAATAGGATTGTAGATTGCTGAGATATTCCAGATACGTCAATATAATACCTGGCAACAGTTAGTGTCTTTTAATTTACTTTGCTGCTTAACTGTACATAGATTAAAAGTTCCATATTAGCTCATGGCACAATAATGTTTCTATTGATCTGAGAAAACCAATTAATACTTTACTCCTCCCCCAACACAAGATTAGAAGCCCCCTTTCCCCACAATCCCCGATCAGGTTAGGCAATTTTCCTCAAAAGCTCCTACAGGTTTCAACTTCGTTCTCCAAGCAGTTCTGAAGATATTGGAGATACGCTGTTTCGAAAACCATGGATATACACGTATTTTTTTTTATTTAGCTCTGTCCCTTCCCTATAAATGTCCCTATATGTCCCTCCTCTTGTCTGTCCCTTTTATAAAGTAAAAATTTTGAATTCACTTAACCTTTGGCCCCCACCTAACACTTTTTGATTAACTCTAACCCCAAAGGTATTCCCGAGGTATGACAGATAATTTGAAAATTCGGGTGAACACAGAGCCTTTTGATTTACTCAGGTACGTGTACCGTTTCCAGAATTTTCCCTTGGGACCTCTCTGGGAATCTTGGGTTAGCATAAGATCCCTTAGAGCTCCTAGCTGATCCGGCAACCGACAAAAAACTGGACCTCCTTTTCTACTAAAACCTGTCTCTGAAATCAGGACAATTTATGTAATTTAAGGCTATGGCTCCGGAGCTTTGGGGGATGATGTTGACCCCGGCGGAACGCATAAATTTGCATCATTGACGGCGCTTGCCCAAGGAGCCAGGGAAGTTATGCAATTACCAGAGGCAAGTCTATTGACCTTTTTGACTATTTTGAACAAAATGGCTATCTCAAAATTTTTATCAGATGCCTTGGGGGGGTACGCAGGCCCGGTTAGCAGAAATGGCACATGAGGTGGGCTGGTTACACTTTAATCCTTTTTGACTCTTTACTATAATTTTCAATATCCGATTGAATGATTCCTCTTCGAAATTTTTAAGGACTGCCCCTTCCATACGCAGTGGCCAGGGGAAAAATAAACAAACAAAAATACATTAGAGGTGTAAGCTTTTCTTTTGTTGTTAAATAGTTGAGCGAGTCCATCCAATGGTGCTTACAAACTAGTATACCATTTCGCAGAGCAAGATATTCAAATCTATAGATATTTCATATAAAAGTCTTTATTTTTCTCAAAGCCATAGCTAGAAACACATACTTATCTCGTGCAATACATAAGTTCGACTTTATTTATCTAAGGGCTAAACACACAAATATATACTTGTCTTTCTACAGGTTTATGAATATTTTCTAGGAATCTAATCACCTTTCACACTACTGGTTAAACATATATTCAAGGAAATCACTTGGATTCGGTGACAAGCGGAAACTGTGTTACAACAAAAATATTGGCAGCTAGGTTAATCTATTAACACAATTTAAATCAGGAAGAGACTTTACAGAGGCATATAGCTTTTTACTTAGGCAGTGTTAGAGCTCTGCCATGTCCTTTATAAGTTACTATAAAAAAGAAAAAAAAACAGCAATAACAAAACGTGTATTATTTCTAACCAGGTAATGTTCCGAGCTGTAAGCTATGTATAGCATTCATACTGCAGCTTTTTTCTCTAAAAGTAATGCAATTCTGAATAAAAGATAGTTGATTTTTTTTTCTTATATTAATTATAAAAAACTTTTTCAAAAAAGAAGTTTAAAAAAAAGCAATGAGCTACATTAAACAAAAGATTGGCAAAAATAAAGTAAAAGAATAATTCAAATTTAAATGAACAGAAATCACTATCAATGAATAAATAAAACCCAAAACGAACAGAAATTGCGATGAACAATCGAATCAATTTTAACCCTATAGAGGCAATTGTTGTAAAAAAACAACACTGTACTTTTCGAGCTTGGATGCCATCTTTCTGTAAAAAAATACTGCTTTTATCAACATCTTTCGATGGGGCTGAAAGATGGCAGTCGATTGATACCTTCGGGGAGCTGCTGTGTGACATGTGGCCTAAACAGTGAGTCACCAAACCAAGGGATAAGAAAAATGAATTAAAAGGTAGGCAATTTCTAAGCTAGAAACTGGAAACAAAACGAAAAGGTGGGAGATTCCTTGGATGTCATATGTAAACGTATAAAATATATACCGTTTAGAATTACTCTAGTTGAAATTCACGAAATGTGCAAGAATTTGGATCAGTAGCAAGATAAACTTCCTCCTGTTGTAAAAATACAACATCGGACGATCGTGGCTCAAAATTGTGAAACGAATAACTAATTTTTGTTTTCTTTTTAGGTGGCGGAATCTTACGACAGACTAAGAAAACGAGCTCAAAATCGCCGAATTGACGCAGAAGAGGCGGCCAAGTATATTTTTGACATTCGAGAAGACATGTTGTCTGACTTGTCCGACGATGATGATGACGATGATCCAGACTTCCTGTCTCCAGAAGATCTTACCGATGATCCTGATGCAGACTTGTTGCCTCTACTGGACAATCTCCACTTCTTCTGGGAACAGGATGACGTGGAGGCTAACACTGAACCCAGTGCCGATGACTCGGGGGAAACTCCACCCTCCAGTCAGCAACAGCAACCGGTAACAGCAAGTACTGGAAAATCAAAGAAGAAATCGAAAGTCCAAGAAAAATATAGGTGGCCGTCATAGAGTCGGAGGCAACATAGTTGCCTCCGACTCATAGATGCCGACTCATAGATGCCTCCGTCATCTTGGAGTCGGAGGCAACATAGTTTTACGTCTGATGAGTACCTTGCCAGAGAAAATGAACTACAAGATTTACTTTGACAACTGGTTTTCGAGCTTGAAACTAATGAGTTTGCTCAAAATTAAAGAATTCCCTTGTATTGGTACGTTAAACAAAGCGCGACTGAAGGGCTGCCCGCTCCTCACAGATGGTGAAATGAAGAAACGAGAGAAAGGAACGTCAGATTACAGGACTGACATTCATTCGGGCGTTATTGTAGTGAAATGGTTAGATAGCAACACAGTTTGCTAGGCTTCAACGTATGCAGGAATAACGCCACAGGATACGTGCAGACGCTGGAACGTTAAGGATAAATCCAGGGTTGAAGTTTCAAGGCCAGCCATATGAGTACAACCGTCATATGGGTGGCGTAGATTTAGCAGACATGCTGGTGGAGATGTGCCGAACTCATCTTCGGACACGAAAATGGTATATGAGAATCTTCTGGTGGCTTATTGACACAGCAGTCTGCAACAGCTGGCTTCTTTTCAGGTCAGACATCAAAGCGCTGACTTCAAGGACAGACGAACCGATGATCTTGAGAGCCTTCAGGTCTGAAGTTGCTGCAGGGTTGTATGCCTCGGCGCGTGTGATGCACCAACGTAAACGTGCTAGACCATCCGCAGATGTTGAAGCAAGTCCCAGCCCCATTCGAAGTCGCAATCGAATCCGACCGGCAATGTCTGCTCAAGCCGATGGACTTGATCACTGGCCAAAAAAGACTGAAAAGCAGAGCCGCTGCAAAGAGTGAAAATCGGGATATACCACTTTTGAATGCAAAAATGTGACCTTCCACTGTGCCTTACTGCCAAAAACAATTTTTTTAAAGCCTTCCACACCAAGTGAAAATGCCCCTTTTTTATATACTCGAGAGGCTAATGTCGTATTTTTACAACATGGTCTAAAATTGACAATTTTGAATAAATCATGCAAAAAAAAGTTTTTCGTCAATAGTCTGACCTAGAGATTACATGGGAAGCGTTGGAGATTTTTCCTGGCATTCGTTCCTATTGTGGCCCGTCAAGGGTTAAACCGAACAGAAATCACTGGCAGTGAGTAAATGAAACCTAAAACGAACAGAAATTACATGAAGAATCAAATCAATTTTAAATCGAACAAAAATTATCGCAAAAACGAGTGGGGCTAACACCTCTAAGGCTTTCAAAGGCCAAAACGTCATCCGGACTTCGCTGAAAAGATTTTAGTTTTGAGTAGTGTGCTTTGTGTCAAAACATTAACAAAAAGAGAAAGAAAATCGTCATAATAACCAAGATTACAGAAAAGAGCTAATATATGACTGACTGTTTAACGTGTAATGATATTTATTTCTGAAAGACTTGACAGTTTTGGGTTTATAACAGAGAAATTATTTGAAATAAATTACGTTTTCAGTAAAGCAAAAATGACGCCTGAATATAGTGTAAAAAATTTCCTAGTTTTTTCGCCTTTTGTGCAGGTTTTCTTTTGTAAAGATACAATATCAAAATCTGAGAGTGGAGGGATGAGAGAATACGATCAGCATTATGATTTCTAAAAAATATTTAAAAAAAAAGATTTATACAAGTTTCATATTTTCATAAAAAATAAAAAAATTCATAAAATATTTCTAGAGAGCTAGACTCTCTAGAAGAGTAAAAGAAAAAACTAAAGTAAAAGTAAAAGAAGAGTAAAATTAAAAGAGTAAAAGAGTAAAAGAAAAAACCATAGTATTGATTAAAACAAGATGAAGTCAAACATAGAGCTCTTTATAAAAAAGATATAAACAGAATGAAATTATTTTCCCTTAAAAAAGAGTACGGAAGAAAAAAATGCAGAATTTTAAGATGAGCTTTGAGCCGCGCACCCTGTCTTCAATGAGAAAGGAAATAAGAATACTAACAGGTACCAAGTACAGCTGAATTCAAAATACATGTTAACGTATCAGCGCCCCAACTTTGTTGTTGTTTCTGATTTAAACGTTATTGAAGTATAAATTAGCTCCGTCCTGTCCATATTCATCTTATCCACAAACAGTGGATGTTTGTCGTGAAATAAAGTACTGGCCAATTAAGCGAAATGACTATTCAGCTATTAAAAAGGAGTTTTCACCGACGATGTTTACTTTCAGCGGGGTCGAAATCACTCCAAGGATTATTTTTCTTAACCTTGGTAACAAACCGTTTCCTCCGCTAATGTAGCCACTTACATAATACGGCCTAATTTATCCCTAAGAAATTACAATAAATGCAATTTACCTAACTTTTATATACGATTTACATTACAAATTTACAATGCATTATAAGCATTATTTAAGTATTAAAAGTATTACAACACATATTAAATTACTACACCACATCATACAAACTTGTACCTCTAATAATACTTCCCAGTGCTGGCACCGATACCTTACGAGCCCATGGTGGAACTGATGAATGACTAATGACTGTACAAAAAGTAATAGCCCCTTAGCACCCTTCACAACTTTTCTTCTTAATATTTCACGTTGGACATCCTATTTTTTTATTAGACATTATAACATGGAGGACATTTTCATATGCATTACACTTAGCGTAATTCTGGGGAATCAATAAAATTCAACTTAAAGAGAACAGCATTTATTTTGCCATGACTGGACCTGATTTGAGATGTTGTAGTTGCGAACTTCCTCTCACTGTCAATCAAGTCACTGCGATTTTGGGGTATCTTGCAGATGCAGATAAATTGGGCATTACAACCATTTGTTTAAGGTTGTTTGTAAACAAGAATGTTTTTTGGTTGCTTGGTTTTAAGATTCAGTGTGACAACAAAACAGAATCTATGCAAATCCTAACAATTACAGACCAACTGAAAGGAAAATTGTAGAAAATCCTGGTTTTCAGATATGAATACGCAATTTTATCTTTTATCTACAAATTAAATATACGTTTACTTTGTCTTGACTAGACCTGATTTGAACAATTGTTGTTGCAATCTTCCTCTCACTGTGAATCTAGTGCAATGGGGGGCAGTGGCGGATCCAGAGGGGAGGGGAGGGGGCGCGCGCCCCCCGAACCTAGTCTAAAGTCTTGTAATTTACTTAATTAACGCAAGTTTGCGTTAATTAAACGGGCTCTTAACGCAATTTTATCGGTTCAACCTATTTTGCCCCCCCCCCCTAAAAAAAAATCCTGGATCGGCCCTTGATGGGGGGATGGCTTAAAATCATAAAGAACCAGGATTGTATATATAGGCCATCATTTGTCGCATGAGCCTCAAAACCCTGATTATATTCATTTATAGATAAATTTACTTTATAACTTCACCATTACTACTAGCCCATTTTGCCATTTCATCAGCAGCCTCATTTCCAAGTGTACATATATGCGCTTAAACCCAGGTTGGCTGAAGATCAGATCCACCTTTTAGTAAGTCGCCAATTCTGGGCTGCAATTTCTTTGCCACCACTTTGCTTCACAGCCAAATTATTTATCACTGGCAGAAGGTCAGAACTTATTAATTCTGCTAATTATACCGTTCAACGTAAATAGATATCATTTCTCTGAAAAAATATTACTCTTGTCAGGCAGTTTAAAATGACAAGAAACAAGAGTTCAAGGGATAAGAAAAGCGGAACCTGTACCAGTTTCTGACTTTGATCCGTCAGTGTATACGTGTGCACTCTATTTTTAGATTTATTTCTCTTACATTCTCATTCATGTTACCCAATACTAAATGAACTGCATTACAAATTCCATTAAAACTTGATGAAAGACCAATTGTATTTTGTACTTGGTTTGGAAATCCAGTGTAATTCGTCAGACGACAATAGTTGTAAACTGTAGGGCTAACCGTGGTCAAAACTAGAGATCCTGGTTCCATGCAGCAATGCGATTTGTGTACATATTTTGGTTGCGGTTGCACCCCAACTTCTACATATTAAGTAAAAAGCGAACTTTTACTTAACGCCATCTAAGCTTAATCACTAATGAAACAAAATTTAGAGATGGTACAATAGCTTGTTCAAAATTTGTTTAACTTGAGCCCGCGCTATTGAGAAAAATGTAGTTATATAGGGAAATAAAATCAAAGATTGAATTATACTAAAAAATTAAGTTGGATCATTTCCCTTCTTAAAAATATTTCCTTTCTTTAAAAAATCACTGATATTTGAAATACGCCTTGTTAACCAGAACACACACATAATCTCATGATGTATTTCACCGTCCCCAGCAATATGCCCTGAAAGTTTCAACTTAATAACTTTGGCTGTTCCTAAGATATGGAAGATATGTTCCTTTGAAAACTTGAATACATAAAGGCTCTTTTAATTTAGTTTTAAATCCCCTCAAAAATCTCTGAAAGTTTCGTTTTAAGAGGATACATTACTTTAAAGGATCGCCCCGTTTACTATGTTTTGTTTCAAGTTTGTGCGGTCAAACTTTCTAGAGTTGCTTGGGCGGCCTAGCCCTAGCTTGTAGAGCATGCATAAGGGATCTGAATAATTAACAGAAAGTTTTTAACTTTTGTGTTTTGTGCCAGAGATAGAGATATTTAATTTTAATAAATCTAGAATCACCAAAAAGTGTGAATTTATTCTTCTGATAAGGGGAACATAATTTTCTTTTTAAAGTTCACGATAGAGCAGTCCGTTAAAAGTTTCTTACATACCTGCTAGGAAAACACTGAAAATCAACTTAAAAAGTTATAATGTAAGCAATTTGGCCACATTGGGAGCTCTTTTCGGCTCCAATTGCTTTGATTGACAAGCTCGCCGATAAGTGGAACGTACAATATCGCCACATCTTAAAGAAAGTTTAAAGAGGATCTTGAGCAATCAGCGGATCAGACAATATCGTTATTCCTCGTATATATGTTTTTTTGTATTCATGAAGTTAACTTCGGTACGTGAAAGACAGCTGCCTTAATTTTTTTGCACTTTCATTAACAATTAAATTTGAATAACGACCCAGGATCGGATATTGGACTTGATTATTGAATTCGAACGGACACTATTGTTTGTTCATTCCAGTCCTTTTTATTAGTTCGCTCACTAAGTTGTTGCTTAGTGCAATTAAAGGAAAGTCGAAGTGCTAAAAGAGAGGAAAAAAGGAACAGGTAAAGAGTCCACTTGAGGAGTGGTCAAACTCCTCAAGTCGGAATATTATTCCGAGTGGAAACCGCTCTTGCTAAAATATTTAGATAGTGACCTTTTACCACCAAGTCTAAGGAGTAAGAATCCAGTAGAAAATGCTGCATCGACTTAGGGTGAGGATGTTCCTCGGACGGCAGATCCTAACATCAGGGATATAACTGGATTGAAAGGTGCTAATCCGTCCCTGCTGGCTTATAGATATTCCATACCTCTTCTAGAATTACGAAACAAAGATCACCTGGTCTTTGTCTTGTAATTCTTTACAAAATTTCTGTCTGTTTTAAAAGCAGTCACGTCTCGTCAGGAGGGCTAGTGAGGTTCTTAAGAAATGATACACCAAAGTAAGTTCTATGACGATGACGATCTCAAAAGCCTTTTAGAAAATACTCTAGAAGAGAAAATGCTTAGAAGAGAAAAGGTAAAAAATTTGCACCATAGCATGGACTACAAAAAGATAAAGTCAAACATAAAACTCTTTTTCGAAAAAACGAAAACTGAAGAAAATTGTGTTCCTTTGAAAAAAGAGTACGGAAGAAAAACATACACGATTTATGGCGAGCTTTAAATAATAATAATAATATATTGAAAACCCATCGTATACAGTGTACAATGATAGAGTATACAGAATAATACGAAAATACGAAACAGAAAGAAACATACTCAAAAATAACAACAGAACAACAACTTCTTCAAAAATAACAGCAAAAAACAGCAACTTCTGGAAAAAAAGAAAAAGGAAAAGAGAGACAGAAAAAAAATAATGGAATAATTAAACAAGCAAACTTGCCCAATCGTGCTTTAAAATTACTTGTTTTTATTTAGAAAAAAACATACTAAAAAATAACAACAAAACAACAACTCCTTCAAAAATAACAGCAAAAAACAACTTCTGGAAGGAAAAAAAGGACGAGAGACAAAGAAAAAAAAAATGGGAAACAAGTGGAAAAATTAAACAAGGAAAATTGCCCACTCGTGCTTTAAAACTACTGGTTTTAATTTTTTCTGAGAATAGAATTATTGAGAATAATTTTCTCTGGGTCGGCTGGGTTATAACGCCGAATCAGAAAACTATCTTTTGTCCATGGTGGTAATTTTAGTAGGTACTTGGCAAAACGGAAAAACAAAGAGCGGATTTTAGACTTTTCATGGTTTGCCAAGAGTTTCCAGAAAGGGGTCGCATATAATATATGTGGCAGAGCGGTAGCGTTGAAAATACTTGCCAGTAGTGGACGGTTAAATCTCAGAGTGGATTCAACGATCCAGAGTGGATTTAAAAAAAAAAGAAGAAAAAAAAGAGAGACAAAAAAATGGGAAACAAATGGAATAATTAAACAATCATACTTGCCCACCGTGCTTTAAAATTACTGGTTTTATTATTTGCCGGCTAATAAGTTTCTCAACAGCTAGATTTGGGTCGGCTAGGTTATAACGCCGAATCAGAAAACTATTTTTTGTCCATGGTGGCAATTTTAGTAGGCACTTGGCAAAACGGAAAAACAAAGAGCGGATTTTAGACTTGTCACGGTTTGCCAAGGGTTTCCAGAAAGAGGTCGCATATAATATATGTGGCAGAGCAGTAGCGTTGTAAATACTTGCCAGTAGTGAACGGTTAAATCTCAGAGTGGATTCAACGATCCAGAGTGGATTTAAAAAAAAAGAAGAAAAAAGAGAGACAAAAAAATGGGAAACAAATGGAATAATTAAACAAGCAAACTTGCCCACTCGTGCTTTAAAATTACTGGTTTTATTTTTTGCCGGTTGATAAGTTTCTCAACAGCTAGATTTGGGTCGGCTGGGTTATAACGCCGAATCAGAAAACTATTTTTTGTCCATGGTGGCTGTTTCAGTGGGTATTTGGCAAAACGGTACTTGGCCGCTTCAATAAAAAAGAATACAAGAATATTAACACCTACCAGGCACAGTTGAATTCAAAATATACATTATTGAGTCAGTGCCAACACATTTACATGTTAAGTGAAATGAGAGGGCTTCCATTCAGCGCTGTCTATTCTTCATCATAAATGAAACCTAATTTAGAGATGTCGTAGTTGCTTCTTTAACAAATTTTCATTTTAGCCAGTGCTTTTGGGGAGAATTTAGTTACAACCTATTTGTATACAAAAAAAGAAGATTCAATTGAAGTTAAAAAACTAAGTAGATTATTTCTTCTCGTAAAAACACTTTTTTTTACCGATTGGTTAAATATAGACATTTTGTGGAGCCCACTGCTCATCTTTTAGTCTTTGAAAGTATTTTCATCTCTCTCACCTTTTTCTAGCTAGAACCTTATCGTCAATTTCATCTGAGTTATCTAAGATCTTGTTGATATTTCTTCTGTGATGAAATACACATCATGCGTGCCTTATATTATGTATCAATTGGATATAGACTAAATACCCAACAAAAACGCTGTTAAGATTTTCAGTTGCGAAAAACCCAAAAACTTCGTTTAACACACTGTCTCCTGCTCTTCAACCAAGCAAGTAGAAGCCAAAACTAGAATGTGACTAAGAATTTAGGCACTATTAAATCTTATTAAATTATTTATTTATTATTATTATTTAGATTATTGTTTATTTATTATTTATTATTAATTATTATATATTATTATTTTATTAATTATTACTAATTATTATTTATTATTTAAATTATACAGAAATAAAACAATCATATTAATAATGAGAGTCAAAACTGGAATCTGACGAGCACCAACAATCTAATCGCCATGAAACTAACATCAATGGATAAAATATATATAAATGAAATTAAAAAAAAACCACTATTGTTCAATTCATAATATCCAAATTTGTTATTCTGATAATATTTCCTTACCAGAGAAACAACTTATTTACTTGACTAGACAATGTGACAAAAAGACAAATTACAAATGAAATGTGAGTGCTCTTAAATTAAATTTTGAAATAAGTGTACTATGGATGAATAGCTTATAGCCCAGTAAAAATAGCGTTTGAGGTCAAACAAATTGCAACAAAAATGATTTTTGCACCAAAAAATGCAGAAAAATCACGAGAACAACATACTAAAAGCCCACCAAAATCCACCGATGGGAAAAAGTTTGACAGGGGAAAAAAGAGGGGAAAGAGGGAAAATTCTGAAAAAATGCCAGGACCTCTGATTTTAGCACTGTAAATACCCAGTCCTACGTAGTTCAAGTGACAGAACTCAAATTCTGCATCAGAATTATTATATCACACCAACGGGGGTATCTGATAGGGTTAACGGGGGAAACAGGGGAAAATAAGTAAGACTCAAATTTGCTCGATTTTATTACTTTAAAGACTATTTCTGATATTTTTTGAGACGCAAAATCCAAATCTTCCTTCAGAATACTAGTTTCCCTTCATCGGAAAAAAACTGGCAGATGGTGAAAAGACGGGAAATTGCATTTTCTTTCTTTTGTTCTTGGCTGCGGAACCCATTT